>NC_134229.1:1920000-2241500 GCF_965140235.1 Caretta caretta | reverse complement strand
CGCTCCCCGGCCTGAGGGGCGCGCTACGGACTCGTGCCGACGCTCCCCGGCCTGAGGGGCGCGCTACGGACTCGTGCCGACGCTCCCCGGCCTGAGGGGCGCGCTACGGACTCGTGCCGACGCTCCTCGGCCTGAGGGGCGCGCTACGGACTCGCGCCGACGCTCCCCGGCCTGAGGGGCGCGCTACGGACTCGCACCAACGCTCCCCGGCCTGAGGGGCGCGCTACGGACTCGCGCCGACGCTCCCCGGCCTGAGGGGCGCGCTACGGACTCGCGCCGACGCTCCCCGGCCTGAGGGGCGCGCTACGGACTCGCGCCGACGCTCCCCGGCCTGAGGGGCGCGCTACGGACTCGCGCCGACGCTCCCCGGCCTGAGGGGCGCGCTACGGACCTGCGCCGACGCTCCCCGGCCTGAGGGGCGCGCTACGGACTCGTGCCGACGCTCCCCGGCCTGAGGGGCGCGCTACGGACTCGCGCCGACGCTCCCCGGCCTGAGGGGCGCGCTACGGACTCGCGCCGACGCTCCCCGGCCTGAGGGGCGCGCTACGGACTCGTGCCGACGCTCCCCGGCCTGAGGGGCGCGCTACGGACTCGTGCCGATGCTCCCCGGCCTGAGGGGCGCGCTGCGGACTCGTGCCTGCACACTTTCTCCGCTAATTCCCCAGCGCCCGAAAGGTGTGATTGAGGCCTGCCCATGGGACCATAGCTCTCCATCGCCCCTTTGGGGCTTGGTGGACCGATTGAAACCTGTCACAGACCCCTTCAGGCCGCTCTGAAGGAGCCTTCCAGTGAGTGTAGATGTTATGCGTCCCATCCCAGAGCTGCCTAAAGGAGCCTTTGTGGAACTGAGATTCAGGCCTACAGATCGTTAAGAAGAAGCCAAGAGGAAGGGAGGCATTCGAGGAAACAGTCGCAAAGTGCAACCTGGGAAATGCAGCTACAGGGCAGAGAGCCTGAGGTGCTGAGCACCCACAGCTCCCAGGGGAGTCGGGGGTGCTCAGCAGTTCTGAAAGCCATTGCCCATAAGCTCAGCCGTGAGTCCAGATCTTGCTTTGCGTTGCCTGCTCGCCTCTGGTTCCGTGGCTGTTCCTCCTCAGCAAAACAAGTGTGTCCATAGTGGTATCTCTGGCGACACTGGCAAGGGTAAGGGGAGCAGCAGCCATAACACCACCTGTGTTGCCTGCGGTAACACCATGGCTTCCAGCCCCTGCCACAGCAAGGGTTGCAGCAGCCAGGATGACGGATCTGTTGGGGGTGGAAATACATCTTCCTGCTTTGGAGGTAAACCTGAAACGCACAGCAGGGAAAAGAGTCAACAGAACACGCGGTGGCCAGTGGAACGAAGGGATCAGTGCTCAGTTACTGTTCCACCTGCAGCCATGGAGAGAAAGAGAGAGACTGAGCAGGGACATTGTTACCTAGCCCCTCAATTCCTGGCTATATTTTGCCCCCTGTTTCCTCCTCTTTTTTAGTCCTTTTACTCCATGTTAGACACCCTCCTAACCAGCCACTTTGAACCCTTCTCAATCCCTTGGTTTTAAAAACACTGACTGGAGTAAGTAAACATGCGATATGATGTATGGCTATCATGCATGGAAGGGATTTTTATTGCTTTTACAAAATGTCTCTACAAACGTCGGCAGAACCTAAGCTAAACTTCCTAAGGTTACTTTCCTTGTGAGGATTTCCGCTCAGGGTGCAAACCACGTCTCTGCACAACCACAGGGTAGCACTTTGGCTTCTAGAGCTTGTGAGTCAGCTATTTCTGCTAACGAATGAATGGAAAATACTCTGTACCCAATACCAAATGCTAAGGGCCTGATCCTGAGCAGGGTTAAATCAGCTTCGTTACACTAACTTCATTGGAGACATGCTGACTTACACCAACCTAAGATCTGCCTCTAAAATTGCTCCTTGCACACATCAGAAGAGAGGAATTGTCAGACTTGGTCAGACCGGTGGTCTGTTTAATCCAGGCTCCTGTCTCAAAGAGTGTTGAGAATTAGCTGCTTCCGAATAAACTTGACAAACACGGAAATGATCCTTTATGGCACGGGTGGCCAACCTGAACCTGAGAAGGAGCCAGAATTTACCAATGAACTTTGCCAAAGAGCCACAGTCATACATCAGCAGCCCCCACATCCACTACCCCTCTCCAGCCTCCAGCGCCTCCAGCTCACCGGCAGCCCCGCCAATCAGCGCCTCCCCCTTCCTCCCCATGCCTCCCGCCTACCACAATCAGCTGTTTCGCAGTGTGCAGGAGGCTCTTGTGGGGAGGGGGGAGGAGCGAGGGCATGGCAAGCTCGGGGGAAGGGGCAGGAGCCTTGGGGGTAGGGATGGAGTGGTGGCAGGACCTGGGGCAGAGCAAGGGGTTGAGCAGTGAGCACCCCACAGCGTATTGGAAAGTTAGATTCTGGAGCTCCAGCCTTGGAGTCAGCGCCGATGCAAGGAGCCACATATTAACCTCTGAAGAGCCGCATGGTGCTCCAGAGACACAGGTTGGCCACCCCTGCTTTATGCTAGAGTAGTTTCTTCCCCAAAACCCTTACCTAAAGCTGGGCTATGAGGTTATTCCACGCCACTGGGGAGGTTCCAGTTCCCTATTTTCAATTCAGAGTAATAGGAACTGGGGATCAGACAAATGTCTGCTCTGCAGTTCTCACCCTCACCTTCCCAAGCATCAATTCACCAATGCCGGCAACTTAAGAACCTCAACAACAAAATTAGGGGAAAACTCCTTAGCATTGCTAAGAATCAGAATCAATGTACAACATTCAGTCCTAAATGACAGCGATCACTAACATGACACGTCAATTGTATCGAGAGATTGATTCAACTCAGACTTACCCAGTCGCCAAGGAGAGTAAGTCGAGAGAAGTGGTTAGAAAAACCTGGGCTCACAAGAGCTTTTATACTGTCTAACAGACCTCCGGGAGGATCTGAGACACCCTTTGTGTATGAGATCCTGCTTAGTTACCAAACAAATTTTGTTGCGCACATCAGTCTTTCCACTGATATAATGGTTTTCCTTATCAATATTAATCTATTGCCAATCTCATATGGAACAACAACCATATGATACACCCTGCAGAAGTCTTTGATATGAAAATTTTCATGGGAGATCTACATTCCTGTTATTTTCTTGACTTCACTGGAGTTACAACGGGAATGAATCTGAAGGAAATTGAGCTAGATCAGTGCAACTGGTATAGGAATCCAGTCCAGTCCTTTAAATACAGGCGGGTATTGGTTAGGGACATTGTGGCATATACCACTGCAGTTCTTTAGAATCAGGGAGCCTTCACCCCTGGCAGAGGGGCAATACAAGGCCTATGAACAACTTTCACTTTCAAAATAGGTCTTCTCAGACATAAGTTTGCATAGACTTTTGTTCTGCCTTGGGGTGAGTTTCACCTTATCGGGATAAGAAAATCATCTCTCAATAGACCTCCCCTTATCAGGGTGATCATCAAAGCAGAACTATACATTTCTGCTTATTGAATTGCTGCTCACTGTTTGTGTTGAATGCTGGTGGTACAGTGTTTTCTAAGGGCTTGGAGTTGCAACCTCAGCACTCACATCTTCATCCATGAGCACCTACGAGAACTGAGGTCTCCTGAGAAAATGTAGATGATGTAGCCCACGAGAAACACAAAAGAGAGGGAGAAAAGGCAGGAGATTGATATGGGATGATATTACACCAATTCAGGCTCTGACCAGCCAAAGGACATGCTTCCAGATCCCTCTCTTGCAGAAAGTGTTCCAGCAATAATACTTACTCAGTTATAGACATCCCAAACAGCGCTTCGGATTGCAGGGGTCATGAAAGTCACAGTCGGACAAATTTACACCAGCTGAGGATCTGATGCATAACCTTTAAAATGCAATTTTATACAAAAGAGAAATATATCACTGCTATTCAAGGAAAATCAAATAGCTACAAATTCTGAGGCTAGAAATCATGACCTGATTAAGGTGTAAACAGGAGAGAGATAGAAATATATGTTTTAAAGAAAATCTATTACTCAAAAGATGGGCATCTTCCAAGAATAACAAATTATTATAATCATGCAACACTTTGCATATATAAAACTTTAATGAGTGTTTGTGAAGTGCTTTTAGAGCCTGAGTTTTGAGCAAGCCTCAGAACATACTGTGGGAGTGTTGTTATCCTCATTTGATATGCAGATAAACAGGGGGAAATTGAGTTGGAGATCACAAAATAAGTCAGCTGAAGAGAAAGAAGTAAAACCCAAATGTCCTGACAATTCGTGCCACATGTTAATCTCTGGGTTGAGCACTATTAGCCTGCATTGCAAGACAACGTTAGTAAAGTGTCTTCTTAATAACATTTCGTGATTTGGGCTTCTTAACATGCAATTTACATGACTGTCATTGTTAGAGAGACTCAGTCATTTCCTTGTTATGTTTGGCAAGCGTCTAGATGATTCTTTTTCTGATCAAAGCAAAAACAAAGCTCACCTATATACTGTATTATTCCACTTTAACTTGGCCTTCCTAATCCATGGCGACAATAATTCACCAAAGGAATGGTAAGTATGTCAATTACATAGTTGATCATAGTATGTCAATTACATATTTGGTGGTGTAGGATCAAAAACTTCTTTTTAGAACTCAAATATCAAAGTTTGTGAGGAGACACGTACGGTCACTGCTGTGCAGAGGAACCAGGAGATGATTCCTTTAGAAACTTGTCAAAACAAAACAAACAAAAGAACCCATGAATGAGTCTCTCTATGAATTACTCTCTTGTTAGTGATTTGTTTAGAATCCTACAAAGTGAAGGGTCTGACAGGGTTCAGGATCAATGGGAAGTATGTGGCACATGTTAAGACTAATGTGTCTACTTCAGTCTCTGCAGCTTACTTCCTGTAAAACCTTATTCTCAATGTGCCTTTGTTTATCCACGTATAAAACAGGGATGATATCACTCATTATGGATGTTCCACTTCCTTGGCACTCTGGATATCAAACCTCTTCGCAAACACTCATTAAGGCTTTTGATGTCTAAAATATTGTATTATGATACTAATAATAGTTTGTAGCAGGAAAACACCCTTGTATTGAGTAACAGAGTCACTTTACAAGGAATTAATATTCTAGATCATTCCTGTCAGTCCACTATTCAGATTGTGATTTTCCCTTCAGAATTTGAAGCTTTGCATTTCCTTTCATTATACAAATTCCTCAGAGCAGGAGACTGACCAGCAAAGATCAGCATAGCCCCATAATCTTTGAAGGTGTTCAGAGCCTTTGAATCACAACAAGGCTTCTCACCCTTGCCTGGTTACAGGAAACATCCCATAGAGACTCTGGTACGCTCGAAAAATCATTCTCGTCATAGTAGACAAGCATGCTGCAAGCTCAAGGTCTTGCAACATGCCCTAAAGCTGATGAGATTTTCAATTAATCTAATCTAAGCCCATAGCCTTAGCCAAGAAAGACACATCTCCATCTTTCCTGTCTTTTCCCTGAGGCTTTATCTGCTGCTTTATCTTGCAAGACAAGAATTGTGTTGGCTGTTCTTGGATGGAGATTGTGTTACGGATGCCAGAAACGTAAAAGGTTTATCTCAAAGGCTTTATCAAACATAACTTGTTTTCACCCACCTCCAACCCTCACCTCAAACCAAGAGCAGCCCTGCAAGAGGAAGCACAGTGAGCTTCTGCCATGGAGATCGCCCTGATCCCACCGCACTGGTGCCACAACTGAAGTTCGATTATGAACTGAATTTCTAATCAACATAAAGCGAAACCCATCCCTAAGCGCAGAGTCAGCACAAACGCCTGTGCAAACCTCAGGTTCCTGTTAAGATCTCTTTTGAAAGCATGTGTGACTAAAGTGGTTCAGAGGCCTTACACTGTCCTTCTGACCTACGGAAATTTCAAGCCATACAGCCTAAATGCTCTGTTCCTCCTAGGAAATTCCATCAGGAAGACTGCCCTGGGCCCCCACTACATACCAACACATATCAGTGTAGCTTTTATCAGACCAAACTGGAATCCTCTGCATGATAACAGATTGTGCAACAGATACCGTTCTTAATAGCCAGGTCATTCCTGCAGTGACTCTGATGGGTTCACCAGATTGATATCAGGAACAAATTGGTTCCATAAAACTTTCAAGATGCGTGTAATCCACGTGAGGTACATAACTCAATAATCCTGAAGACTGAAGAAACCAATTATAAATATTGAAGGAGTGACGTCTGCAGCAAAATATTTTTTCTAATTAAGACCTCAAGCAAAAAGGGTGTCTCAGATTCTCCAGGCCATCTAAGAACCAGTATAAAAGAGCTCGCGACTCAGGGTTCTTTAACCGCTTCTCTTGACGTCTCCTCCTCAGTGAGCTGGGTAAGTGCGATTTAACTGAACCTCTCCATAGCTATCCAGATGTCGCGTTAGTGATCATTTAAACTGTGGGCTTAATCTTGCACATAGACTCCGATTATTGTCTATGTTTGCGGTGTTTCACTAAAAAATGTGATTATTAAGTTGCAGGCATTGGTGGATTCATGGTATACAAGTGAAGGTGGCAATTTTTTGCGGAGGTACATAGGCATTTGGGACACAAATTCTGTTTATTTTCACTAAGAAATAGGCATTCAAATCCCTTAGGCAGCTTTGAAAAAGCTCATAAACCACTTTTAACTTTGTGGTGTTAGAAACAACCCCCACCTTGAGTTAATTACTCAGTAGACCAAGTCTGTGTTCTTCCAATGTATTCTGCAGCAGGTCGTACTCAACAGCAGCTCAGGCAGATTGCTACATTAGATGGATCTCTGCTCTGAACCAGTACGGCAATTTCTCTGTTCTTATGTGCTCTGCTAGCAACGATAGGTGCAGATCCCCAGCTGGTGTAAGTTAGCTTAGCACCATTCATCTGCGTTGAACAGTGGCGATTTCCGCTGGCTCGGGCTCTGGTCCTTAGCATTTTGTACTGACAAAGAATATTTTTCATACATACATGGTCAAGTATTGCAGACTCGCAAGCTTTAGAAGCCAAAGTACCACGAGCTCTCTCTTTCCACGTGGCCCCCATTTCAATAGGAACTGAGCTTTGACCCGTTTATTCCACTGGCTCTAAGGCATTATGGTGACTCTTTTCCTTTCTGTGTGTTTCAGGTTTACTTCCAACGCATGGAGATGTTGTTCCACCACCAAAAAAAGATTTGTAAACCTTGGTGCTGTAAACCGCACCAAAAGATTTGTAAACCTTGGTTCTGTAAACCGTGGGGTTATGGGGACTCAAGCGGTTACGGAGGCGATTATGGACACTGGCCGCCATGCTCCTGGAAAAAGCCATTCAAGTGCTGCTACCCCTACCCCTACCCCTGCTGCTACCCCCACCCCTATCCCTGCGGCCCCACAAACCTGTATCCATGTTTCGCTGAGGAGGAATAGCCATGGAACAAGGAACAACCAACAAACGAAAAGCAAGATACCGATTCACGGCTGAGCTCATGGACAACGGCATTGGGAAATGCTGAGTGCCCACAACTCCCAAGGGAGCTGTGAGTTCTCAGCACTGCAGGAAACCTGCACCAGATTTCTATTTGCCATTGGACACTTTAGGACAGTTTCCTCTAATACTGCCATATTCTCTCCTTTACTCTAGCTATCTGACGGCCCGAATCTCAGCTCCATCATGGCCCCTTTCGGCCACTCTGACAGTGTCAATGCAGCAGGGGCCTGTGAGTTCATACAAATGATATTTACACTCACTCGAAGGCTCTTTACAAACCAACGTCCTGGGACGTAAGTGTCAATGAGAATTAGGGCCTATGTTTTCTAGCCTTTCCGTAAATATGTACCATTTGTTTCCAGTTTCAACACTGCTACAGAAGATGTACAACAGAGAAAGAACTTAGTCCTCTCCTGATATTGTGCTTTGTCTAATTAGACTGGGGCTGGGATAACGCAATTAACTGAAAATGGCTGCAAACAGGATTTGATTGTCAAACTCTACAGCAGCACCAAAGAAAGAAGAACATCTGATGGGAAATGCATCATCTGGGAGCAGTTCATTTGTTGTAATCCTGGAAAACCTGGCAATGTATTTTCTACTCTGCATTCTGTCTGTTCCTATGTAATCCTATCATATTAGCATTAAAGGGATTCTGCAACATGATATCAATTCTCTGGTTTCCGTTCAGCTCCATTCCTGTGAGTTGGTTGCCTAAATCCTTCATGAATCTGGCCTTGTGGGTAACAATTCACTCCTGCAGAGGGACCCAGTGCCTGGGCACTACTTACAAGCCCATAGTGAAAAGAGAATCAGGTCTGGCAAGAGGCTGTAAATCAGAAGAGGTATTACCCTGCAATTCCCCTGCTAGTGCCAGCTAATGCCAGTCGGGTGTTCGGTATCCCGTCTCATTGACCTTGTCAGTCACGGTTTAATGCCTGACAAAAGGAACTTGGTTGTGTGTTCCACATGGGCAATGTGAGAACTTAACTGGTTCCTCCAATTCCCTCCCATACCCTGAGGTTAGAGACCAGCCTGGTGTTCTCCCCACAAGGTACTCTCACCTCTCACCATTTTTTAATTGAAAGGGCTTCAGGTTTACGTGTAAGAAATCGGACACATTTTAGGGGTCTGGTCCTGGTTTTTAATAATGCTTCTAGGGCAAAAGGGGAATCACAGTCCTGACTGGGGCCCTGCAATTACATGTGTTATCGAAGTGAGTGGTGCATTCGTCTCTACCTGCAAATCAAATTCCAAAGGCTTCCTAAGGTAGAACTGCAAGAGTTAATGGAGGTGGAATTTAATGACTGGTGGGGTTGTTAAGGAAATCTAGGGTAAGAATGCTTTCCTGATAGAAAAACTTAAAGGGAAACAATCTAAATTTCTCTAATTGTAGGGAGTATCTGCTCTCCCCGGGGAATAAGATGAATGGCCAGGGTATTCAAGCAAATCCTGTCAGCCTATCTGTTATTCGTATGATGAAAGCAAATGGCCTCATTTTAGATCCGATTGCCCAAGACCCTTGAGCTAACCATAGGATACAGCGTTATAATGTTGGGGAAATAGGACTTATTAGGAAGTCTGTGGAACTGTTTACCAAGACAGTCTTTCAATGCAGAAGGATGAAAAATGACTACTTGGACCTGATCAATTTTGATCAAGGTTCTCTGGTGGACCATTGCTTGCCGCAAAAGCAAGTCTCAGGATATGGAATATAGGAATGATTTATCTCCATTTTATTTTGTTTTCCTTCAAGAAACTTTGCTGGCTAAGGATGAGAGATTTAAGCCCCTAGCCTTTGAGAAGAGGGTGCTAAGCATGCTAAGAGCTGGCCCTTTATGTTCCCATTCAATTCAATGTTACTCCCCTCAAGTCAACACCAAGCTTTTAGCTTCCCAGATAAATTGGTTTCATTAGCCCAGAATATTTATTAACCCCCATCAGGCTCTCCTCTCTAAGTAATATCAACTCATGTATGGAAAAGGACCCATTAGCTGACTTTGTGCTTTGGAGAGACTTTAATGCTTGACTGGGTCCTGGGGACAGGGAAATGTTTAATCTTTCCACAAACTCAGGAAAAGGTATTCAGTGTTCAAGCATCAAAAAAGAAAACATTGCAACACAGAGGCTTCCTAGTCACATGTGCCTATTGAAAGCAGAGTTCTGGACGTTCCTACACAGCACTCTGTACATCACCATATTCTCATGCTACAGCACCGCCCTCTGGGGAAGCTATCTATTGTAAGACAAAGAGCTTTTCATTTCATTTTCCCTTAGATAATCTATGGAAAAGGCAAGAAAAACCTTGTGTTGCATGCATTCTGTAATTTTAAATAGATTGGGTTGGAGCTGTTGATTGGTGGAGAATGTGATGATATGGAACACCATTTCACATTGACCTCGAACAGCGGGAGCTGCCTAAGAGTACTGAACAGTACTAATTTTAAGGTAGTCCTGTTTTTACTAATTTTCCCCTTCGGGTGTATGTTTATCTCCTATCCAGGGGATACAATCTCAGGCAGAGTCTTCCAACCCTGAATCTGAAGTTGTCAATTTAAGATGAATTAAATGGAACCTCTTAGTTAATCTTAAAATTAAACAGAAACTTACTTCTAATGACCTGATAGTTTAGAAGAACAGACTACAGAATTATATGGATGCATTACAGGTCCGTATAGTATTTACTGACATTGGTGAAAAGTTACAGGATAATTTAGCTAGTGAGAAGGTATAGCTTCATCCTGTGAAAGATAAGAGAGTCTGGTAAGATATGAATTGTTTCGGTTGTAAGAAGCTGTTTCAGGAGCGTGGTAAGGGCTTTTAGAAATAGAGGGCCATTAGATTCCATTAGGAAATTAGTTATTTTTAGAAGGAATTATAAAAATTGTTAGATAAGAAAAAGTTGGATCATCAAGGACCCTTTGGAAGGAATTTCAACTTTGCTCCAATCAAAAACCATATGGTTTGATACTGGAAGGTGGTAGCACTAGGCTGTAGTAAAGCGAATGTTCTTTTCCTTAAACACTCATGGGAGAGAGATTCTTTTGCTCTTTATAGTGATAACCTAACCATCCATCCTCTAATATGGTCTGTTCCAATGGACTTTTCCTGTCGTGCTCTTCCAGAATTCTTCCAGTTTCCATTAGGAAAGTTACAATTGTAGTAAGTTTTGGACATTGAGTGCTTAGGGTAAATTTTGTACTCAAATATTATAGGCTGTGGCTACTTGAGGGTGGAATAAACTTAGAACATTAAAGGCAGGGCAAGATACATTTTTGAGAAGAATGCTTGGCTTTCCTAGCTATGCTGCAGCTGCTTTACTCAGGGCAGAGGTGAGTGAATCCTCTACTTCCACCAAAGCACAATGCTTCTCTATTATTTTGGGTATGAATTGAGAATATGAACTTACATCAGCTACCAAGGTTACGTCTGCAGGAGCAGTTTAATAAGTCCAAAATGGTAACATTTCCCCTGCTTTTGAAAGTCTTTTGAGCGGTCCATTCTTGGGCAGTTTCAGAACTAGGTTTTGTCAAGTCTTCAGATAAGAGTGTGATAATATACATTAAGCTTAGAGCTGAAGAGATCTGGTTAATAACATAGTGCATGTGCTCTATACTCAATGTTTGCTCTTCTTATCGATGATTCAGTAAAGTCCATTCTCAAAAGAGACTTATGCATGGTTAAGGTGAAACATATATAAGTTGCCCTTTGATTTCAGGAAGACCAATCACCTGATTCAAGTTAAGCACCTCAAAGCCATCCCACTATTAATGAAAGGAAACTTTGCCCTCGCCCCTCAAGTGACTTGGGAATTTTGTTCTGAAACTTAAATACTGACACGCCTCCATAAGAACTTTTTGTTTTATTCTTCTTTCCGAGTCCTGCCAGGCCCTCTAGTGCCCCAAGAGATCAGACAAAGCAGAAGTCACTCTCTGGATTCTTAAGTGAATATAAGAGTCTGTCAGATCAGATCCTCTACAGTCTCTTTGCCCTCACTTAGCATTGGCGTATGTTTTTTTCAAGATCCAGGGCAATGGTAAATGGGACTAAAATATTTTAGCTGTGTGGTTAGTCTGCTGGCATGTAGAGAACACCAACCAGTATTGTCTCCTTGTTTCCTTGTACTCCCACCTCTGTACCCATCTGTTGTCCCTCTCCTATACTTAAATTGTAAACCCCATGGGGCAGAGACCATCTTCTTGTTCTGTACTTGTACAGCCCTTAATGCCATGGGGTTCAGGAAAAGGGCTCGGATATGCTATAATAATACAAATAATAAATAGAGATTTTTGGATTCCAATAAATCTAAATTAAATTAATGCTCTTCTCATTCTTTATCCAGATGTGTTTATGAACTGAAAAGATAATTCATGGAGGATGTTGCAAACACACCACTCATATGGCTCTCTGAATCAGGTCTTGATTATAGCCTTCAGGGGGGTTATTTTCCATTAAACTGTGGCCTCGCTTGTGTTTTCATAAAAATTCCTTAGGCAATTTACAAGAGTCAGTGAAAGGGAGCAGAGTTGGTGCATCAGGGACAGGAGCTCCGGAGGGCAAGGATGCCAAGCAGGGGCTGTTTCAAGGAGCCAAGACAGAGAGATCTGTGGGCAGTGGGACAGACGGGAGGGTATGTGACTGCGGGGTTGGTGCTCCGGGCAGCGAGTAGGGGGAAGGTTGGGAGAACTGGGAGGAAGAGTAAGAGATACTGAGCTAACCACCTGCTACCAGCTCTCCTGGCAACCAACCTCATCATTGATGATTATGGGGGCTTTTTCAGTGGTGCATCTCACACCTGTTATGAAAAGAAAAACAGAGAGTTGATAAACATTCAGCTTTGAGAGAACTAAATAACTCCATTCTCTTTATAACCAGAGCAGGAGATGCTTCTTTTCTTACTGGACATTCAAGGGTGAGTGTGAGCTATAACACACCTGTGACCGACACCCAATTTCCCACACTTAAAGATATTCCCCAGTAAGGCTCAAAGATTTTATAGCAAGCCTAGCAAGTTCATTGTTCTAGCCTGATCTAATGCTGTGCTTTGTACTGTCCATAGGAGGTAAAGGAAGATTTTTAAGTATACCTAGAACACATTCTTATTTAGATGTTCAAATTGCAGCATAAACCTTGACTCATTCCTCCTCACAACTCCTCTGTGACACAAGTAACTGCTTCTGTTCACATTCACGGTCCTGAGACACCGAGGCAGGAAGTGATTTTCTCACATTCACACAGTGAGGCACTGGCAGAACTGAGATTAAAACTCACACCTTCCACACTGCCAGCCTTTTTAAAGGTTTCCTCAGACTCTGTTGCCCCTCCATGAAAACCCCCTCATCTCTTGCTGGTGTGATGAGTTATAGCTCTCCGGCCATAGATTTGGTTTAAAGAAAATATACCTTTGCCCTCTAATATGGGACCCGTAACATGGCCACATTCTTTGAAAAACAGAAACACAAGACTTTCCATTTTGATCCTGTCAATGACTCATCTAAGCCAGTGTCATGCCTCTGACGGTGGCCAAGAACAGCTGCTTCAGAGGAAGGCACAGGAAACCCTGCAGAAGGCAGTCATGAGATAACCCGCCCTTAGGAGAAGGTTCTGACTCATTTCCATTAATTACTCAACCCTAATCTCCACTACTGGTTAATGCCCTGAGGCAGGAAAGTTTATATCCCTGCCAAACAAAGTGAAATAAGTCCGTCTCAGTCTACCGCTGCTGGAGGGTACGGCACACACCATTGTGCTTGGATTGCCCAGGGTACGCACCAGCTTCTCACTCTCCTTCGAGATACCAGGGTGACTAGCACATTTACAGCCTGGCCTCCTGAGGAATAAAGCCTTGCACAATCTACCAATGGCAATTTCATCTTCAGATCACAGCACTCATGGAGAACTAATGCCCTGGTAGCTCTGAGCCCACTGTTCTTACCTCCTGCAACAGAGTCCACTCCTCACTAGCCTGCCCTCGTGGTGAAAACACTTCTCCATGGAGGGTCACAGTATCCCACTGACAATGAATAATTTCAGGTGCGTGGAGCATGGCATGCAGTTGGCTTCCCCCATAGCTCCAAATTTCCTTCCATTTCAGATCTGCAATGGGAATTAGCACTTGAGCAACCTCAAGTGTCTTATCAAAGATTTTGCTATTTGAATGATAGACTGAGATTTAGGATTCTACACCAACCACCCCCAAGTAGAAAATTTACACATTTGTCTTTCTTTGGAGAATTACTATCCTCATGTATAAAGAAGGCAAAGGTAAAGTAGACAACAACATTGGTCATTATTTAGGCTTAGATCAACGATGACTAATTCAAAGGCTCACAAAAAAACAACCAAACACAAAAACTGCACCCTGAGTGAGTTTAATTCTGGTATTTAAGGCAGCTAAATAGAGCTTGGGGCCAGTGGTTAGTCCATTGCATAAGGAGTCAAAAGTCCTGGATTCTATTCTATGCTACTCATTCTCCACCTCAACATGCCTTGTTTATCTGCATACAAAACAAGGGAAACAACGGTCATGCTTCTTCAGAACTATGGATTTCACCGCACTTCACCAACACTCATTAGCATTTTATACACCCAAAATGTATTATTAGAATATTAATAGTTTGTTAATGGAATTAGACACCCTCGTCCTGAATAGTCACTTTTAAAAGTGCATGTTGAGGTCTCTCATGTCTATCCTCTAGTAAGGTCATGATTGAATGGGTTACCTAGGGAGGTGGTAGAATCTCCATCCTTAGAGGTTTTTAAGGCCTGGCTTTACAAAGCCTTGGCTGGGATGATTTAGTTGGTGTTGGTCCTGCTTTAGCAGGGAATTGGACTAGATGACCTCCTGAGGTCCCTTCCAGCCCTAATATTCTATGATAGCCTGAGAATTTGAGTCTATTAGACTTTCATTAAACAGTAGCTATATGTTTCTCTTTTTTATATATAAAAAATCCTTTTCAAACATTATTGGCCAGATTCAATGGCGCTGCGCTGATTTACACTAGCGGAGGGTCCGGTTTTAACTAGTTCCATGAAACTAGGCAGATCAGCTCTTGTGTATAACAATGGAAGCGTAACTTTTCTCCTGTTTGCAGTTTAGGATGCATGGGTACAATGTTGAACCATTTGGAAGAGCCTTTGTCACTAACCAGGAAAGGTCAACAGTGAAGGCTTTTTTAGATGAGAAGTGTCTCACGGGGAGGGGAGGGGCAAAAGAAACTGGGAGGTTTCTTGGTGTCTGAAAAAGACAGACAAAGAGTGAGAAGAAGGGTGAAATAAGTCAAATGTGCCTTGAATAGATATTCAAGTCTTTGTGGTGTTAGATATTCAAGTCTTTGTGATAGTCTTTGTGGTGTTGTTGTAGCTGTGTTGGCCCCCAAACATGAGGGAAAGAAGGTGGGTGAGGAAAGGAGGACTTGTGGCACCTTAGAGACTAACAAATGTATTTGAGCCTAAGCTTTCGTGAGCTACAGCTCACTTCCTCGGATGTGGTGAGGTAATATCTTGCACTCCAGAGACACTCTTGGTACCTTTCCCAGACCCGAAGGAGAGTTCTGTGGAGCGCAAAAGCTTGTCTCTTTCACCAGCAGAAGTTGGTCCAATAAAAGATATTCCCTCACCCTCCTTGTTTCCCTCCAATATGTACTGGTAATATTACTATCATTCTCTCTCGGAAGCAACCGTCCTCTCCATAACAACTAGGTTTCCAGGCATCATTTTCTCCAGACATGTATGTTTGTCTCAGGAGACAAACATACATGGTTCAAAGTGTGAGGCACCTTGACCAAAGGATCTCAGATAAACTGAGGCTGACATCCACATCACCCAAGCTCCAATGCTGAACAAAGTCTTCACACTATCATGAAAGCCTTAGACAAGAACCTCTCATGGTTTGCATTGCATAGAATTCCCATCTTGCTGTCTGGCTACAATAAATTAGTTACCAGGGCGAGGGGTAGGGGGCTGACACTATAAGTCAAATACTGTTTAAGGAATAATTTGCCGCATGCAGAAAATGGGAGATCAGGTAGGGCAAACTGCCTGTTACCATTTAGCCTTCCTCCTGAATTAGAAAGTCTACAATCGTCTGCCTTTGGAATCAGAGAAATGTTTCTCTGGTGGTGAATAAGCAGTCTTGTTCCTCCAGTGTAATGTCTCATGTCCTATTCCAAGGCCTGAAGGAGGCAAAACAAAAAGACAGGTTTCAGAGTAGCAGCTGTGTTAGTCTGTATCCGCAAAAAGAACAGGAGTACTTGTGCCACAGTAGAGACTAACCAATTTATTAGCTTATGCTCTAAGTTAGTCTCTAAGGTGCCACAAGTACTCCTGTTCTTTTTGCAAAACCAAAAGCCTCCGAGGAGAAAAGGATCAAAGCAATTTATTATTCGCTGATGCCATCTACTGGATATTGATGGAAGCAGCAGAGAAACTGAGAACGGAAGTAAAAGGGTTCCCTTCCTAAACATCCTGAACTGGGGTATGTAAAACTGATGTCACTGTATGGGACCACAGACTTAGGTGAACCCACATGGACAGCCTTTCCCCTCTTCTAGAGTTACAGGACTAATGAGAAGAGATTTGCTGAAACAACAACAAAGCTGCAGAATCCAGAAGTGGTGCCATAAGTACTCCTTTTCTTTTTTCTCAGACCCGTGGACTTACTCTCCCCTCCGAGGGTTCCCAGCGCTGGAGCTGGGCAAAACATTTTGATAAAAAAAAATTATTTTCCTCCAGTGAAAATGTAGATTCAGGCTGACCAAAACTCATGCTGATTTCACCAAATAATTTCAGTTGGGGGGGGGCTATAAAAAGACACTGAAAAAGCTGAAACATTTCATGTCAACATTTTTCATATGAAATGTTTTGATTTTTCAATTCAAAAGGACTTTTCATTCAGAAATTTTATTTTATTTAATTGAAATGAAACATTTTGTTCCAGGCTAAACAAAATGTTTAATTCAGCCTAAAACAAATTTCGTGGTGACTTTTCAATTAACTACAAATTTTGAAAAATTGTGTTTTCAGATCAACATGAGATAATTTTTTCTTCTTTTCCCAGGATTGTCAGCAAACCAAAAAAAAAAACCACCCAATCCATTATTCACATGGCTCTAGCCAGCAATGAGAAGAAGAAACGGTAACATTTAATTTCACCGATTATATTCTTCTTTGTGTTCTTTAATATCAGTAACCAAAAGTTCCTTCCTGATTCTGAACTCTTTCTAGTGAGACATCAAGAAGTCATATTTTGGATTTTAACTAAGCAATGCTTTACACATGCCTGTCACAATATGTGGTATACCACATCCAGTGCACTAAATATCCCAACAATGATGTGGGTAAAACCAGACAATCAATATGCTCTCAAATGAACTCACACAGGAAAACGATAAAAGACAAAAACATCCTATCACCTGCGGGTGAACGCTTTTCATAAAGCGATCAGTCTCTGTCTGACCTCTCAGCCCTCATCCTCAAAGGAAACCTGCACGACACTTTCAAAAGACAAGCCTGGGACCTTAAATTCATAACTCTGCTAGACACTTAAAATCATGAACTGAACAGACACTGGATTTATGACTTATTATAGCACTCTAAACCCCTAACTCCCTTTTTTGTCCTATGACTGCAGCGGTGTTAATGGGCCACTCTACCTTGAGTGATGACAGGTTTCAGAGTAGCAGCCGTGTTAGTCTGTACTCGTAAAAAGGAAAGGAGTACTTGTGGCACCTTAGAGACTAACCAATTTATTTGAGCATAAACTTTGTTAGTCTCTAAGGTGCCACAAGTACTCCTTTTCTTTCTACCTTGAATGGTCCCTTAGAATATCTGCTCCACCTTGTATTTAGCTATGACTCCGGGAGGACCTTTCCCAGCCCTGCAGAAGAGCTGTGTGTGGCTCAAAAGCTTGTCTCTCTCCCCACCAGAAGTTGGTCCAATAAAAGATATGACCTCACCCACCTTATTTCTCTATTTCTCCTTTGTAAATCCAAAGATAGGCTGTGGAAAAACATCAAACTAAACCTTTACGCAATTGCTTTTGGCATTATAAAGTAGTCCATTTCAAACCAAACATTAGAAACCACAGTGACCACCTTCATAAGTATGTCTTAATATAAAGAGCAACTTTACTCCTTGGAGAATTACAGGGCTATGGGACAATCTAGTATGGAGCTTTCTCATCCTCTTCTGCTGAAGTTGTCTACTTGGTATAAAGTAATTAGTCATTGGTGCAGGGACTTGTACTTGGGTATCCATTCCAGGTGAGTATCCTACCTACGGGGCAACATTCATTTTCACCCTTTCCCTGGCCTATGGACTATGACTTGACCCTATAAATGACAATTTGACAAAGTGACATTTTCTTTCAACCCAACTCAAAAAAATTTCCACTTTTCAATTTCCTGAACATTTTTGAAAAAAATTTACTTTCACTGAGACTCTAAAAAAATTCCCTCTCCCCCCCACATTTTTCAGAGTTGCCAGTGAACTGAAAGCTCCTTTATTCACCCAGCTATAATCACAGCATCCAACTGACAATGAATAATTCCAACGGTGTGTAGCAGAGGACAGGAGAGGTTTTCCCATTTACTCCAGATTTCCCAACTTTTAAGATTCTGGCAGTGGGAGGAATTTGCACTTGAGCAACGTTAAGCAATTTGTATCAAAGTTTTTCATTCTGGTTGAATTCTGTACTGAGATTTACAATCTTGCACCAGCCAGAAATAAGCTTGAAATTTGAGCATTGCGTATTTGGAGAATTGTGATCCTGGTATGAAGAAGCCAAGACTAAAGTAGGTTGCAAAATTACAGAGTCTGTCATTGTGAAGACTGCATCAGAAGATAATTCATCCTGAATGTCACATACAAAGCTGAATGAATCTCTGTTACTCTCATGTTAATGCCTGGTTTTCAAACAAGAACACGAAGGGTTATTTAACAAAACATGTTATTACTACTGTCTTGTAATGCAGCCTAATGGAGTCAGGACTAGTGGTTAGCACGTAGTACAAGGAGTCAAGATATCTTCATTCTATTGGTCTCTGCCACTTACTGCCTGTGTGACCTTGACCTCAATATTTTTCTGTTTATCTGCATATAAAACAAAGATAATAGCAGTCATGGGGGATGTTCTGAGGCTTCCTATAAACTTAGGATTTCAACACACTTCACACCCCACTCAGTGACGTCGTATTATTACAGTATTAACAGTGTGAAACTGGGATTCAATGTCCTAGTAGAAAACAACTGAGTCATTTTCCAAATACATCTCAAGGTCATGTTGTTTCCCTACTCAGGTCATGAGTTATAGCCTCAGAATCTGGGGCTATTTTACTTTGGGTTCAATGGCTCTCAGCACCTCCACTATAAAAATTGTTCCAGCCCCCCTGGTTGGGGATGGTGGTGCTGAGCAGGTGGAAAAAAGATATTCCAGTTTGCTAGGAATTGCAAGTGTAAACTCCGCCATACCCTCAACCACTACCAGAGAAGAGTTAAAGGACCAAACTGGAGTCCTCTTTGTGATTTTTCTAAACATGCTGATTGTTCTAATCATATGCCTCTAAGCCACCTTCCTATTGCTAATCTTTCAAAACAAATAAAAAGATCTAAACATATGGAGATACAGCAGGAATGAATCTCTCTAGACTTGAGGTCAGTGGAATGATACATCACATGAATTGCACCCATGAAGTTTTACAAGGAAAGGAACAAGTTATGTGCATGTCATGCTATGTGCCATGGAGAATACACTAATAATCACAAGCAGTGAGTAAAACAGTTATATAATGTAGAGGAGTTATGCAGTCCAGAAATTTTGATTGGTAACTAATTAAGCCCTCATGCACCAAGGGTGTCTCATAGATTTCAGGCAGCCTGAGAATGAATATAAAAGCTTTCACAACTTGGGGTTTTTCTAACCACTTCTCTTCATTTATTCTTCTCTGGGACCTGGGTAAGTCTGATTCGACTTCATCTCTTTATAACGATTAAAATGTGATTTACTGATATTTTTAACTTATGGCTGAGTCCTGCATAAATATTCGTAGCAACCTCAGGGGGTTTGTTAATATAAACAAATCCTTTTTTAGTTATTCAGTTTTCAGTTGCAGGTATTGGTGAATTGAGGCTTTAGGTGGGAAGGTTGGGATTTGGAATGAGATTTGAATGCCCATAATTCCTATTAATTTTTAGGGGAAGTAAACATCCACATCTCTTCAGTGGCTCTGAAAATCTTTTGCTACTGGAGAGCATTGCTTTATGCACTTTTAAAAATACACCACAGCTGTTTTCAATGAAGCTCTGTCATTTTACACCAATTTCCAATCTGGCCATAAGTTTCCATGAAATTGCAGAGATCGTTTTCTATTTATCGCCAGTGAAGTGTAACGTTATTGATGTTTTCCACATAGGCTAGAGGGGTACGATTTCTTTATGAGTTTAGAGGAATTTAGGCACTGATTCCAACGGAACCTATCTCAGGTTCCTGTGCAAATTCCAGCATTCTAGCTAGCTAACCTCTGTTACTATAGTATCTGAACTTTCATCCTGTATTCCACTTGCACTGGTGACTTATGTTTACTGTACTCCTTAGTGTGTGTTTCAGGGCTACCTCCATCTCAGAAAGATGTCTTGTTCCAGAAATGTGTGCACTGCTGGGGGCTCAGCGTGCGGCGTGGCACGCCCCAGGCCATGCGCTGACAGCTGCAACCAACCATGTGTTACTCAGTGCCCTGACTCGAGAGTGGTAATCTACCCACCACCAGTTGTTGTGACCTTCCCAGGACCTATCCTCACCACTTTCCCTCAGGAAAGCGTAGTGGAATCCGTAGGAGCTCCTGTTGTTGCAAGTGGCTATGCGGGCACGTCTGATTCGGGGGCTTTCGGAGTGGGCCGTGGAAACCGTGACCTGTGTGGGCCATGTTAAATCCAGAAGGAAGAGCCAGGGAATGAAAAGCAGGGTACAGATTCACAGTAGAACTTATGGGCATGGCTTTCAGAAGGGCTCTGCACCCACAACTCCTGCTGAAGTCAGTGGGAGCTGTGAGTGCTCAGAACCTCTGAAAAGGAGGCACAGACACATCTTTCATGTTATTCTTTATGCTTTCCTCTAAGGTCTCCCCAACTATCTGCTGCTTCTAATTCTCAGTTCCACTGCGGGTTCTTTACACTATTCTAGCAGAGTAAAGGAAGTTGGAGCCTTAAAGTGGGCACAAATTCCATTTACATTCAGTTTAAAGCCACTTTCCATTCCAGAGAGGTGTAATGGGGCCTTAGTGTCAACGAGAAATTCAGCACTTTAGGTTCCAGCCATTCCATGAATAGAGAGACCATTTGTTGCTGGCTTCTGAGTTTGCTACACAAGATGTACAATGCAGAGGTCATTTAATCCTCTGCTTATGTTGTGCTTTGTCTCCTTTGTTTCTCTCTCGGGTGAAACTGCTAACTTAAATTGCCTGAAAAAAAACAACACTTGATAGGCAAATTTCATAGCTGCACCAAAGAAAGAAGAACATCTTGTTCGAGTTGCATCTCCTTGGAGCAAGTGATTGGTTGCAGCCCCCTTTGAAGCCCTAAAAATAGATTTTCTGTCCTTTGCATTATTTCATTCTGCCACTGTATACCCCTCTTTTCATTCACATTAAAAATCATGGTGCTTCACAATACTGACTTTCTGGTTTTTCTTTTTGGTGCCATTCTTGGTGATTTTCTTGTCACCCAATTTGGGTGCCTTACGTTTTCAGGGCCTACTTAATTTTGTACCTCTTAGTGCGGGGTGTTTGTCAAAGGAGAGTGCTCAGTTGCTACATGACTGTGACAAACGGGACAGAAGGTATGTGCAGCACCCCAGAGAAACTGTAAACTGATATGGAGTTACTCCACTTGGCCAGGTTTGGAGGGGATAGAAACCCTCCTGCATCAGGGCCCCATCCAGTAATTGATGTATGGTTTAACTATTGGGGGGTTGGCAGAAGCTTCCCCAATGAGCAAATTATCCTATAACTGCCTTCTGCAGGGTTCCTTACACGTTCCCCGGAAGAAGCTGGCATTGACCCCTGTTAGAGACAGGATCCTGGACTACATGGACCACGAGTCTGCTCAAGTATGGAGATTCCTATGATTCTGTTTTCCAGAGGAAGAGGACATATCACCTTTCCCATATTTTAGGATAGAGCTATATTATCTTTAAACAAAACCTATGTCCCGAGAGAGAGAGAGAGAGAACTCAACTTACCAGCAAAACATTAAGGCATTTCCATCTTCTGTGACTCTGTTTCCTCATCAGTAAAACAGGAATGAAAATAGTTACTAGCATAATAGAGGGGATGTGAGATATAATTAGTAGAGCTAGTCAGAAAATGGATTTTCCATCCCAGGAAAAATTTGGAGATTCTTCTTCTTTTATTTTTTTGGTCCCAACCAGGGGTTTGTCAAAACAGAATTTTCCAATGGAAAATGCTTCCAAAGTCTTCCAACCAGCTCTAATAACTTTTTGATATTTTGGTAGTATTTTGAACATATAAAAATATATGAGTTGTAATGAAAATTATTCCCTCCTCGGTGAAGGGATGGGCTAATGCATCAGAAAAGAAATGGAAAGTTGGTTTCCTTGCTCACTTTGTGATCCCTGCTGAGGCTACAACATACATTTCTTACCAGGGAAAAACCTCTGAAGCCATTGGAAACTGTGTAATTGGTCACAAGGTGAGTTTTAGTTCTCACTAATAAGAACCCAGGACCTCACGAACCATATCCTGGGTCAATGAGACAGGACAGGGTTAAAGAAACTTATGTTATTCAGTTTACCCTAAACTATGTATCTGTCCATCCCCACATGCACAATCTCCCTACCTATCCATTCCCCTGCACATCATCTCTCTCTCTCCCTCTCTGAATAGTTTTGTTTTATAACTTATCGGTATTGTGCCCATTGGAAAGCTCAGTATTAATTCTATAATGATGATCGTTCAGAGATTGGGTAGACAATTGTGAACACAGGCCCTCCAACTTCTCCTCACAAGGTTCCACGCCCAGCTGCCTACAGCACCCACCCACATGCACACAAACTTCTTTTCCTCCCATGGTCCCCTAGTCCCTGGGTCCCCCAACTTCCCTTCCTCCCACTGACTCCAGTCTTCCCCAGCCCACATCTCCCCAGAGCACTCAATCACCAGCACCACCCCTCTTCTCCTTCTCATGGCTTCAGACAGTCTCTGCTTCTCCCCTCCCTGAGCTCCTCTCCTTTACTCTTCCTCTCTCCATAAACCCATTCCCCAAGTCCTCCTCTGCTCCCCTGAGCCACTGTCCTCAACACCAGCATCTCTTCTCACTGCCCCCACCCCAGAATGCCTGTCCCAGTACATACTCTCCCTGCAGTCCCAAAGCTCCCGGAGTTCCTCCGCCCAGGAGCATCTACTCTGACATCCTCTCACCTCTATCCCTCTTCATCTCACTGGTGCTATAAAGCAAAACCTTTACTAGGACCTCATTGTCCTCAGAATAGTTTCCCATCTGCTCCAGCGATGTGGACCTTGGACTTGTTCCATGCACAAGGTACATTGGCTGAGGTCACAGTTAACATTTTGTTATACAGCACCCATGAGGATGAATGTGCCAAGTGCAGAGACAGTATCTTTCTGTAAGGGGAAAGACTTCTCAATGTTGGGTTGCAATGTTCCATTGACAATGAATAATGTCAGGCATGTGGAGCAGGACACAGAGTAGGCTTTACCCTTAACTCCAAATTTCCTTCCTTTTAGGGATTTCACTTAGTGGTGGGAATTTGCATCTGAGCAACCTTAAGTGTCTTATCCCAGTGGTTTTGTTGTTTCATTAAATGTGGCAATTTACAACCCTACACAACGCATGATGAAGCCTGAAATTTATGCACTGGTCATTCCTTTGGAAAATCATTGTCACCCTGGCTAAAGACAGCAAAGTGAATTGACTCATCACATAATCTAGTTGGGCATTGTTTCCGGTTAGATCAAAAGATGATTTATCCAGAAGATGAATAATTTAAAGAAAAAAGCCAAACCTGAATCTCTCTCTATAATTGTTTCTCTTGTTATAATGACTTATTTGGAAACCAAGAATGTCAAGCATTTTAAAGAAGATATGTTATTACTCTTCCTTTGTGACAAACTCTAATAAGGGTCAGGACTAATAGTTAACACGGGAAACCTCACCCGGCTCGGACACGGAAAGGATTGACAGATTGATAGCTCTTTCTCGATTCTGTGGGTGGTGGTGCATGGCCGTTCTTAGTTGGTGGAGCGATTTGTCTGGTTAATTCCGATAACGAACGAGACTCTGGCATGCTAACTAGTTATGCGACCCCCGAGCGGTCGGCGTCCAACTTCTTAGAGGGACAAGTGGCGTTCAGCCACCCGAGATTGAGCAATAACAGGTCTGTGATGCCCTTAGATGTCCGGGGCTGCACGTGCGCTACACTGACTGGCTCAGCGTGTGTATATGACGTGGAACAAAATTCTGTACCATTGGGCTGCATTTATGACTCTGCCACTAAGTTGGTGTATAAGTTTCAACACAACATGTCTGTCTTGATTTGCTTATAAAACAAGGATAATAACACCAGTGCTGGAAGTCCTGAGGCTTTCTCAGAACTTCAGAGGATATCAAAGCACTTCACAAACATTCATTAATGTTTTATATGTCCAAAGTAGTGGCGTCTATTATATTAATAACTTGACACCTGAATTAGATGTCAAGGTTACGCATTTCATTTCCCTAATCAGGTCATGTTATAACCTCACAATGTGGGGATATTTGTTTTTCATTAAAAAGTCACTTTGTTTATTTCCCTTTTTTGTTAAAAATTCTTATTCATATTCATGGACCAGTTCCTCAGCTGGTGTGTATTGGAACGATTCCACTGACCAGTTTGGGGCATACCTTATACTTTAAAAATCATTCTGCACATGGCTGGAAAGGTTTCTGTGGGAGAAGGATCTCACAGCACTTTCTAAACTCGGTCAATCTTTGAATTAGTCTAACCTCAGCCCACAGCCATCTCCCCTTTACCACGAATGCCTTGTCTCCATCTCTCCTTTGCCTTTTTCCTGGGCTTTGCTAGCAGCAGTTTCCCACAAACAAACCGCTTACTTATTTCAGTGGGCTTTGGATCAGAACCTCTGGGGTGGAGGTTCTGAGCGTGCAAAACAAAATTTCCCCTCCCTAGGAACTGCAAGCTTAAACTCCATTGTTACTCCAACCAACACCAGCCTGGATTTCAAGGACCAAATCGGAATCATGTGTCCAAATGTGGCTACCCAAACATGGCTGATAATCTTATGTGGATAATCCAAGAACCAAATGCATAGAGCTAGATTCATTCCTGCTGAAACTCCAATAAGGTCAGTGGAATGACACAAAAATGACTTTGACCCATAAAGCTTTAAAATGAAAGGAACCCGTGGATGTGACATGCACATCATATTATGTAGGGCAGAGACAGACTTAAAAAAAAAAAAATCACAAGCCGGGGGGTAAAATAATGTAATCATCTGGAGGAGTTCCACCTATAACAAATGTTCTTTGGTAACTAATTAGGATCTCTTGCACAAAGAATGTCTCATCTGCTTCAGGAGCTCTGCAAAGGAGTATAAAAGCTCTCAACCCAGGATTCTTCTAACCACTTCTCGATTTATTCTCAGTGAACTGGGTAAGTCTGATTTGGCTTCATCTCTTTAAAACTATTCAAATGTTATGAACTGACACTTTTAACTCAGGACTGAATCCTGCCCAAATATTCTATATTTTTTAGCATTTCCATAAAAGAACTCTTTCATAGTTGTACAGTTGCAGACGTTGGTGAATCAAGCCTTTAGACATTAAAATGAGATTTTTCCACATGGTTTGGATGCCCTATTCCCATTAATATTGGGGGGGGAGAGGAAAGTAACATCCTAATCTCTTCATTAGCTTTGAAAAATCAGAGCCTAAATTTTTTGACACTAGACAAGATTGGTTTGGGGCATTTTAAAGAAATATTAACACGGCCAAGTTTTCAATAACTTTGGATGGAAAAACACCAGTTTAAGATGTGGCCTTAGCCAGTTCCGTGAAACTACAGATGTCAGCTTTCATTTATAACAAACTGAAGTATAACATCCTTGTGGTTTTCAGTTTAGGATCTATGGGAAAGACTTCCTAAGAATTTAAAAGGATTTAGGCATTGATTCCTATTGAAAAGCATGCAAATTCCAGCCTATCTGTATAGACACCATTCCAATAGTATCTGAACTTTCATCTTTTACTCTGCTAACATTTGTGCCTTATGTTTACATTATGTTACATAATGTGTGTTTCAGGGTTACCTCCATCTCAGAAAGATGTCGTGTGGGGGAAACTTGTGCGTTGATGGGGGCTCAGCATGCGGCGTGGCACGCCCCAAGCCGTATACTGATAGCTGCAACCAACCATGTGTTACGCAGTGCCCCGACTCGAGAGTGGTGATCTATCCACCACCAGTTGTCGTGACCTTCCCGGGACCTATCCTCACCACTTTCCCTCAGGAAAGCGTAGTGGAATCCGTAGGAGCACCTGTCGTTGCAAGTGGCTACGGGGGCACGTCTGGTTCAGGGGCTTTTGGAGTGGGCCATGGAAACTGTGGTCCATGTGGGCCATGTTAAATCCAGAAGAAAGAGCCAGGGAATGAAAAGCAGGGTACAGATTCACAGTAGAACTTATGGGCATGGCTTTCAGAAGGGCTCTGCACCCACAACTCCTGCTGAAGTAAGTGGGAGCTGTGAGCGCTCAGAACCTCTGAAAAGGAGGCACAGACACATCTTTCATGTTATTCTTTGATTCTTCCCTCTAAGGTCTCCCCAACAATCGACTGCTTCTTTTATTAGCAGTGGGGGCCTAATTCTCAATTGCACTGAGGACCCTTTACATCACTCTGGCATGTAAGAAGCTGGAGCCTTAAAGTGGGCACAAATTCCATTTCCATTTTGTTTAAAGCCACTTTCCATTGCTAGAGAGGTGTAATGGGGCCTTAGTGTCAAAAAGAAATTAGGAGCTTTAGGTTCTCGCCTTTCCCCAAATAGATAGCATTCGTAGCTGGCTTTTAAGTTTGCCACACAAGATGTATAATGCAGAAGTCATTTGGTCCTCTGCTTATGTTGTGCTTTGTCTCATTTGTCACTCTTCAGGGTGTTAAAATGCCTGAAAAGAAAACAAATTTGATAGGCAAACATCACAGCTGCAACAAAGAAAGAAGATCATCTTGTTTTAATTATATCTTCTTGGTGTAAGTGACCTGTTGCTGCCCTTTCTGAAACCCTAAAAATATATTCTCTCTCCTTGGCATGATGTCTAGGTTCCACTTTGTATTCCTCTCTTCATTCACATTAAAAATCACGTTGCATCATAGTATTGGCCTTCTAGTTTTTCTTTTTGCTCCACTCATGATAATTCTCCTATCACAAAGACCCCTCATTTGCTTGCTTCCAGGTGTGGGACCCTAGTTTCATTTAGTTTCATTTTTTCTCCTGGTACGGTTTATCTCCCAAGAGAGAGATGAGGCGCTGCATGGCCTTGGCAATCCAGACAGACTGGTGTGTGCAGTATCCCAGACACCTGTAAACTGAGCTGAGGACATCTCTCACGTTGCTGTGGGGAACTGGGGGCAATCACAAGGTGTATTTTAGAGCGCACTTCCCAATAAGAATTCAGTAAGCAAATGCAGCATCAAAAGAACAAAATTATTCAATATACCCTAAACCATCTCTGACATTTTTTGACACTGGTGCCAATCAGAGCACTGTATGAACTCTGTGATAATGATTTGGTAGGAGGTTGTTAACCTACCTTTCTTCACAATGCTCCAGACCTTCCTTACTCCCAGACCTCCACAGCTTCAACCCCCAAGCATACCTCTTTCTTCCTTCCCAGTGTGCCCTAGCTTTGCCCAGTCCCTGGAGTTCAGTTCCTTGACACCCAACTCCCTTCCCTCCCACGGATTCCAGTTTTCCCCAGCTCTTCTCTCCCTACAGCACTGGATCGCCAATACCACCTCAATTCCTGGGAATACAGGTCCCCAGCACTTTCCTTTTGCTCCTTCTCATGGTTCCGGCCCTCCACTCCTGGATCATCTTTCCGTTGCTCTCCCCTTCCACACCAGACCACGATCCCCAGCCATCCCCTGCTCCATAGAGCCACTGTACCCCACACAAGCATTGTCTCCATCTCACAGCCCCTCAGATCCCCAGAGCTCCTGTCCCACACCTGTCCTCCTATGCTCCCAGATTTCCTTGATCCCCAATCCCTGCCCTCAGATGTCCTCGCCCCTATCCCTCTGCATCTCATTGGTGCTATAAAAGGCAAATCTTAACTGTGACTTCATATTTTCCTCAAAACATTTTCCGCAACTCCCCCCATGTGGGCCTTGGGCTTGTCCCATACACAAGTCACATTTGCTAAGGTCGCAGTTAAGATTTTATTTTATAGCATCCATCAGGATGAATGTGCCAATTGCAGTGTGTGTGTGTGTGTGTGTGTACACACACCCCTTTCTGAAAGTAGAAACAAAAACACACCAAAAAAACCAAACCCCAAATTCAGTGAGTCTAAGAATTACTCTGATGTTAATGACATTTTCAGAAGCCAAGTATGTTAAGTTATGTTTGATGAGACATGCTGCTGATGTAGTCTTGTAATGCAACCTGGGGCCATATCAAGGATCTAGTATTTAAGGACAGTGCTGTATTCCCTTTAAACAAATCCTATAGCCCAGGATTAAAATCTGCAACCCAGTAGAAAAACATTACATCATTTCCATGTCTGGTCTGAAGACATGGTCACAGGACTGGGAATCCAGAAGTTGTGATTTATAATCCCAGTTACGCCCGTGATTTATTGTGTGACTTTGTGAAACTCACATCCCCCTCTGTGCTTCAGCTTCCCCCTTTGGTAAAACAGGGAACAAAAGAGTTGCTTGCATCACAGAGGAGCTGTGTGGAGTCATTCATAAAGTTTTATGCAGCATCTTAAACGTGTAAAATAATATCGGAGTTCTAAGAATAAACTTATTTCCACACCTGCTATTGAATGGCCTAATGCACAGCACCATATCAGAGGGAAATGATGAACTTGTTTTTCTGGTTCACCCTGTTGCCCTACTGATGCTCTAAAATATGTCATGTCATCGGGGGGAGCTCTCTCATGCCATGGAAGACTAGTGGCTAGAACACTGGACTGGGACACAGGGGACCTGGATCCTATTCCTGCCTTTGTCACTGGCCTGCCAGGTGGCCTTGGGTCAGTCATGGCCTCTCCCTGTACCTCAGTTTCCCCAGCTGTAAAATGGAGATAATCATACTGATTTCCTTTGTAAAAAGCGGGAAGAGATGTACAGAAACAAAAACAAAAAAACCCTGCAGAATCTATGGGATGTAAGATCAATGCTGATAAAACAAAAGCTATGCATGCCTCCCAGTTTAGGCCTTGCTGGAGCCCTGGGCATAACTAAGTGTGAACCAAAGGTCGTGAACCAGAGTAGGCCAGGCCTTGGCAAAATAGCAACACACCAAGTATTAGCCAACCAAGTAAGCACATTCCTCACCTTAGAGGATGGTACAGAAACACCCAGAGTTCTCAACTAACTATGTAAACACATTCCTAGAAGATGGTACAGGGACACATAGACCCCTGGTAAGATAAGGAAGAACGACAGGATAATGGTTGAGGATGTTCTGTTCAAACTAGCAGGTACAAGGGTAACTAAACTAACATCTAGAATGTAATGCAAAACTTGTTTGTATTAATGTATAAAAGGAGCAGACATAGGAGGAGCATTGTTGAGGTGGTACCTTGTCATGGGCATACATGTGTTAGCGTACCTGTAACCATTTAGCCAGGGCACTAGGACCATGCTTTGTCAACAATAACCCTGGCCGAGTGCCTTCACCGCTGAACCAAGCCTGTGGTCTGTCTTTATGAGTAACATCAAGGTCTGCCGAATCAGCAAGCTACTCTGGTGCAGCTAAATTCAGGAGCTGCTATTGCCCTACCAGCAATAACCCTCGGCTGTACTAACAGCCAGGCATCTCTCAAAGTAAGGCAACATCACCCACACACCTGACAGCCTATAAAACATGAATCTTTAAATAAATTTTCCATCTCCTGAAAAATGTGGAGATTTATTGATTTATTTATTTTTGGTCTCAAACAGGGGCTTGTCCAAAAAAAAAAAAAATTCCAGCGGAGAATGCTTCCAACCAATGTTTTCCAATCAGATCTAATAATTAGTTGATATTTTTGTAGTATTTTGAATACATGAAAAATAGGAATTGTCATGTAAATGATTTTCTCCTGGGTGAAGGGATGGGATAATGCACAGCACTGTATCAGAAAAGAAATGGAAACTTGGTTTCCTTGCTCACCTTGTGGTCCTGCTCAGGCTACAAAATACGTTTTTTTACTAGGGAAAACCTCTGAAGCTGTGGAAAAGTGGGAAATTGGTCACGAGGTGAGTTTCACACCTCCTATGTTGGCCTCAAACAGTTTTGTCATCAGATATAGTCTATTGGAACAGGAGTGCCCAACTTATGGCCACCAGAGTATTTCATAAGTCCCGCGGCCTGCTTCGATACAATAGACTAATGGCCGATTTCTGAGCATTCTGTTGTTATGTTTACATCATTTTAGTTTACATAAGTGTGTAAATAGACAATACTGTACATAGAAACAACCTGTCTAAATACATAACAAAACAAGCTGAACTTAAAATATAAATCAATAAGGGTGACTTTAAATCTTATTAAAATAAGTAGAATTTATTTGGCCCACACAAGGTTGGGTTTAGGCTTACGTGGCCTTGCTGTATAATAGGGTTGGGCACGACTGTATTAAAACATTAGTGTTCTATTATTTCGAAGGTAACCAATCCCAATCGTTTCCTATGAGAGTTTTTCCAAATCATTATTGTCACCGATTTCGGAACCTCTTCTAAGCCCTTTTCGATGTAGAATAGAAAATAAGCCATTCAGCGAGACTCCGATCATATTACCAAAATTCCAGGCTATGTATTGAGATTACCCAAGCAACACCACCATGAAAAACAGACCTTGCTCTCTCTTGGGGAGAATCATTTTCCTCATGTGTAACCAAAGAAGACAAAGCTACAGGAGCCCTGGGCATTTTCTCGTATGGCATCGTTTAGGCAAAAGATGCACCCAGCAAATTTGAGTCATTCAGAATTTCACAAGAAACAGCCAAACAAGCATCTCTAACAACTCCTCTCATGTTAGTGACACATTTGGAAGCCAAGGATGTTAAGCATTATTTAATAATACATGTTGCTAATGGCCTCTTGTAATATGGGGCAGCACTGAGGGCCGGAACAAAGAACTTCAGACACCTGGGTCCTGTTTCTGGCTTTGTCTCTCCCTCCCTGTATGACATTCACCTTGGTGTGTGTCTTTTTATAAGAATACAGTCCTGAGGGCTATTCTGAGGTATCATAGGAACAAAGGATTTCAAGTCTCTTCGCAGACATTCATGGCCTTTTCATGTGTGCAAAGTGTATTATTATAATGTTAGTAGCTTGTTACTGGAGTAACGTTACTCATGGATCGAATATTAGAGTCACTTCAAAAAAAGAGTTGTGTCAAAGTCTCACGTCACTCCCCAGATCAGCTCATGATTTACAGCCTCAGAATTTGGGGCAATTTGATTTTCATTAGGCAGAAACTTTAAAAAAGTTGAGGCCTGATCTTGTGCTGGTGTGAATCAGCACAGCTGCATCAACTTCAATCACTGTACGCTGATTTATACCAGCTGAGGATCTGGGTGTATTTCAAATTCTGTTTCCCGAGGATGTTCCATCTGTCAGTGACCTGTTCTCTCCCTTTTCTGGGGTGTAAAAAACAGCCTCTGTCTCACTCAGGCATGTGTGCACTTCTGTTTTGCAGGCTGACCTGCCTACAGCTTATAGCTCCCTGGACCTTCAATCATCTCCTGCTTCCCTCCAGATTTCGCTCTGCTATGTAAAGGCAGGAGGAGAAAGGATGGCTGGGGATTAAGGCATAAACTTAGAGAACGGAAGGCCATGATTTTCGAAAGTGATTAGCGATCATGGGCAATCAACTTGCAACACTTTAAGGAGTCCTGATCTTCAGAGGGCAGGTGCTCGGGACTTTCTGAAAAATCAGGCTCCTTTGAGGTGATTCAAGCTAGACACCAAAAGCCATCAGTCACTTTTGAAACCCTTGGCCTTGGGTTTGGCCACAGACTTCTTGAATGATCTTGTATAAAGCAATAACCGCTCCTCTTCAGCCTCCTCCTGTGTTAGATGGAGGAGGACAGCACTTTGTTAATGCAGTGTTGTGGTAGCCCTGTTGGTCCCAGGATATCAATGGTGGGTGAGGACCAATGTCTTTTTATTGGACCAATTTCTGTTGGTGAAAGAGACAAGCTTTCGAGCGACACAGAGCTCTTCTTCAGGTCTGGGAAAGGTACCAGGAATGGCCCATCGTGTATTTAGCTGTGATAGATTGTTCAGCATAACTAATTAGCACATATTCTACGGGACAATTCAAGGTGAAGTGGCCCATTTACACCCCTGTAGTCATTGGACAAAGAAGGGGGGTTAGTGGGTTACAGATTGTTGGAATAAGCCATAAATCCAGTGTTTTTATAAAGACCGTGATTTTTAGTGTCTAGCAAAGTTATGAATGTAAGATCCCAAGCTTGTCTTTTGAAGGCATTGTGCAGGTTTCCTTTGAGGATGAGGACTGAGAGGTCAGATATAGAGCAATCACTTTGTGAAAAGCATTCACCCACTGGCGATATGGTGTTTATGTCTTATTTTCCTGTGTGGGTTCTTAAATAGGACATAGGCATTGTGTTGGCCTTCATTTCAGGAGTGAATTTCAACTCCAAGGGCTTGAATTGAAGCCCACATTGAAGTCAATGGAAAGACTCCCGTTGACTTTAATGATCATTGGATCTCATGCAGAATGAGTTGTTGAGGGGTGGGAATGGTAAGCATGCAAAGACTCCCATCTGCCCCAGAACTGCAAAGGTAAATTCCCCAATACTCCCAACTAGTTACAAGCCAGGATTAAAAGGACCAAAATGGAATCTTGCATGACATCGGATTGCGCTATCCATATACCTTTCTGAGCCACTTTTCTATTATTAATTTGCGAAACGAAGATCTAAAACATGGAGCAAGATTTGTTCCTGCAGTAACTCCAGCATGGTCAGTGGAATGATACCAGGTATCATTGGCCAATAAAGTTTTCAAATGAAAGGAAGCTGCAGGGTGTGTCATGCACACTGGGGTGGAAAACAGACTAATAACTAATAACCACAGTAAAAGAACAGCATCAAATGGAATAGTTATGCCTATAAAAAAATTTAATTTAGTAATTAATTAGGACCTTATGCAAAGATGATGTCTCTCATCCTGCCAGCAGCCTGAGAAATCATATAAAAGAACTCGCAACTGAGAGCTCTTTTAAGCACTTCTGTCGACTTATTCTCTGCCGTTCACTGGGCAAGTCTGATTTGACTCAAGCTCTTCGTAAGTATCAGAATATCCCTTTTTCTAAACAGTTTTAACCTTAACTGAATCTTGCCAAATACTCCTGACTCTTAGAATGTGAAGGGATTTCTTTCCATAGGAGCCTTTTTTTGTAGTTATTCAGTTTTGGTCACTGGTGGATTCGGGCATTAGAAGTTAAGGCTAGAATTTTCAGTATTTAGGACACCCAGTTCCCATTACTTTTACTTAGAAAATTGGGCACCCAAATCCCTTAGCCAGCTTTGAAAAATCTCAGCCCTGGTAACTTTTATGCTGGAGAGTCTTATTTAGTGAATTTTTGAATATCTGTCTGGCCAGATACTTAGCTGAGTTCAATAGACTTACACAAGTTTACACCAGCTATGAATATGGCCCGAGCCCCTCCCCAACTACAAGGATAGGAAGCTCAGATTTCATATCTAACTACCAAAGTGTAACTTTACTGTTATTTTCTGAAAGGTAAAGGGCTGGGATTGTCTATGGGATTTGAGAGCCAAACTCCCATAAAACTCCCCACGTATTGGTTCCTGTGTCTTCTTTTGAAGGAGTTGGTATTGCGCAGAGATGATCTGGCCCATTTGGGTTTTGTTTTCACAAGAGAATATCTTCTGTTACAAGACAGCAATATTTGCTAATGAAGTAAGATCTGGAAACCAAAGTGCTGCTCTGTGATGCTGGACAGAACTGGTTTGCAAGCACAGGTTAAATTTGAATTAGGAAAGTAGCATTATTAAAATTGTCACCACCACATGCTAATAAGAAAATACCAGCTGTCCATGATAGAAATATTCTAGATTGAGTGTTCACTTCTTTAACCCACTTGTTGGCCTTTGCTTTCTTCTGTGGCTTTATTAGAACAATTCTACGGCATTGCAGGACAGAACAGAAGAGAGACTAAAAGACAAGGCAATATAGCACGGTACAATAACAATGAAACAAGGACCTGGGAGTTGAAGAACTGGAGTGGGACAGGAAATCTGAGTTCAGTTCTTGCCTCTGCTAAGATTTCATGATGTCCTTGGGCAAATCAACTGGGGCCAGATTTTCCAAGAAACTCACTGCTCAATATGCTCTTCTGGAGTAATAATCTGGCCCTTAATTTCCCTATGCCTCATGTGCAAATTGGGGATACATTTTCCCTTGTTTTGTCTATTTAGAATGTAAATTATTCAAAGCCAGGACCTTCTCTTACTGTGTGTGTGTGTGTACAGTGCTCAGCATAGTAATAACACCCAACTTGTCTATAGCTCTTTTCATCAGTAGATCTCAAAGCACTTTACAAGGAGGTCTAGATCATTATGCCCATTTTATGGATGGTGAAACTGAGGCAGGAAGCAGTGAAGTGATAATTACAGTCCCCAGCAGCCTAGTGGCATGGAATGGAATGGAATGGGAATGGAACCTAGGTCTTTAATGGTGTCCAGTGTTCTAGCCACTAGTCAACACTGCCTCTCAATTGGAAACTTTAGGCACTGCTGGGATGCAAATTATACCTAGTAGCACTAAACAACTCTACGTGCCTGGGTTTTAGTCTCAGTTCTCCCACTGGCTCACTAAGTAACGCTAGGCAAGATGCTTCTGGGCCTCAGTTTCCCCCTTTATAAAACAGGGATAATAACTAGCTACTGGACACCTTGGTTGTAAGGACTAATGACTCCACAAAGCAGTGAACAAGTATGTTGCCATGCAAGTAGTAGGTAACATGTTTATCAGTGGCTGAAGCTATGAAGGATTAGGAGTTGCAAAAGAGCAGGCTCAAGAAACAAAGTGGGAGGATAAGAGAGGCAGAGGGTTGGAGATGGTGCAAGCAGTGGTGATCTCTAGGAAAGATCATCAATGAAGGCTTTACAGATATAATTGTGCCCTTAAATGCTCTCTTTGCCCTTCACCTACCTCCCTATCTCCCTTCCTTCCATATCTATTTAATCACGGTCATACATACCAGTCTGTCTACCCACCTAGGTTCTTACATGACCTCCAACATAGGATCTGAGCTTGAAGCCTCTTAACCTATTGGTTCTGTTGTGTCGTACTCTCTTCCTTCCGGTGCATTTCAGGTTGACCTACTCCACAGGAAGATGTCTTACTTTGCATACCAGTACAAGCAACGGAACTACACGCCCTACTCAACCACGCACCTCGTGCCGCCTGCCGAACCCTGCGTGGTTAAAGGCCCAGCTCCACATGTTACCAAGTGCGCAGAGCCATGTGCTGTGAAACACCCAGCACCATGCACTACCAAGTGCAGAGACCCATGTGCTGCAAAGCCCTCGGTCCCATGTGCTACCAAGTGTTTTGAGCCACATGCCCAGAGACACCCAGCGCAGTATATCCCCAAATTCTCTGAGCCAGTGGGCGTGAAATACTCGACGCCATGTGTCACGAGGTATCATGAGCCGTATGGTTTAATACACCCTCAGCCATTCCCCGAGAGATGGAATCCATGCGCTCCACCATATGTGCATGGTGGATACCCTCAAGCATGTGGCCCAACGTATGTGCCATCTTTTCCAAAATACCCATACCCTTATGCTCCCCAATGGCCCGACACGTGGGGCTACGGAAACTGTGGGCCATGCTAAACCCAGAAGCAACGGCCACAGAACAAAAGCCAACCAGGAAATGAAAAAGCTAGACACAGATTCACAGCTGAGTTTATGGGCATGGCCTTCAGACATGCTGAGCTCCCACAACGCCAGTTGAAGCCAACGAGAGCGGTGGGTGATTAGTGCTGCTGAAGAACAGGGCCATCGCTCTTTACCATGCTATCCTTTACCTTAGATTTATGACTATTTACTCTAATGGACCAGTAGCTACTTGCTCCTTTTATTATTAACACAGTGGGCTTGAGTTCGTTACACTAAGGCTCTTTGACAACCGCTCTGCCAATGTAAAGGAGGTTAGGGACCTAAAGGTGGGCATATGTTATGTTTACACTCACTATAAGATGCCTTCAAGGACCAGAGGGGCATAAAATAGCCTCAGTATCATGAGAATTCTGCCCTGTATATTCTAGCCTTTCTAAGAATACGTACCATTTGTTTCTGTTTGTTAACTTGGCTACAGAAGATGTTTTGTGCAGAAGCTGTTTTTAATTCTGTGCGTATATTGGGTTTTGTCCTATATGAAGCCCACAGAGGGTAAAACAAGGAGCTTAAAATGGTGGAAAAAACAGGACTTGATTGCCCAGTTCTACAGCTCAAACAAAGAAAGAGCATCTTGAGTGAAGTGACTTACCTCAGAGGGAAGTGCCAGTTGACTTCGTAGCTCTGGTATATGACTAGAAACCAGAATGTGTATTCTCTGTACTTTGCATTATTTCATTCTGCACATTGTATACTCCACTTCTTACGCATTAAAACTCACATTGCTTCACGGCGCCTGCTTTCACTTCCTCCTCCGTTCCTTATTTACAATTCACCACGGCTGGAATTCCCACTTGCAGACAGGCCAGAAGGCGGGTCATGCACCACCTCACGCCACGTTAATGCAAAGCCTTACCTCTCATACAGCACTTTTCATCAGTAGGTCTTAAAGCACTTTACTAAGGAGGGCAGTGTCATTCTCCCCAGTTTACAAATGGAGAAACTGAGGCAAGGAGAGGTGAAGTGACTGGCCCACGGTCACTCAACAGGCCAGCAGCAGAGCTGGGAATAAAACCCAGCTCTCCCGACTCCCAGTCCAGCACTCTATTCGCTAAGCCAGAATCCTGTAGCCAAGGTCTAGCAAAGGAAGGATGGTTGGGGAGTTAGGGAACTAGGCAAGGGGTTGGGAGACCTGGGTCCAAGCCCAGGCTCTGACAGACTTTTAGGGTCTGCCCAACAGGGATAACAGCCCTGCCTCACGGGGAGTTGGGAGGGTGGGCAAGTACTGCAACAATGGGGACCTGTTGCCAAGTCTGCGAGGGCTGGGTATTATTATTATTATTCTGCGCCTCTAAGTCCCATGTGGGCCCAGTTTCAAGAGCTGGGACCTGATTCTCCTCTCACGCGTGCTGGTGTAAATCCAGAGTCACACCTGCCAGGTCTCCCACACCGGCCAGGGCGCTCCCGTGTCTAGCTGCCTACCCACTGAGCATTCCTTAACCGGGGGACACTCTAGGCTCTGTCTCTGTGGTCAGACCCAGCTAGGAGGACTCTAACGATCGATTAGAGCAGTGGTTCTCAACCAGGGGTACACATACCAGCCTTCTAAGGGGTACGTCACCACCGCTAGATCTTTGCCTAGCTTTACATCAGGCTGCATAAAAAGCACTAGCGACATCAGTGCAAACGACAACTTTTTACAGACAATGACTTGTTTATACTGCTCTGTATACGATATCAGTGTTTCTCAACCTGGAGGGGGGGCAACCCAGGGGATTCACAGGATGAGTTTATGGGGGTCGCAAGTGCGGGGCTGGCATTAGGGGGTGGCAAGCAGGGGCCCCACAAAGCTAAAATACCTGCTGAAGCCTAAGCCCCACTGCCCGGGGTTCATGAATTGTGACATCTCCTTGTATTAGGTTTAGGATTCTTCCCTGCAACTGCTTCCAGAGCTTCTCCATCCCCATGCATTCATCCAGATTTTAATGCTGTATGTGACTGAGTAACAAGTACAGTTTGTTTCTGGCTGCTTGATGGCATGCTGCAAGAGAGACTTTGTTTCTCAACATATGCGTTAGCCTTCCAATGACCTTCTGCATCTTAAACCCAGAGACTGTGCAAAGACAAAAGGAAGGCAGTTTAAAAACTCTCCAGCAAGAAAGGAGGAAAAACTGTCTCCTGAAAATTCTTATAACATGTGTAAGCAGAGTCAGGATGAGCTCCCCCCTGACATCTGGTGGTGAGGTGTGGCAAGTTGTGGAAAAGAACTTCAGGGGCTGATCTCATTTGCATAGGCACACCCACCCCACCTAGAATGAGGCCATAGCTGCCCAAATGGTCACTTTGGCTGCTGGGGGATCCCCAGTGTCTCTGTTATTGGGTTAAGAATAAATTGTTATTACTCTGATTATGGGAACTGTGCTTGGAACTGTACTTGGCCTTTTGTTATGATGGAGGGACTCACCATCAACTAAGTAGCACTCGCTAGGCAAGGGTCATGGGTTCCAAAACTCTGTGAATGAAGAGAGGCTGGGGACAAGTATTAACACTTGGGGGTATGGGCCCCTTGGTGAAGGCCTTACATGTTAATTGCACTTCCTTCTCTCTCCACTGTGGGATATCAGAGCTAATTTTGATTCTATTAGGAGTCTAGTTACAGGCTGCTCGAGGTCGCTTTGGGCTAACGGTGCACCAGCACTGAGGCTCCCCTACTACAAGCTGAAGTCACCAAAGAGCTGAACTGATTAAGAGCTGAAATCACTGAGCGTTGTGTTAAGTAGTGGGGGAGCCTGAAGATATATTGTGGAGCAGTTTGCAGGATGGCTGGAGTGCCTTGTGGACAGGCTGGTGGAGCAGTTCATAGGACGGCGGGAGCTGCTTGTGGGATGCGGAGCGGAGCAGTTCGTGGACCGGCTGGTGGAGCAGTTCGTGGGACGGCGAGAGCTGCTTGTGGGACATGGAGCTGGTGGAACGGAGCGGAGCCCTATGGAGCTGTGGGGCGGTCAGCTTCAGATCATGTAAGGTGTCCCTTACCTCTCTTCCCCCCTCACCCCGATCTCCACCCAGGTTGGGAGGTAAAGCTCTGCAGAGCAACTTTCGAACTCTGGGGCTGCCCTGACTAGGGACAGAGACTTTTGGGTCATTGGACTTTTGGGACTTTAGGTGATTTCGGGTTGCTGGACTTAAGAACCAAAGGGAAAGGACAAGACCCAATTTGCTTGGGGTGGGTTTTTGCTCAAGGGTTGTGTTATGAATCCTGTTGGTGGTGTTTCCCCAACATAATGCCACATTGTTTCTCTCTGTTATTAAAAGGCTTTTTGCCACACTCAGACTCTGTGCTTGCGAAAGGGAAGTATTGCCTCTTTGAGGTGCCCAGCGAGGATGGTATATATTTGTCCCAGGTCCCTGGGTGGGGGCTCGAGCTGGTTTTGCATTGTGTTATTAGAATGGATCCCCTAGATATTGAACCCGGCCCTTGTTGCTGCCAACTCTGACGGGCAGAAGGGTTACACGTAAGACTTTATACCTATTGTACCTTGTCTGGCTCTCTGCAGATACATGACATGGTTTAGCTGCATTGGTTTAGCTGCAAAAACTGTATCCTCCACGACTCTTTGCTATTAAAATGAAATCATGCTAGACTACCTCCTGTCTCTTCCTTTATTTTGCATTTCCTGCTCCATCCAGACTTCTGCTGACCAACATCCAGATGCATTAAACAAAAGGAAACCATTCATACTGGTGAATATTAGTAGAGCAGGAATTTTCATGGACAAATGACTCTTAGCTATAAGATCACAAGAGAATAGAAAAAAAGAGCAACTTTCACTTTGAAATATTATACCATTGCCAACCCAATAAACCAGTTTTTCCATCTGTCATATTCTCGTTCCGCACCCACACATCAATTAGTCTGATTGCAAAACCATTTTTTCTTTGATTCACAGTGAGAGAGCATCCTTAGAAACAGGCTTGATACTTAAAACACCATGTATAAACTGTCACAGAGCATGGCAACGAAACACTTTCCACATTTCAGTCTTTGTCACATTTCAATGGCTTGTGTCACACAGTGGCAGGTTAGCAGGCTCAGAAGTCTGTCTGTTATCCTGTGGAGAAACTGTTCTTTGGAATTCAATACCATCCTGGTGTCAGTTCAGTTATGCAAATGAATTAATTTGGGAGCCTTACCTGTAAATAAGGCACAATCAATGTGGTTTATCCTAGCAATGGATGGGATCAGTAACTGATCGAAGGAGAATGTCATAAGTGGACTCCCACACTGACAGCACCTTCCGAAGCCAAGGCTTCCATGTGTTATATAAATAGACTGATACACTATGTACCAATGATGTAACATGGTCTAATAGCTTTCAATGCCCAGCATAGTCCCACTAGTCCCTGTATCTGAGAAAATTAGCAGGCCCTATGAAATCCAAACACTGGAGCCCAGCTGCTATTTTCCATCTGCTCCTGCCTTGCAGCTATTCCTCAGGGCTCTCTAATCTTTAGAAATAAGACTTTTGTACAAGGAGCTCTCAATGCAACAAAAATAAATCTACTCACAGGACTTCAGGCTGGGACCTCAAACTGCATCCCAGAGCAGGAGAATCTCCTACTAACTTGAGAGGAAGCGAGGGAAGGGTGGGACGTGGCTCCATTCCATAACGTTCTGGGTAACCCAGTTAACTCTATTATGACCATTTCATTACGTGTGCAATAGCAAAACAATGGATTTGGAGATCCCAGGAGCACCTCCCACAACACTGTTATTCAGGTTTCAGAGGAACAGCCGTGTTAGTCTGTATTCGCAAAAAGAAAAGGAGTACTTGTGGCACCTTAGAGACTAACCAATTTATTTGAGCATGAGCTTTCGTGAGCTACAGCTCACTTCATCAGATGTTTGCCGTGGAAACTGCAGCAGACTTTATATACACACAGAGAATATGAAACAATACCTCCTCCCACCCCACTGTCCTGCTGGTAATAGCTTATCTAAAGTGATCAACAGGTGGGCCATTTCCAGCACAAATCCAGGTTTTCTCACCCTCCACCCCCCCACACAAATTCACTCTCCTGCTGGTGCTAGCCCATCCAAAGTGACAACTCTTTACATAGTATAGTCGGGCTATTTCCTGCATAGATCCAGGTTTTCTCACATCCCCCCCACCCCCATACACACACAAACTCACTCTCCTGCTGGTAATAGCTCATCTAAACTGACCACTCTCCAAGTTTAAATCCAAGTTAAACCAGAACATCTGGGGGGGGGGGTTAGGAAAAAACAAGAGGAAACAGGCTACCTTGCATAATGACTTAGCCACTCCCAGTCTCTATTTAAGCCTAAATTAATAGTATCCAATTTGCAAATGAATTCCAATTCAGCAGTTTCTCGCTGGAGTCTGGATTTGAAGTTTTTTTGTTGTAAGATAGCGACCTTCATGTCTGTGATTGCGTGACCAGAGAGATTGAAGTGTTCTCCGACTGGTTTCTGAATGTTAGAATTCTTGACATCTGATTTGTGTCCATTTATTCTTTTACGTAGAGACTGTCAGACCTTGCAATGAGCGCTCTAGGCAAAGCAGGGTGCTTTTGTGCTTAAGGCGCCAGACAGTTCCAAGCTCCATCCCTAGTTTCCTGTGGGACTTAGATTCCTTCAGCCAATCACTTGATCTGTGTGCCTCCGTTCCCCACCTCTACCATAAGGATAACAATGCTCCCTCTTACTAATGATTTGGATATGGTAGAGCCCACCAGCCCCACTTATGTGTTCGGTGCTGCCCAAACACAGAACAAAGAGCTAAGTATCTAAGTGCCTTTGTGAACCCCACCATAAGCTCTCCAGGTCAAGGACCGTCTCTGACGAGGTGTACGTACAGCCCTGAGCTCAGTGGGACCCCTCGCTGCTATTTGTAATAATAATTTACATGTGCTTTTGGGACAGATCGGGCAGTTTCCTGCAATATCCTGGCCAGACCTTATTGAATTAAGTTTGAGTATCTTAGGAGTTCGTTGTATTAAAATCGCAAGTGTTGCTGTATTATTGTGTGTAACATCTTGGGGGGGGGGGGGTCAGGAGGAGAAAGAAATATGTAAACCTGAGGAAGGATTATGAGCTTGCAGTGATTTTTTTTTAAAAAATGGGTCAGACAAGATTGAATATTTAGTTAAGTGGGTTTCCTAGGAAATATTTGGAGGAGATGCAAATTACCCACCTTAGTCTGGACCCATCCTTTAGAAACTGTGCCTTGAGACACCCATTGTCTGCTGGTCACCTGTTCCAGGAGGACAAAATCAGAGGCCCAAACTGGACAAGAGAATGACCCTCAGTTCATGGGGGTGCTGCTTCTAAGTCAAGGCAGTTATGAACTTGTAGCCACAGAAAAACTCCTTGGGCTGGGGAGAGGATTGAAGGACTGTTCACCCACCAGAGCCTCTGCTGGAGTTGGAGTGATCTCTGTTAAGCATATTCACATGCGTGTAGGTTCTTTGATTGGTTTTCATTCAGTTTCTCCATAGCGCTTTTACCATAAAAATAAGTGGGCTTGTTTCAAAAGTGCTGTGTGGTAATCAAACTGTGGCAATTACACTGTTTAAGGCCTGTGAGGAGGAAAGGAGAGCAGGCTGGCTGTGGCAGTCTGACTTTGCCGGGGGAATTCACAGCGTAGACAGGGAACTGTGCAGCCTGGAAATATCTGCTCAGGAGGGACACCATGACACGTGTTTCTGCCCGAGAGTGGTGACAGCCAGGGAGCCAGGAATCTAAGCGCAGGTGCCCTTGCTGGATCATAAGGGGGGGGGGGGGGAGAAGAGATATAGACACAGTTGCCTTTGATCTGGGACAGTCTTATACAATCCCCACTGTTGTGGCCCCATTTATGGAACTTCCAGGCCTTATGAAGGCAGTAGTGTTTAGCAGCTAGAGCACCAGCGTGGGACTCCTGGAGGCTCGGATTCTAGTCCCAGCCATGCTACCAGCCTACTGAGTGACCTGGGGCAAGTCACTCCAGTTCTGTGCCTCAGTTTCTCTATCTAAAAAGCAACCAGTGATACCTCCTGTCTGAAACACTTTGCAATCTGCTGCTGCAAGAGCTAGGTATTCTTATTGTTACAGATCCACAGAACATGATTGTGTGCATTTTCTTTCATCACTAACACAGGTTTGTTCTTCCCACATTGCAAAGCGGAATTGCATGCAGAGGCTTAGCCCTCAGCTAAAGCAGAATGCATTCTTGCTTTTTATATTGCACACAAAGGACGAAACTGATTCCAAGGCAGAGGTCCAGCACAAAGGCCTATTGAAAGGCTTAAATGTGACTTAAGCCCTGTTTTGAGGATTTAATAGGCAATAGGCCTGATGCCAGAATTTAGTTTGACCTAGAGAGAAAATGACCTGCTTTCACTTTTTTGTGATCTAAGCTCCCCACGCCTGAATGAGCCTGACCTAAAGTCGTAGGACAAAGCTAGACTGAGCTGGCATAACTCTATTGACACCAGACTCAGAGCAGCGGAGGATCTGACCCACTGTGACGGAAAGGCTGAAGAATTTAAATAACATACTGATCTCCACCAGGGGCCGTGGAGCAAAGCCGCATGCAGGTAGCTTGAATCTTCTGATGTGGTCAGGTTAAAAAGTAGAGCTGAGCTTTGTACGTGGTACCAATAAAAGGAGCATTTTTGCCATTCACTGGCACAGCTACAGTGCTGCCGCGTGAATGAAACGCATCAGCAACTTGCGTTCCTTTGAACGACCTGAACAAAGGAGCCCTTCAGAGGCAGTTTGCACAATCATCCCTCCCTCCACACCTTGAAAATTACACCAAGCGGCTCCCGTGATGCCAGCATCTTTGTCAGCAAGATAGTTGAAGCCCGTGTGCTAATGAAGTGCGTTTAAAAAAAAAAAAAAAAAAAAAAAGAGAGAGACCTGTCTGGGATATTCTGCGTAGAAATATTTGTATTTATCACATTCTGATTATCGAGGAAGGCCATTTAGAATTAGGGAGCCAGGTCCCCAGGTGGCATAAGTCAGCACAGCTCCACTGAAGTCAATGGAAGCATGTCAGTATCTATGAGATAAGGATCTGGCCCATCATATACATACACAACTGACTCTTTAGCTAAAGAACACAGTGCAGTTCAGAGACCCTTACCTAACTGGACTACAGTGGTGTTAAGGTGAATAAGGGTAGCCGGAATCTAGCCTATGGTTAGGAAATTCAAGGATATCCCAAGATTATAAAATAAAAAACATACAAGAGTTTTGGAAGGGAGATAAACTTCCATCATTCAGGGCATAAACCAACTTCTGTTTTAGGGGGGTTAGGAAGAATCCTTTGGAGGAGATGGTCCCCGAACTGCCTACTGCAAGTCACATTAACCTTACTGTGAAAGTGTCTGGTACTGGTGACTGTCAAAGCCAGAAACCTCAACTACCTGGACTCCTGCTCTGATCCAGTCCAGCAATTCCTATAACTGCTAAACTTTGGACATATACAAGGATATCTCCACAGAAATGAATTCCAGGAGCTGGCTATTGGGTTTGAGTGTCCTAAAAGCACACAGGAATGCAGACCAAGACTTTCAGAGCTGGGTGCCTAAATTCGGGTGCCTAAATTCAGGCACCTAAACAAACAAACAAAAAGAGGTCCAATTTTCAGAAGTATTGAATACCTATGAAAGCCAGCAATGGGAGCCGGAAATGAAATCCCACATCTACAGTCCTAATCCAAAGACCACTAAAGTCCATGTGAATCCCTAAATATGGGGTTTGGTGCCTAACTTGAGCTACAAGTTTGCAAGCTTGAGCCTGAAAGGTCATGTACCCTGGCGTTTTGCCTCTTCCAGGTATTCTTCAGAGGTCTCCTATCCCAGTAGGAATATTCATAATTAAAAATATGGAATGCTTTGTGTTCACTGCACTAAGATGTGGCACCAAGAGTGCCTACAACACTTAGAAGCCTCGGTCTGGTTTTTGAAAGTGACTTAGGCACTTAAGCATTTTAAGTGAATGGGAACTAAGCTGCTAAATGCTTGAAGTACTTCTGAAAAACTTCACCCTAGATCAGTCATTGTCTTTAGTTAGAGCAGCTTTTTGGAGGGGATAAGGGAGGAGTTCTTACCCTTCCAAGTAGTTAACCTAGAAAGAGCAGTGGCCAACTGAGTCTTTTAATTCAGCAGCATCATAAGCAGTGATTCGAGGGAGAGTTTCTAATAAAAATTAATAGTAAAAGTAAGCCTGTAAATGCCAAGCATTTCGCTGTTGAAAGGAGGAGGGTGCAGGTACTATATAAAAAGGTCTCCCCATCGCAGGCCTTTTGTATTCTCTTCGTTGTGTTTCTCTGTGGCATTGAACCAGGTAAGTCAATGTCAATTCTTTTTTAAATAATGTAGAGCTCTAAGTTCATGCCTAGTGTTTCCTACAGCTCAAAACTGTGGGCATCTAGTACTTGAGGATAGATCCTTGTTGGTTTCAGTGGCCATTAATGATGGCAAAATTTAACAGGCCTGTTTCTTCACTTGTGTGGGTGTCAATCAAGAGAAACTGCATTGAAGGCATTGGAGTTAACACATATGTAAGGGGGAACATCATCTATGAGCAGAGATTCAACCCAATGCCTGGATAGCACTTAAGTTCTAATTGGAGAGCTGGGGGGGGGGGGTTAAATGGTGCTCAGATAATTGGTGTTTTCCTCTAACTCTTTATTAAGGAGCCATCAAAACATTTCATGGGCCAGTGGAAGATCTGCCCTGTAGCCTTTTAGTTCACCAGTGACTGATGCAGTAAAATGTGTGTAAGAGCTGTCCTAACTTTTGTTTCAGGTTTCACGCCATTGCACTGAAAGATGTCTTGCCAGCAACCTCAGCAGCAGTGTAAACAGCCATGCATGCCACCTCCATGCAAAGAACCCGGTCATCCTCACACCACAGATCCGGGTCCCCAGCAGTGCACAGAGCCACGTGCCCAGCTGTGCCCAGAGCCATGTCCTCCAAAATGCGTGGAGACTTGTTCCCCAAAATGCCCACCTGTACAGCAGTGCTAGAAATAGCAGTGTTACGAATAAAATCCACAGCAGCCTTGCAAGGAAAAAGCCAATTCCAAATGTAAGAAGCCAAGTCATGTAACTTCTGATCGCTTTAGCTTTACGCATCTTTCCTTTATAAAGTTCAGAACTGGTTCTGTTAATAGGCTGTGGCAGCAACCTATGGGAGTGTATTAGCATTTAAATACATAATTCGGAAGTTGTACAGTTCTGAGCACATGTATATGCATTTGATAGTGTCTGGAAAAAGTTCTGGAAATTCCTGAGACATGAACAAATCAGAGCAAAACAGGAATCTCCAAAACTGATATCCAGTTATAACAGCTAGAATAAAAACAGAGGAATTGCCAGACTTCAGTGTCTTTTTGTTTGTGATTGGCTGAGTTTGTTCTTCTGTTGCACTTTTTACACCCAACAGCTATCTAATCTGCACCATGTAGTCTTTTCAACTGGAATGATTTCTTGCTCCTTTGCCCAGTTTCCAACTTCATGTGAAAAGTTAAATCTTACACTTGGTGATACTTTGGTGGGTGCATGTTTTCATTATAACACAGCTTCCTATCACTGCTTTGCATCCATAGATCTTAAAGCCCCCTTACAAAGGAAGTTCTGTATTTAACACTTTTTGACATGAACCACTAACAAAAATGTAGGGTCTTGCAGGGTGTTCCCCTTGAGAGGAGAAACTGGTGATGGAGTCAAGTATTTCTTGACACACTCTTGTTTATTTACAAATGCCTGATTCCTGGAACAGAGAAGAACCAAACAGGAGACAATTTCCATGCTCAACTCACACCATCCAGCCCCAAACCTCTGTAGGCTTGTCCAGACTGTGTCTGCCATTTCTTTCTGAGTCTGTTCTTGTGTGCTTCTCCCCCACAACCCACATTGTTAATCAAAAAAATACCCATCAAAGTGCTCCCACTGATATAATTCTAACTCCTGAGCAGCCTTTGTTTTAGGTGAGGGATGCCACAAAGGAGCTTAATTATTTCTTACAGCTCTCTTATATGAAGGTCAGCAATTACACTCACCCTATAACAGCATCATTAACTCTGTGCCCCACAGCCAAAGCTAAGAATAGAACCCACATTCACTGATTCCTGGGGCAGCGTACTATCCTCTGAGCTCCAGACAGTGGCATCTAGTCTCTCTTGCTACAGGTTTCAGAGGAACAGCCGTGTTAGTCTGTATTCGCAAAAAGAAAAGGAGTACTTGTGGCACCTTAGAGACTAACCAATTTATTTGAGCATGAGCTTTCGTGAGCTACAGCTCACTTCATCAGATGCATACCGTGGAAACTGCTACAGTTTTACAACAAGAACCATTTCATAGACTCAAAGTGTAAAGCCAGAAGGGACACCAGATAATCTAATCTTACCTCTTGTCTGTCACAAGCCACCAAAGCTACCCACCTGCACACTAAACCCAGCAATTGGCATTAGACCAATGTATTACAGCTCATGAGAGTAAATAATTATGCACCATAGGCAGAGCATAGGAGGGACTGAGGTGAACCAATACCTGAAGCCCCAGCAGTGGCAGGGAATTTAGACATCCTATCCAGCATTATTGAGTTACTACGGTTTACTGCAGCCAATTGACCGAGGTTGAATTGGGGGGTATAGCCTGCTAAATTCATACTCATTAAAGAGTTTAAAAATTTTTGGCATTTGCAGTAAGTTACATTTGGCCATGTAATTGCACCATCTCTTCAAGATGCGTTTCCTGAATAATTCATTCAACTTTTTGTTTATGCAAGTTGTCAAATTAAATACTCACTTTTTAAAACATTTGGCCTGACTCAAAGTGGCACAAGAGCGTTTAACAGACAAACTGAGGAGCTTAGCAGTTGTAATTAGGGCAATTTAACCACGGAGTTTGGAAAGCTGCCACCTAAAAGGATGCTCAAAATTCTGAATGAAGAAAGAAAAGGAGTACTAGTGGCATCTTAGAGACTAACCAATTAGCACTCCTTTTCTTTTTGCAAATACAGACTAACACGGCTGCTACTCTGAAACCTGAATGAAGAAAGGGCCCCGGGAGACTCCACGTAATAAAATATGCCTACAATGCAAAGCTGCATGATGTTTGCAGCTGACTAAGCGTTATGCATCTTCTGCGGGGAAAGCGTGGATGCGCCCCCTTGGGAATATTAACGTTTTTGGCTGCTTTGCCTTTTCAAAGAGCTTTGTGAAGATGAATTTATTCACAGTCCCCTGTCAAGTAGCCACGTTTGGGCTTTTTTAATGATATAATTAGCGGTTTATGTCACCCAAGCAATGGGATTTGAGGAAAGCCCTGCAACATCTATCGTGCCACTTGAAAGTGATTTGACAGAGGCTGTGGGTGGGAGTCTGTTGCTCTGTACCTGGAATCACCAGAGACTAGTGCAAAGTGGGTATAAAATTCTGCCAGTTCAGAATGGTGGGGCCTGGTTTTCAGTGACACTGAGGCCCCTATTAGCTGCTCTGACAGAATGAAAGGGCTTTTCAAAGTTTTTTTTGAAATGTCACAAATAAAAACTCACAAACTGAAAATCAGAAAGTTTCATACTGAAAATTGCAAAACTGCCTGTTTCAAGTTTCTGATTTTTAAATCAAAAAATTGGCAAAAATCAACATGAATCCACAAAGCGTTTGTCTCTCCAATCTGCATTTTTCACTCAAAAAAATTTGTGTGAAAATTTTGCCCTGCTCTAGCCAGTTCACACAACGGAACTGAGTTTTTCTTAAGGGAAAAAAATGAAACTTTTTTGGTGTCGTCCCCCCCACCACCTTTTGAATTTCAAAACTACAAAGATTTTTGACTGGCAATATAACTAATCAAGAAGCAGGACAAAAATTTATTAAGATTTCATTCAAATTCTTTTCCCAGATTTTGGAAATTTCATCAACATGGCTCAAAATTTTGAGCCAACTCCATTATGTAGCTTGTTTTAATGAATTTCTGCCAGCTAATGGCCTCCCTCTGGCTCACCCTGAAGAGCCTTGGGATGAGCCTGAGAATTCTGAGTCCACTTCAAGTTTTGATTACACCTCCTTCTATTCAGACTCATCGTTTTCAAACATTCACCTTCCTTGAGTGGTTCTGGCTCTTTGGTGCCCTCTAGAGCCGATTCCTCAGCCCTTCCTCACCTGCCCAATGGTACCACCTAGTGGAAGGCCTTCTCAAGACAGGCAGTCTCATAGATTTGGAGGGATTAAGTGCCAGCAAGGTGTTCCCCTGATTCCCTGCCCCACATTTCAAACAGCAGAGACTCCCTGAGATGAAGCACTTAGGGGCAACTGAGGCTGGGCTCAGAACTTTATACAAGGGGCTGCGAGAGAAACAGGGGTTTTGTGGATTAGAATCCAGGTTAGGGAGCTCTGGAGGTATCAGAGATTGTCTGGCCCCTCTTGAGAGCCCCTTCTGCATATAAGGCCTTTGTGGCCAATGTGGTGCTGACTGAAGGACTCTGAACCTAGCCCCCAGTGGGTTATCTGAGACTGTCAGATACTCAGTTGATCACTGTGGTATAAGACCCTACAGTAGACTAGGATGAAGCATGGGAATATGGCCAGAGATTTTACTGCTTTTCAGATCCAAACAAGAATCTGACCCACAAACCCTATCATAAGGATTTCCTTTGCCTACCCTGGGGTCTCCTGTGAAGGTCTCTGTAGCTCAGACCCAGCCCTGTGGTCTCTGATCAATGGGGAATGATTCTGGACAGCTGAGCAGGCTATCCCATGAGCGGTCTCTGAATGCTAGAAAAGGGATATTTTATGGACATGCACAGGTTTTCCATGGTAAGCGATTCCAGATTTTTTTTTTAACAAGACTATTGCAGGAGTGTTTGCACTTTGAAACATGCATCTCAATATAGCCACGTGGTGGAAGGAGTCTACCCGGCCATAAGCTATAAAGGGAATGCCTTAACTTGGTCAGTTTTGGGGGTGAAATTTAAAATGAAAAGGGTTGGGACTGAAAGCTAATTTGAGCATGCTCAGTCTACAATATTAGTTACACCTAATGAGCACTCTGCATATACACTGAGCCTTTCATTCCTAAAGATAGACAGTGTAAGTAATAAGGGCTTAATTCACCCATGAAATGCAGCCATCTCTGGGGTGGAATGTGGGCAACTGTTTAGACAGGGCAGAGCAGCATTGCACAAGTGTTTTGCTCAGACAGTGAAGAAGCCACCGGCAATGAACTGACACTGCAGGAGGAGTTTAGGGTGCTGCAAAGGTAATTACCCAGATTGGAATTTGACTGGAGCATGAGAATTAACAGCCAGTCTCTTGCAAAAGTTGTCATGGGATCTTTAGCGATCACAGGAGATGAGGCATTAGTTTTCGATCTCATCTTAATAATGGCATGCGCACCACGGGCCGGAATCAGTATGGAATTAGATGAACGAATGCCCCCTACTGACTCACCAGAGCAACTTTTTGCATCTTTCAAGCATTCTTCAGAGGTCTCCTAGCCAAGTAGGAAGATTCATAAATAAAGATATACAGCACTTTTTAGCATGCTTCTCACCTTCAAAACAGACCACAAATACAACTAATTAAACTGACTCAGGTCAGCCCAGTAAGGCTTATAAAGGCTATCTTAGTTCATGCCGTGGCTTCACTCCAGCAGAGATTAAGGAGGAGGGTGATCTCTCAAGATTTTATATATTAGAATTTTCCCCTGTGAAATTGTTTTTCTAGTTACAAACCCAGCATTCCTAGTCTCAGACCTTGAAACAACTCCCCAGTAAGACTCACTATGCCACACATACAGTTGAATCAGACGTAAGTTTCCCTCTTGCATTTGCACAGGAGAATATTGCACAAGGTGGTTTTGGCAGGGGAAGAATGAATGTGCGTGAGAGAAGACAAAACAGAAGAGAACATTCTTGTAGTAGGGTTGTTATAGCTACGTTCCCTGCAGCTGGAAAACTGTAGGCAGAAAATGCAGAGGTAAATTGTTGCAACTCTGGCCAGCTCTGAAGGTGGAGAAGAGCATGTAGATAGTGTTATGGACTCCTACGTGGATACATCATCAATACAGCTCCTATGCAACCAGGTGAAACAGCAGAAAAATAGATCATGTCTAAAAGGAAAGCAAGGCTAACTAGGGTGACCAGATGTACTGATTTTATAGGAACAGTCCCAATATTTGAGGCTTTGTCTTATACAGCTGCCTATTACCCCCCACCCCGATTTTTCACACTTGCTATCTGGTCACCCTAATGCTAACCCTGTTTCCTGTTAGCAGTGAAAATAAAGGGATCCAGTTGCTGAGACCAGTCTTCTCAGAAGGGACTTAATCTGAGAGGTCATGAGCATGATTTAAAAAGTGGCTTAGCACCTCTTGCTCTTATTGTTTCTATTCCCATAGTGCCTACAGGGGCCTCAGATGAGATTGAGGGCCCACCGTGGTGGGTGGTGCACAGGTATAACGAGAGACAGTCCTTGCCCCAGTGACCTTACTATCCAAATAGACAAAAAAGCCTCGTTATTCCCCTTTAACGGATGGGGAGCCAAGGAACAGAACATTTAAGGGGCCAGATTTGTAATTGTATTTAGGGGTCTAAACTGCAGACAGTGAAGTTTTCCGAGTTGCCTAGGCACCTAGCTGGCATTGATTTTAATGGGAGTGAGGCCATAGGCCTACCTGCATCTTTAGGTGCCTAAAGACCTTTAAAAATCTGGCCCTAAGTGACTTTTCCAAGGTCACAGAGGGAGTCTGGGGTAGAGCCAGAAATGAACCCACATCTCTGAAATCCCAGCCTCGTCCTTTGGCCCCAAGGCAATTCTTCCTCCGCCTTCTGTGGAAGTCCACAGAAATTCAACAGGAACTGCAGGTCCTAGTCCTGCTTCTTGGCAGGAGTAACTCCAGGGCTTTGCAGCAGGCTTCTCTTGAACGTGTTCTCTCTCGTTCCGCCGTCTTTACCTTAACGATTCACACAGCACTCACAGCCATGCTGCACTGGATCGAGCCAAAGCATGAATAAACTTGACTTGGGAAACTGACAATTTTACTAATTGGCTTTATTATTGTAAGAGCTGAAAACTCCTGGGGGCTAGATTCTACCTTCCTTACAACAAGGAGTCCCCAAGCGAGGAGTCATCCATGACATGGTACAGACGTAACCATCGGCCATTGGTTTCCACAGGGATCCGTGCAGAAAGGCACCACCCCACAGGAAGGATGGCAGAATCTGATACTGTCTGTTTTGCTTGCTTATTACACCTACAGCCTGGTGAGACCATCACTCCCATGTGACATCCAGGTGGGAATTGACATTGGACTCAGCCTTCAGCTCCTTATTGCGTCTGACAACCTGCATGTTCATTCAGAAAGCTCAGTACAGTGATGAAAGGCTGTGGTTCTCTTTCTGATCATTACACCAGTTTGATCACATGGGGTATGAGCAGCTGGAGGTTGTGAAAGGACAAGTGTACGTGTCACAGTTTGTGCAGCAAGCAGCTTAGCACAAGTCACTCTGTGGGGGGGGGCCTGGGATCGGGGTGTTCATTCTCTCCTTCCCCGCCCTAAATACACTTCGTTTTAGCCCTGATCTACACTTAGACTAGGATGACATAGCAGCAGCTCTCAGGGGTGTGAAAAATCCACACCCTTGATCGTGATAGCAATGCAGGGCATTAGGTTGACACAGAGGGTTGACGGAAGACTGCCTCCATTGACCTAGATACCTTTGCTTGGGGAGGTGGAGTTCCTACGGCAACAGAAGAGTGTTCCGTTGCTCTAGGGAGCGTCTACACTATGGCGCTCCAATGGAGTAGCTGTAAGGTTTGTGGTGTAGACGTGGCCTTCGCCGTGGTTTGGATCATAAGGAGAAGTAGGGGAAGGGGAATGATCTACATTGAAACATGGGTGTCCTGGAAGCGTCTGTTGTTATCACCAAAGAGAAAGCCGTTTGGGTAGAGATCCATGTACAAAGGAAATGGTCTGCAAATAGTTGTGAAGTGGTACGCCCACCAAGGTCCACCTGTCCTACAAAAGCCCCTCACTAGGCAGGGTCTAGGAACAGACTATGCTTTGCCTCCAGCTGATCCCCAAGATGGAAATCCTGACTTCTTCTTGTCCCTTCTCCCCCAGAGGTGGGCATCATATTGACATTTTGCTTTCTCCTTCAGCTGGAAGAGAGGGGGCGTAGGATGAGTGATAAAACAATGTGTGGCAATGCGGGTAGCTTCCAAAGCTTGTTGAAACGCCCATAAATCCAAAGATCGAACTCCTGGTTTCATCTGGGACATGCCCACAAGAACAGCCTTACTCTGTATCCCCACCCTTCTCCCTAGCTGACACCAGGAGGGGCAGCAAGACAGGAACACTTTCTTTTTAAAATACTTCTTTTAAAGGACGCCATTGAGTTACATTGTACAAGATGCGAAAGAATGACAGGCTAGAGAAAGCACAGATGTATACCTGTTAAAAAGATATATTACCCATGCAAGTCCTAGTTTCAATACAATTATACTAGTGTCAAGATGCCTTGTTTTGGTATAGCTTATTCCCCTTCCCATATGGGTATAAACTAGACTGGGGTGAGTCCATTTGCTTTGGCATAACTGTGTCCACATGAGGCAAATGCCCCTTTAATTACACCCGTAGAGTTAAGGGATACAATTTGTGAGTGGACAAGGTCTTAGGAGCACAAGCACCATGGACTTGCAGTGAGACTTGTGCTCCAAACTCACTTACAGCCAGATATCTAAAGGTAATTAGGTACTTAACTCCCACTGATTTCACCTACTTTGGGAAAATGTGGGCCCATGCTTCTTATTGTTGTTCTGGGTTTTCCACGGATACAGAGTGCTTGGGCAATCCTGCCAAGTCAAAGAGTCTTAGTCCTCTGTAAAGGGCAAATCCTCCCCTTTTCATGAGGTTTCTTGTGCTGAGGAACTATTCTCCCATGGAGGGTGTCATCTCATTTGTAAAATATGTACTGAATTTTTTAGAACCTCAGGTCTTAATGTTCAGCATGTGCCTAAGTGGTATCCTGAATTGGGGGCCTCAGATTGGTTCTAGTTCTGTTCAAGCTCTGGGCCGGTCCTTACTGCATCAGAACGGCCTTCCCATCCCTAGGGACTGTACTTCATGAACAGGATAATCCTGAAACTAAACTAAGAACTCACCCCTGAAGTATGTATCCTGCCATAAACCAGTGGCAAGATATGGCCAGAGACGATCGTGAGCCAATTAGTAGTTTCCCTTTGGTGACTGCATGTCCCTTAAGACACATGCAAACTATTTGGATCATATGAGGAGGAAGGTGGGTGAGTACCATGAATCAACATGAGTTAACAGCTGGGTGGCTCATAAACTGGTATGTCTGCTATATCTGATGATTAACTCGGGCATCGTTATCCCCTTGTGCTGCCAACTCCACCAAGGAGGTGTCGTGTCAAGGTTATTGCTCCATTCCAGATGGAAATGGGAGTTATGACTGCAAGCAGGCTGTATTATCTGTCCCCTCGTACCATTGACATGCAATGTATTATTAGTTGACTCACTATTAGCAGAATGCATAAATTCTTCAAAAAAAAAAAAAAAAAAAGATTTATAGACGCCAATGCCAAAAAGGGCCCCTTATCATCTCGTCTGACCTCCAGAGACAAACTTTGCCAGGGAAGATCTGACTACTATAATAGCCGGAATTATGAGTATCAAGGCGCACAGATGACCTACTAAAAGGGCATGTGCTGTCACCCTTACTCCTGTTGAGTAGTGCCTACTCTGTGAGCAGAGCCAATGGATTCAGTGGGATTTCCATGGAGTACGATACTGCTCCCTGTGAATCGGGCCCAGAATAGAAAGGTGTCATTGTCATGTGCATTACCCCAACCAAGATCCGACCCCTAGTGCTAGCCACTGTGCGCGCACCGCAGAAGACAGCCCTGCCCTGTAGATAAAGCCCGTCGTCGCTTCTTGTCCTGCTTTTGGCAGACACTGATCACTGTCCTTTTTATAAAACCCTTTAACATACCTGAAAAATCAATCAGGTCTCCCCCTCCTCCCCCCCGGGGTCTTCTTATCTCAAGACTAAACTAGCTCAGTGTTTTTAAACTCTTTCCTCCTAAGTCAGGTTTTCTAAACCTTTGATCATTTCTGTTGCTCTCCTCCGGACTCTCTACAATTTGTCCACATCTTTCCTCAAGTGTGGCACCTGGACTCAGACAGTATCCAGCTGAGGCCTCAGTGCTGAACAGAGCTGGACAGTTACCTCCCATGTCTTGCATTCGACACTCCTATTCATGCACCCCAGAATGATATCAGCCTTTTTGCAGCTGTGTCACATTGTTGAGTCATTCAGTTTGCAATTCACTCTAACCCCCAGGTCCTTTTCAGCTGTACTACCACCTAGCCAGTTCTTCCCCTTTTTTTCCTTCCTCAATGAAGTTATTGAATTTCATCTTCTTGATTTCAGACCAATTCTCCAGTTTGTCAAGGTCATTTTGAATTCTAATCCTGCCCTCCAAAGTACTTGCAACCTGTCCCAGCTGGGTGTCATCTTATAAGCACATTCTCCACTCCATTATTCAAGTCATTAATGAAAATATTGACCAGTACAGGACCCAGGACTGACTCCTGCAGGACCCTACTAAATAAGTCCTCCAAGTTGGACAGTGAACCATTGCTAACTCTGGCTACAGTCTTCCAGCCAGTTGTGCACCCATCTTATATTAACTTGATCTAGACCACATTTTCTTAGTTTGCTAATGAGAATATCATGGGGGACTTTGTCAAAAGCCTTACTAAAAAACCCAAGATTTATCATATCTGCAGCTTCCCCCCATCCAGTAGGCCAGTAACCCTGGAAAAGAAGGAAATTTATAGGTTGTCCTTTAGCTGCTTATGTAAAGGCACATACCTCCTGGGTGTGGTGTTCAGTCCCATCTAGTAGCACTGAGACCACCGAGAGAGAGAAAGAGATTGAGTCCACTCTACAGCCTTTGCTAATAGCCAGTTGGCTTTTAGCTCATGAGGTAGAGGCTCATGCACTAAGCGCCAGCGGTCCCAGGTTTGATCCTGTCCGCTGACAACCAGGGTCTGTCAGTGTTACACTTAACAGATTCTTTAATGATTTGTACCAATACCTTTCCAGGTATCAGGTTAAGCTGACTGGTCTATAATTCCCCAGATCCTCTTTATTCACCATTTTAAAGATAGGTGCTTGTGTTTGCCCTTCTCCAGTCCTCTTGGACCTCACCCCGCTTCCACGAGTTCTCAAAGATAATTGCTAACCGTTCAAAAATTGCGTCAGCTAGTTCCTTAAGTACCTTAGGGTGAATTTTATCAGGCCCTGCCAACTTGAATACATCTGAATATTCTTTAATTGGATCTTTCCCTATTTTGTCGGACATTCCTTCCCCCTTCTTATTAAGATTAAATTATGTTGAGTGTCAACCTTTCTAAGTGAAGGCTGAAGCAAAAACAGGCATTAAACACCTCCGTTTTCCTGGTGTCATTAGACCTGCTTCTCTGCTAAGTAGAGGATCACACACTTTCTTTTGTCTTTTTCTTGATCCAAATATATTTAAAGAACTTCTTATTGCCTTTTATGTCCCTTTCTACGTTCAGCGCATTTTGTGCCTTAGCCTTTCTGATTTTGTCCTGGCAGGCTTGTGCTAGTTTTATACTCCTTAGCAATTTGTCTAAATCTACACTTTGTGAGATTGCTTTTTGATTTCCAGGCCATCAAAGCTCCTGGGGGAACTCTTACTTACTCCTCTTACTGTTCTTCCTAGAGCTCCTTTGCAGCAAGATAATATTAAACGCACAACTGCAAACTGTCTCCTTGAGAAACGGCTAGCTTTCGTGAATTCCTTTATCCCTTAGATTTTCGTCCCATGGCACCTTGCCTACAGTTTGTCCCCAATACTTTCCAAGAACTTGTTGGCAACTTTGTTTTTTGCTATATTACTTTTCCAGCAGACGTCTGGGTGCTTTGAGTCCTCTGTTACTACCAGGTCTTGTGTTCTCATATGAGCCATACTGAGAACACAGTGTACTGTCAACCGTACCATATGATAAATGACAAAATCATTTACATAAACAGTGCCTTCCTCTCCACCAAGCAATGATAGCATGTCTTGTGCCACTCTAATCCCTGGTCCACTTTTTATATTAATACAGATTAAGAACAATTGTATTAATACATCATTACCCTCATGTAACAATTTCCTTTTGTTATTGAACAAAAATACATACAACTCTGGAGATTCTGAGTTAATTGAGTAATCATGGTTTAGAGTATTCTCTTGTTAGGTCTGATTAATACTGGCAAAATGAGAGTTCAATTTAGAATGTATCTCCTAGTTCATGGCTGGTTCATCAGAAACACCCCATCTGGCAGTCTAGGATTTATGAATCAGTTCATTTTTTTTTTTTTTAATAAACACACTGCCCAGTACAGCACAAGAGACACACATAAGCATCGAATGGCGTCTATGCTGCAGTCATGAGGTGTGATTGCAACTAGCTTTAGTCTGAGCAGCTCAGATACTGAGGAAAAGTGACACCACGTCACGGCTTGTGTCAGGAAAGCATGACTATCCAGGGCAGCATGAATGCACAATCTTAAGTACATACCTGAATCAGGATCTTGGGGGGGGGGGGGGGGGGGGAGGGGGGCAGGCGTGCAGAAGAGGATTCCATGGAAGCAGCAGGGGATTTGAGAATAGACAGAAGCTGTTGAGCTAGTTGGAGAAAAGACAATACGTGAGAGACTGCAGCTGGGCCTCGAATTCATGTGACCCAATTGGAGTCTTAGGTAAAGAGATGAAGAAAGAGGGGCGGGGAGCCAAGGAGTAAATACTCCTACAGAAGTGAGATTACATCTGGAAAAGTCATTGTTACACAATACAGGTGAAATTCACAACAAGGCAGCATCAGGCCTTGGCAACACCTCAAGTTCTCAAAATAAAGTTTAAGTCAGAGGTCCTCAGACTGTGGGGCACGCCCCCCTAGAATTCATGGAGGAACATTTGGGCGGCATGGCTGGGGCCCAGGCCAGCCCCCACAGGGGGGAGGGAGGGAGCACCACCTAGCTCCTCTCCTCTGCCAGCCCTGCTCCTGGGGCAGCTGTGGCCCCAGGCTTGGCCCCCTTACTCCTGTCCGTGTCCCCCCTCCTAGAGCTGCAGCCCTGCTCCCAGACACAGCTCGGGGGGGGGGGGGGTGGATGTGGGGGGTACAAGGTAAAAAGTTTGGAGACACTGGTTTAAATGGTCCTGAGTGATGCATATCCCTTCTGCTGGGCCTCTGCCCAGAGGAGCAATGGTTCTGAAATGCTCTAACACAGTGTCTGTCACCGACATGATATGCCCGTACTGTCTCATGGCCTCACTCTTTCACCACAGGGGTCTGTTGGGTAGCAGAGCCAGCATGGCCCCTCAAGAGAAGAGGGAGAATTCCCTTTCTACTCATCACCTAACCACTTACTCTTTGAGAGACAAGGTCAGAGCAAGTAGGGTTAATGGCACTATCCCACTGAAACCAGTTTTAACAGAGTAAATCAGAGGGGAGAACCCGACTGAGAGATTCACAGGATCTGGGCTTGCTGGGAGGATGCAACGGGTCTGTTCTGTTCCTGTAACTTAAGAGGAGAGCTGATCTCAATTAGCTTGTAGAGTAGCAGAAGACCAGATGAACTGAAACAGTCGGTCAGGCTGTCAGTCGATCACTCTGTTTTCTCTAATGATTTGTTCCAACTGCTAAATTAAAATAGTTTGTTTTAAGGAAGCTGTTTGTTACTATCCTGGTCACAGGTTCTTGAAGGGTGAAAATGCAGGTGATCAAAACCCAGGCAGACATGCTAGGCGATCACCTGTTGGTACATGGGGCAGCGTACCTGGGTCACAGTCTAGGAGTGGAGGTATTGCAAGAATCCACACCTCCACCCTTACACTTGAGCAGCTGCCCTCAGAGACCGAGCCCTGTAACTTGATGCTATCACAACACAGTGAGGCAAATCCATGCATGGTCTTCCATGGAGAGGCACCCACATTACACCACAGCTGAATTCAGCCAGGGGATTTTGGACACGGCTTCCCATCCTTCATGCCCTACGAGTGTTTCATGGGCCATGCGGCATGGCTAGCTTACATCTATGTTCGCGTCACTGTTGGAAGGCTAGATTACCCCAAGGGCAGATATTCCAGCCAGTGGCAAACCAGTGCCGCTATATTACTTCCTTTTCCACTGCAGATTGTCTGTTCAAATTAATAACTCATCACGATCACCAGTCCAGTAGAGCTAGGAGATGCAGTGAGAGAAAATTTTATTCAGCTAGATAATTAATTGAGAGTAACTCCCAGTGCCCTAATTACATTTCTAGAACTGAACTCAGACCCAGCCTTCCTTAAGGACCCAGTTATGCTTGTTTTACTCACATGAGTAATACCACTGAAAGGATTCATACGGTTTTTTTCTGCTTCCGGATGAATTTGAATTTCTGCGGCTCTAAGGCAGTGGGAAGTGCCAGTAACTTCACAAGAAACCCTTTGCTCATAAGGTCTCCTGCTCAGTTCAGCAGACTCAGGACTCATCTTCACCCCAGGAAGGATGCTAGTACACTCAAGTTATGCAACTCAGGCAAACCTCTCACCTGAACTAGAAGCATGGGCATCTATCTACTACATTAAACCCATCCAAACTCCCATCAGTCAGGCCCAATAGCCTTCTTTCCTTAGACCGGGAAACCAAATGGTTTAATTGCAATGGAAAAAACTGAATTCACCAGAGCAAATGCAGTTCTAAATTCCCCAAAGCCTCCTTCTCCTTAATACTTACGTAGGCCTATTCCAGGAGTTCTAAATCCTTCCCAGATCCTGCTCCACCCTGCTGCCAATGACAAGCAGAGCCTCTCTGGAGGCCCCACATTCAGTAACACATGGAGGAGGTAGTTTGGGACCAGCACTTCAGTCCCGCTTGAGACATATTTGGAGGGCCCTATGCTTCATTCTGGAATAGCTTCTGTGTGTAGATGCGGTCTCATCCTGGTCTCTGATAGCCAGAGATCAGCTTAAGCCCTGAAGCTAGTTTAAAATCCCTTTCCCAAATTTGAGGGAAGTTGACAAGCTAAGGTAGTTAACATGAGACAAGACAACGAGCCGCAAGCACATGGAAGGATGGGAACAGATGTGAGGAGATGAGAGACATGATCCTGGGAGATATCAACAATAAAGAAAATCTCCTCTTCGCCGTCCTGCTCTCACACATCTTCCTGTCTGTTAGCGTTAACCCAACAGTGCACACCTCACTGTCACAGAAGCACACCTTCACAGCAAGGCCCAGCATTGTAACTTCTCCACCTCTTCCCACCTTCAGGCCTCAGTGGTCTGGAATGGTGATCTGCCTGATCACCTCCACCAGGTTCCTTTTCAGTCTAGGTCTCCTAAAAGAGTGGCTCTCAACCTTTCCAGACTACTGTTGCCCTTTCAAGAGGCTGATTTGTCTTGTGTACCCCCAAGTTACATCTCACTTAAAACTACTTGCTTAAAAACTACACCTTACTAAAAATACAAAAGTGTCACATGTTTGCCATATAATTATAAAATAAATCAAGTGGACTATAAGTATTATAGTTACATTTCAGCATATAGAGCAGTATAAACAAGTCATGGTCTGTATGAAATTTTAGTTTGTACTGACTTTGCTGGGTCTTTTTATGTAGCCTGTGGTAAAACCAGGCAAATATCTAGAGGAGTTGAAGAACTCTGTGTACCCCCAGGGGTACATATACCCCTGGTGGAGAACCACTGTTCTAAAAAAATCCAAAACAAAACAAACTTTGCTACCCTTCCTGGGCTCAATTCTCTGCAGAATCTTCATCTCCTTGCAGGCTCTGCAGAACCTTGCCCCACTCTTTCTACAGAGCACCACCTCCCAGGAGTCCTGGCTCTCACCCCAGCAGCTAACACTCAGGGCTTCTTCCTTGGAAGCCTTCTCCTTGCATACCTCTTCCCCAGCTGGATCCTTATCCCCACCATCCTGGGTCTGGGCCTTCCATGAGGGACTCCTTCCTTCCAGCTCCCATCGCCATCCAAGGCCAGTCACAGGACAAACACTTCCCTACACAGTTCTCCATGTCATGGGTTGCTTTCCCAGCCCTTTTAAGGGAAACCTGACTTCTTTCCAGGTGGACCTGCTAATTGAATTACCTAATTCCCCTCCAGGTGGGTTCATTGATGGCTCAGGCTCCCATTAACCCTTTCTCTGCTGGCGGAGGGGTTTCTACACCCCAGCACAGCGCGAAAACACCTGACATCGGCAGCGCATCATTCTGAGACAGAAATGAAGATACATTTGCATAGGGCCGGATTGTGAACCCATTAACTGCTTTGGGATTTACTCCAGTAATTCTTTGCCAGGGATCACAGTCTGGCCCGCAAATGTCACCACCTGACCAACTCACAAGGTTTCACACAAAGAGCTATCAGCATGTGCAAAGGAGGTAACTTTGTATCTGAGCACCATTTTATATGCAAATACCCATTCCTCGTTAGGGTCCCAGACCCTTGTTATGTACTGGGGCAGCTAGCCCATCATGCTACCATGACCGCTATTTTTAGCACATGAGCTCGATCAGAGCAAGAACGGGTATGTCTCCTGGAGCTGGATATTACGCCTTCCAGCTGCAGGGTAGACGGACCCAGAGGCTCAGTTCACCCAGCCCAACAATGGCAGACAGATAATGGAGAACCCCATGCTCGGAGAACAGCTCTAAGGCACCTTTACTATCCAGGGCGTGCGAGATCTCGGCTGGATGTCCGAGGCTAAAGATGGCAGGGCTAAAATCTCACGGGCTCTCTTCATCCGAGAGACAGCACTAGTCTCTACAACATCTAGGCACTGTACGATGCCTACGGTATTTCTTTAAATGGCCTGCAAGAGGAGAGAGGCCAGCCTCCCTGAGACTAGACTCTTCAATAAAGAATTGTGACCTGGCCCTGCACGATCACTTCTGGGAGCGAGATGCCACAAATAGACACACACACAACCCCGTGGACCTGCGTGAGCACTCCCTCCATGGTAGCTATAAACACTGGGGGAGGACAAGGGGGTGCGTGCTCTGGACTCAGTCTCCTCTCAAGCAGGTAGAGGAGAAGGGGGCAGAGAGGGAAGGGGAAGCAGGGGAGCCATCCCTGCCCACTCCCTCCCAATGTGCCAGGCAGTAGAGCAAAACTGCACCCAGACCAGTATGCGGTATTGCAGTAATTACCTCCCCTTATCAAGAGCAGAAGGATTGTAACTCTCTGGAGCTTCCTGGGGCAGGTATTTGTGAGGGTGGCATTGCTCTGCACCATACCGGGCTGGCCCCCCGGGCTCCATCACCTTCTGTGATCTGACCACAAAGTAGGAGGGGTGTAAAGGCAGGTTCCAGCATGGCAGCCGGCAGGGAGTAACATGGCTCCAGGCAGGGGTTTTCAAAGGAGTTTCTGTCTAGGGAAAGTGGCTAATGTAGAGCATTAGGAGAGTAAAAAAAACTTTTTATTCTGCAAGCTGTACAGCAAGGGACCAGCGGGGGGCGCTCTGAACTGCCTGCATGGAGGCGGGAGACCCTGTAGGCATTCCGTGTATTATTTGATCCGGGCTGCTCCCAGCCAATCCCAAGCCAAGAAAATCCATTCACGTTGCTGGAGGCCTGACCTGAGAGGTTTCTCATGATATACTACGCTTATTTCTTCTCTGATGACTTCTGACCTAATCACATCAGCCACGCCATCAGGGGCTCACCTGCACATCTACCAACGTGATCCAGGCCATCATGTGCCAGCAATGCCCCTCTGCCATGTGCATTGGCCAAACCGGACAGTCTCTACGCAAAAGAATAAATGGACACAAATCTGACATCAGGAATCACAACGTTCAAAACCCAGTCGGAGAACACTTCAACCTCTCTGGTCACTCAGACTTAAAGGTGGCAATTTTACAACAGAAAAGCTTCAAGAACAGACTCCAGCGAGAAACTGCTGAACTAGAATTAATTTGCAAACTAGATCCCATTAACTTGGGCTTGAACAGAGACTGGGAGTGGCTGGGTCATTACACATATTGACTCTATTTCCCATGTTAAGTATCCTCACACCTTCTTGTCAACTGTCTGAAATGGGCCATCTTGAGTATCGCGACAAAAGGTTTTTTTCTCCTGCTGATAATAGCTCATCTTAATTAATTAGCCTCTTAGAGTTGGTGTGGCAACTTCCACCTTTTCATGTTCTCTGTATGTGTATATCTCTTCTTACTCGATGTTCCATTCTGTGCATCTGATGAAGTGGGCTGTAGTCCATGAAAGCTTACGCTCAGATAAATTTGTTAGTCAGAAAAGGAGTTACCTCTGTTGCTCACAGCTGACAAACTTCCCAACCAAAGACTTGGGCCCGACGTCAAAATTCACGCTGAGCAACATTTTTTGCCCAAGTTTTTATTTTTCCCTACAAAAGATGCAGGTGCCTGTCCATTGAAACATTGCACTAAAGTCATGTCAATTTCACTGCATTGTTTCAGTTGAAAAAAAACTAAAACTCATAATAAATGGGGGGGAATCAGAACAGTTAGTTTTGAATTTTCAAAATGAAACATTTCAGTTTTTCCATACGTGATGGTCTGTGAGTCGCACACTAATACCATGGTCCTCAACCAGCGGTCCAGGGCCCCCTGGGGGGCTGCCGGCAGGTTTCAGGGGATCCTCCCAGCATGGTTGGCATTAGACTCATCAGGGCCCTGGGCAGAAAGGCAACGTGTCACCGCACAGGACTGCAAGGAATATTTCAGGGCCCTGAGCCCCACCACCTGGGGCTGAGTTGAAACTTAGCTTTGTGGAGCCCCCTGTGGTATGGGACCCCCGGAAATTGCCCTGCTTCTACCCCTTAACACCGGCCCTGGCTTTTGTCTGTTGTTGTGGCGCATGTGGGCCGTGGAGTTTTTATGGCATGACTGGGGTGGGGGGAGGCAGGGGTGGGGTCTCAGAAAGAAAAAGACTGACAACCCCTGCACGAATACATACTTCAAATGAGGGGGTCTGCTGTATTTTTTTACTTTATATTGTCTCCCGCAGATAGTCCTGGTGAAAATCAATACATGTGAGGAAACAAATCCCTAAACACTAGCCAATAATGGATTGACTACCTGTCTATCTGCCATTATCCAGATATATGATTCTTAATGCTGCTGGTTGGTTATTATGATGTTGTTGAAAGGCTAATTAGTTCTCAGAGTGCTAGGTTTGGTTTTTTATACGGGTTATATAGGCCTATCTATATCTATATATTATTAGAAGATAGATAGATAGATAGATAGATAGATAGATAGATAGATAGATAGATAGATAGGGGCTGTCTGGGGATAGATAGATAGATAGATAGATAGATAGATAGATAGATAGATAGATAGATAGATAGATAGATAGATAGATAGAGGGGCTGTCTGGGGATAGATAGATAGATAGATAGATAGATAGATAGATAGATAGATAGATAGATAGATAGATAGATAGATAGATAGATAGATAGATAGAGGGGCTGTCTGGGGATAGATAGATAGATAGATAGATAGATAGATAGATAGATAGATAGATAGATAGATAGATAGATAGATAGAGGGGCTGTCTGGGGATAGATAGATAGATAGATAGATAGATAGATAGATGTGTGTCTGTGTATGTGTGTGTGTTAGAACACACATAAAAGACCTATTCCCAGGGATAACCATATCTATGCTTTAATCTGTTGCCTTACATAATGGCTCCTTACTTAATGGCTCCAGAAACGCATTCACTCAGCGACCAGCCCTCATCTCCCAGTGATAAACTGATCCAGGGCAGTAGCACATTCCCCTGGTCATTGCAGAGATGATTAATGAAGTCACCCTGGCATAACTGTCTCTATGCCACTCACAGATCAGGGGGCAGGCCAAGGTGGTATGGAACATGGTCAGAACTCGTCTTCATCAGAAATTTGCCATCTACACTTTTTGTAATAGTCAATTGGAGAATTTTCCTTTCCTCAACATTTTCCACTAAATATTTTTGGCCAGAAATTTTGGTTTTCAGTTGCCACAAGTAGCTAAATTGTGTGTGGGGAGGGGCGGTTCAAGTGTATGGGGTTTTTTATGATGAAAAGTCAAAAAAATTCTGTTAAAAACCTGGACAAAAACAAAAAAAAAAGCTTCCATATTTCTCAGAATTTCTCACTGAAAAGAAACCCACTTTGTGGCCCACTTTAGTCGGAGCAACACATGAGGTGTGGGTCATCCTGGATGGCTGGGCTGGCCTAAAGTCCACAACGGTCCAAACCAGCCCCTGTTTGGGGCCAGGAGAGCAGACAGGTGGCCGAGAGCCCATTGCCCGCCTGACACAGCCTCCAGGTTCTGCTCCGATCTGTGGCATCCTGGGGCACCTTGACTAGACCACCGCGCTTGTCAGGGAGGAGGATCACCCGGACCATGATATTTGTCACTCGAAGTTGGAGTGCTGCCACCATGACAACAAAAACACAGGCGTGTATCACAGGCAGAAAACATTCCAGACATGCCAACAGGTGACCACCACCCTTTAGAAACACAGGCACGGTAGAGCCATATCCTTTAGCCACCTACATGCAAACCAGACTGGAAAACAACCTGGCCTGCTTTGCACAGCCAGATGGAAACACAGACATAAACAACTGGGAGCAAAGGCTAATTAATGGGGCGTTGGAGCTCATTCAACAAGGTCTTGATCAAAGTCCCAGGCAGCCTCCTCTAGCATGCTCCTGCATGTCCTCCTTGCTTCTGTCTTCCTTTTATTCCATTTATATTTTAGGAACGGTCTCTGAATCCTACAAATGTGATCCCAGTTGTGGTGGCAAAACGCCTACTGTCAGGGCTCCCTCGGTCAACGTTATCTCCTTCGTGGAACTCACCCAGATGATCCAATTGGAGACATTGCTACCCTGTGGTCCCCGCCTGGTAGGGGTGAAAAACAGCAGTGGAACAACGAGGCAGGAAGGAATGTGGCAGAGAGGAAGGATGGTCCAGTAGTTAAAGCACTAACCTAGGTCATGAGGGTCCTCAAGCAAGTCACTTAGCCGCCCTGTGCCTCAGTTTCTCCACTGTAAAATGGGGATTATAGTACTTGTCTCTTTCACAGGGGAGCTGTGAGGATAAATATATAAACAATCGTGAGATCGCCAGATGGCCCCTTGACCACAGTCATGGGGGCCTTAGAAGTACATAAGACAGAATTTTGTTTTGTGCAAAATTTTGACATTCTCTGGTGTCGTTCCATTTCAGAACAGAAAAAAAAAGTCAAAATTGTGGAATTTCCTTCAAACCAGCAAAATCCCACCCAGCCCAGCTCGGCTGCCACCAGCACCTCTAGTCTAGCTTCCCCAGCTCCGTGCCCTACTCTTCCTGAAGACAGGGTCTCTGGACATGTGTGGAGGGGTTTTCCCATCCCTTGCTTTTCAGGAGTGTGCGGGGAGTTCTGACCCTAGCAGGACAAGCTGCTCAGAGAAGGGATGGTGCTGAACCACCTACAACAGCCCTGGGCCGGGCAGCTGCCAGGATGGGTGGGCATCTCCTGCCATGTCATCCTTCAGAATGGAGGGTCTTGCTGGCTGCAGAACCATCATGGTTCCACTCAGTGATGGGGGAGGCGGGCTACATATGGGGCCAGGCCTGGCCACATTCAGTGGGCTACATTCAGTGGCCAGGCCTGGCCAGCACCCCGGGGCCCATTGTTCCTGCTGAGAATCCAGGTCTGGTGGGCTATGCAATACAGACTTTGGGGCTAGGGGCTGGTGGCTGGAAGGAAGCAAAGTCGGTTATTTTGGGTTGGAGTCTCCCGTCATAGTCGGAGGAGAGTCGGTTTCTTTCAGGGCGTCTTCTTGTGCGAATGTGAAGTGACATGGGATCTGAAGATGCGTGCACACGCCGGACAGACGTGGCCTCTTCCTGTTTTTTTTTCGATCACGCTTCTCGTTGGCTTTTTTCTGCTCTGCTGTTCTCAATGGCTTTAGCCACGGACCACCAGATTAGCCATCATCCTGATTTGTCAGCAGCTTGACTTCAGATCAACTTGGCCAGCTTTTCGGTGAGTTTTGAGAGTGTCCCTATGTCATTTTCATGGGACTCTCGGTGTGCCTGCTCCCATTTTCAACTGTCTATAAAATGTGGCTTTGGGGAGTCCAGGACTTCGAGTGGCTGGAACAAAGCAGATTAAGCATACTGGGAAGCTGCATAGATGGTTCTGGAGACCCAGGGTTGGCTTCCACAGATCAGTTCATCTGCTGTTTTGCAGACAGCGGGGAAAGGGTTGCTGCTGGCCCCCTCACCCCAGCCATCAAAGGATTCCCCCAGTTCCAAACACAAATTAAGTAATTGAGCCATTAAGTTGAACTAGCAATTAAATAGATTTGCAGCAGAACATAACAGGTGATGCAGAGGAGAGATATTGATCTGAAATGTTGAGTCAAAGAGATGGGTAGGTAGAGCAGGGTTTGGTTGGTAAATAAACCCATCACCATTCCTGGGGGTGTCTCACTTCCCTTTGGAGAAGCCAGGGTACCAGTATAAAAGTTCTTATGTCCCAAGGATCCTCATTCACTCGACTTTGCTTCTTAGCATTTGTTTCTAGTTGCTGAACAAGGTAAGTCAGATTGTTTTTCCTGTTTATTCATGGATGATAACTTCTTTCCTCGATTTTGGGGTATGACCTGCAAAGAATCCATACTGTTCTGGACAATTCCCTTCCAATACCAAACTCTCCTGGTCTGGGTGGTCCATTGCTCTGATGCAATGCAGAATTTCTTAAATGTGCTGGGGACAAAGCAGGAAGAGACTCCAGTTGGGTAGCAGAAAGGAGACGGGGCTAGGACAGTAGATGCTGCGTGTTTTAGCACTCTAGAAACCCAGACAGATCAATAATGGGACTGGGCACTCTTTTTGCGTGTGAGCATGTCTGCCAAGTGTTAACACATTTTTGATGCTACTGCAACATACGAATAATAATAATAAATTAACTTTTGCAGAGCAATTTGGATCCATAGATCTCAAAGCACTTTGCAAAGGAAGCTCAAGATCCGATCTGCATTTGACAGTTGTACCACTAGGACAATCCCAATGATAATAATAATAATAAAAACCACAATAACAATATTAGCTTTTTGCTAACAATAATAGCAAGAATGGCATGTGTGATAAATAAAGGGGGGGACGGATAGCTCCCTTTGATTGGCACCCAGCGAGCCAGATAGCTGTTCTTTATTTGCTTTACCTGTAAAGGGTTAAAAAGTCCCCCAGGTAAAGAAAAAAAAAGTGGGTACCTGACCTAAAGAGCCAATGGGAAGGCTAGATTTTTTTTTTTTAAATGGGGAAAAACTTTCCCTTTGTCTGTTGTTCTCTGGGCTGCAGGGACGGAGCAGCAAGGCTATAAGCAGAAATGCTGTGTAAGGTTTGAACCAGGTATGGAAAAGTATTTTCCATACCTAGAAGAAATAATTTGGATAGGGAATGTTTAGTTAGATGCTGTCAGGTTTATTTTTCATGTCAAGGCTGAATCCCCACTCTGTCACTCCGAGTGCAGGAAGTGGGGGCCCACAAGGATTTTAAAAATTAATACTGGCCCTTCCAGGCTTGTATCACACTCCCACGGTTACAGTTTCTCTCTGACCTTGGTTTGGTAAACGCTGCCACCACCCAAATGCAAAAAAACCCTTTGAACCCAAGAAGGAGCACTTGGGAATTCCTCCCTGCGTGGTTCCCTTTCACCCCCCCCCCCCCCCCGGGGAAGAGCTGAGAAAGGAACAAAGGAGATTAGCTGTGGCTACCAGCTAATCAAACAACATGCACAAAGCTCTTAGGACACCAACAATCCTATCCTGTTCTTAAAAAGAGTAAATTTTATTAAAACAAAAAGAAAGAAAATACAGCTGGAACTTAGGCATTTGCTAGATTTTAAAAGAGCAATTCCAAAAATTAAGCACCCAAACTAGCTTCTTGGGGGTTCAGCTTAAAGGTTACAAGCAAACAAAAGCACCTGGGGTTAGCACAGAGGAGATCCACAAGCCAAAATAAACCTGACAGCATCTAACTAAACATTCCCTATCCAAATTATTTCTTCTAGGTATGGAAAATACTTTTTCATACCTGATTCAAACCTTACACAGCATTTCTGCTTATAGCCTTGCTTCTCTGTCCCTGCAGCCCAGAGAACAACAGACAAAGGGAAAGTTTCTTTCCCCATTTTAAAAAAAATCTAGCCTTCCCATTGGCTCTTTAGGTCAAGTGCCCACTTTTTTTTTCTTTACCTGGGGGACTTTTTAACCCTTTACAGGAAAAGCAAGTAAAGAACAGCTAACTGGCTGTCTGGGTGTCCATCAAAGGGAGCTAACCCCCCTCTATTTATCACAGTGTATTATCTGCCAGGTGCCAAATTCTGGACCTAGGAAAGTAAACTACTTTGTTCAAGAACCAAAAAAATTATACCATTGATTTCATAATATCTATATATTTTCAAAACAGTTCTTTAAAGCAATGACATAAAATATGCTCTTGTTTCTCTGACAATCTTTCTTCCAGAACTGGTCAGAATTTTTGTTTTTTCCCCAGTGGAAAACTTCATCTTTTCGTCAAAAACCTGCAAATCAAAACATTTCAGCCAAAAACTAATATTTTTAGTTCTTGATGAAAAGTCCAAATTTTCTTCCAAAAATTTCAGCAAAAAAGAAAACTGCATTAACCTTGGAAAATGCTACTCTACTTCAATCTGGTTGCTTTTATACCCAGACACTCACTTTTCTCTTGCACCCCGTGTTCCTTTCCCCTTTATTTAACTTCTGACCTTTCATGTGCGCTGTTGGAATGCCAGGCGGCCTCTTCCCCTGTCATGCGTAGAGCAATTGGCAAAACCCAACTCTATTTCGGCTTTTGGCCTCGAAGCCCTGATGGCTTAAGAGCAGCTGAAGATGCTGTGAAACCACAATGGGACAATGAGGTTCACAAATTTTCAGTGACTTTTTTTTTCATACCTGCCAACCCCTTTATAGGCAGCGCAAACTCTGTTTGCAACAGGGCTTTCTATTCGGTCACTTGCAACTGGTCCCTCTGAGTGGCAACCCAAACACAATATGGACATGCCTATCTGGCCTCGAGACTGGACCAGCTGGGGGAAATCCCCATCAGTGCACCCACCAGCTGAGAGCAGTTGGTGACCCTCTGACAAGTTCATGGCTCACAGGTTGAGCACCATTAAAAAAAATGCTACCCTACAATAGCACAGGACAATAAAAGCCAGTGTCTCCTGCTTTTGCAAATCCTGGGGGCTTCTGTTCCTTCCAGGGTTCCCTAGCCTGCCGGAGGATGTGTTCGCATCAGGAGAAACAGGACTGCCGTGAGATCCCAGCTCAGGCTGGAGGACGCCACGCCAGTGGTGGGAGACCCTCGGGCAGCTGCCCTGGAGCTTTGCTGGGCCAGCACATTTTAGGCTCGTCGGGCTGCGGCGTCGGAGGGGGCTCATCCTGCTGCAGCTCCGGGGAGTCCTGCCAGAAGATTATCATCACCGGGGGTGGCAGTGGCGGCTCAAGCGGTGGGAGCGGGGGATCGTTCGGCTGCGGTGTTGGCGGGGGATCAGGCGGTGGGAGCGGGGGATCAGGGCAAAAGATTATCATCGCAGACGGTGGGAGTGGAGGGTTGTCTGGCTGCGGCATTGGAGAGGGATCAGGCGGTGGGAGCGGGGGATCAGGGCAAAAGATTATCATCGCAGACGGTAGCAGTGGAGGGTTGTCTGGCTGCGGCGTTGGAGGGGGATCAGGCAGTGGGAGTGGGGGATCATATGGCTGTGGTGTTGGAGGGGGATCAGGGCAAAAGATTATCATTGCAGGCAGTGGGAGCGGGGCATCATCTGGGTGCTGCATTGGAGGGGGATCAGGCAGTGGGAGCGGGGGATCAGGGCAAAAGATTATCATCACAGAGGGTGGGAGCGGGGGATCATCTGGGTGCTGCGTTGGAGGGGGATCAGGCGGTGGGAGTGGGGGATCAGGGCAAAAGATTATCATCGCAGACGGTGGGAGCGGGGGATCATCTGGGTGCTGCGTTGGAGGGGGATCAGGCGGTGGGAGTGGAGGATCAGGGCAAAAGATTATCATCGCAGACGGTGGGAGCGGGGGATCATACGGCTGCGGTGTTGGAGGAGGATCAGGCGGTGGGAGCGGGGGATCAGGGCAAAAGATTATCATCGCAGACGGTGGGAGTGGAGGGTTGTCTGGCTGCGGCGTTGGAGGGGGATCAGGCAGTGGGAGTGGGGGATCATATGGCTGTGGTGTTGGAGGGGGATCAGGGCAAAAGATTATCATCGCAGGCGGTGGGAGCGGGGGATCATATGGCTGCAGTGTTGGAGGGGGATCAGGCGGTGGGAGCGGGGGATCATCTGCGTGCTGCGTTGGAGGGGGATCAGGCGGTGGGAGCGGGGGATCAGGGCAAAAGATTATCATCGCGGACGGTGACAGTGGAGGGTTGTCTGGCTGCGGTGTTGGAGGGGGATCAGGAGGTGGGAGCGGGGGATCATCTGGGTGCTGCGTTGGTGGGGGATCAGGCAGTGGGAGCGGGGGATCAGGGCAAAAGATTATCATCGCAGGCGGTGGGAGCGGGGGATCATACGGCTACGGTGTTGGAGGGGGATCAGGCGGTGGAAGTGGGGGATCAGGGCAAAAGATTATCATCGCAGACGGTGGCAGTGGAGGGTTGTCTGGCTGCGGCGTTGGAGGGGGATCAGGCAGTGGGAGTGGGGGATCATATGGCTGTGGTGTTGGAGGGGGATCAGGGCAAAAGATTATCATTGCAGGCAGTGGGAGCGGGGGATCATCTGGGTGCTGCATTGGAGGGGGATCAGGCGGTGGGAGCGGGGGATCAGGGCAAAAGATTATCATCGCAGACGGTGGGAGTGGGGGGACATATGGCTGTGGTGTTGGAGGGGGATCAGGGCAAAAGATTATCATCGCAGGCGGTGGGAGTGGGGAATCGTACAGCTGCGGTGTTGGAGGGGGATCAGGCGGAGGGAGCGGGGGATCAGGACAAAAGTTTACCATCGCAGGCAGCTGCAGTGGGGGGGGATCCAGCTACGGCTCTGGAGGCTCAGCTGTCGGGTGCAGTGGTGGTTCAGCCGACTTCGGTAGTGGAGGTTCCCTGCAGTCGATGCAGCAGAAATGCCCCATTGTTATCCCATGCGTGGAGCAGCAGCAGACCAAGCAGCCCTGCCAGTGGCCCCCAAATCTGCAGAAGTAACAGCCGCGGAAGCAACAAGGGAAATAATCCCAGAACATAAATGTACCAGCTGACTTCTTGTTCTTGTGAAGCTGCCTTAATTTCCAGTGCTTTGCATGGCTTGTGTCTGTCCTAAGCTGCAGCTTCTCTCTTCTCTTCGCCAGCTGAAGCCCGTATCACTGACCTATTGCCGATGCCCCTGAGAAATGTGGTTTGTGCTTCGAGGCTGGGATAAAAATTCCCTTCCTCGAGTCCCTACTTCAGTCTCCAGCTGTGCATGTGAGACAAAAATAAAACGTATTGTGCATGAGAACCACAGTGTCAGGGTGTTTGCTTCAGTCTTTGCTCCCCTGCCAGCCGTTCACCTGGCTTCAGACTGGGAACTGACCTCGGATTAACACAGCTGTTGTGTCCACTTAGAAATCCCAGATTGGAGAAGGCAGAAGGTCCGATCCTCAGCTGACATAAGTGGGTGTTGTCATGCTTCCTAACATGGCCTCACAGCATCTACTGCATCTCCTCCAGGACTGCACGGGATAGGACCTGATCCTGAGACCCGGACACACACTGAATAGTTCCTTACCACGTGGGTATTCTCACTGAAGACACGGGTGCTACTCCTGAGTAAGGTGCTACTCAATGAGTGCAAGACAGGACTGGGACTCAGGAGGTCCCAGTTCAATTTCGAACTCTCCTACGGACTTCTCCCACTGCAGTTCACTTTAGCCTCTGAAGCTACGAACCCCTGGATTTTAAACAGAACACGGCAGCTGGACGGATCCCTTGCACGGTAACCTACTCCTCTCTCTCTCTGCTCTGAGAATGAGAGAGTTCGCTGGCCTTCAGGGCATGCTGCAGAGGCTGTCACATGGGCTGAGGGGCCTTTCAGGACAGGTCATGGTGTGGGGAAACTGAGTCCTGGTCTGCACTAGAAAAGTTGTACAGTCCTGGGTGTGATTTTGTACTACTGTGGCCCCAGTGAGGACCCAGATAGTCCATTATCAAGGTGCCCTCTATGGATGTTCCCCTTCCTGATCTGGAATAATCTGTACAGGTACGAGCACTCTGATACCAGCAACATCCCATCCACACTCGGGAGGGCAGCCACTTTCCTGGTGACGTTAACACAGCAAAACTCTCTAGTAGAAACAAGCCCTTCGGAGTGCCTAATTGACATTGACTCAGCTTGTTAACTCTCAGTTTTCTCCTTTAATTAAAGAGTCCTTTTCATATAAACAGCACATGCTCCCAGAGAGACTTGACCAGCACATTTTATAAATTACACGCAATAACTGCTGACCCAGGACATCGGTTAGATACAGAGGGCTAATTCTCCCAGAGCACTTGATTAACATGTGGACTACACCCTCTTAAAAAGAGCAAGAACACCTCTTACCTCCCTGTATGGGTTACCTGGACTGTGCTTTTGAGCAATGAGCCTGCAGGCATAACGTAAAAGCACTACATCCCTGCTGAAGCCCAACCTGGGGCAACCATTCCCCTTACTTCTTGGCCAACGCAAGGCAAGCTACCTGGACTATAGGTTCGAGTGTGCAGAGTTAAACAGGGCTGCACCTGCCTGGGCAAGTAGACGGGCAATGAGTGGAACCTTGGTTACACCCACATGCATGCACATACCCCTCCCTTATTCCCCGGCCAGTGCAGCTGAGCCAGCAGGTGAAGGATATTCGTTTTCTGCTGGCAAAGGCGAGTGGTAAATCACAGGAGCATGAGAGGAGCTGGGGGAGAAATGTAGATTCCTGGGGCGCTCCTGGGGTCAGGCCGCCCAGAAATACAGGGCAAAGTGTACCCCGGAAAGTGTTAGAAAACAAGACAAAGAATCACCAAAGATCTCTAACTGTTCTTTCAGTGCACCTCCCTTTAACCAGGGAGACATGCTTTGCAGAAGCCAAGAGGGGAGATCCGGCCTCATTAAAGCGATCCAACCACAAAGCAACAAGTCATAGAATCATAGAATCATAGAATATCAGGGTTGGAAGGGACCTCAGGAGGTCATCTAGTCCAATCCCCTGCTCAAAGCAGGACCAATCCCCAATTAATTCATCCCAGCCAGGGCTTTGTCAAGCCTGACCTTAAAAACTGCTAAGGAAGGAGATTCTACCACCTCCCTAGGTAACGCATTCCAGTGTTTCACCACCCTCATAGTGAAAAAGTTTTTCCTAATATCCAACCTAAACCTCCCCACTGCAACTTGAGACCATTACTCCTTGTTCTGTCATCTGCTACCACTGAGAACAGTGTAGAGCCATCCTCTCTGGAACCCCCTTTCAGGTAGTTGAAAGCAGCTATCAAATCCCCCCTCATTCTTCTCTTCTGCAGACTAAACAATCCCAGTTCCCTCAGCCTCTCCTCATAACTCATGTGTTCCAGACCCCTAATCATTTTTGTTGCCCTTCGCTGGACTCTCTCCAATTTATCCACATCCTTCTTGTAGTGTGGGGCCCAAAACTGGACACAGTACTCCAGATGAGGCCTCACCAATGTCGAATAGATGGGGACAATCACGTCCCTCGATCTGCTCGCTATGCCCCTACTTATACATCCCAAAATGCCATTGGCCTTCTTGGCAACAAGGGCACACTGCTGGCTCATATCCAGCTTCTCGTCCACTGTCACCCCTAGGTCCTTTTCCGCAGAACTGCTGCCTAGTCCCGTTAAAGTGCTAGCTTTAACTATTGCCTATTGACAGATCCGTGCACACCTCCCTGGAGGTGGAAACACCCCTGTAGGCATATGCTTTTAAGGGACTTTTCTCAGAGGTGGGATAGTTCATTTTAGGAGCTCCTTTCAGGCTTTGGTGGGACACTGCCTGCCTGTTAGATTAAGGCAATGAAACAACATTGTGTAAATGGTGCCATCTGCACGGGAGATGTGGCTAGCTGCATAACTGTATTCTAACTTCACAGTTGTGCAAGACTTACTCTCCTGGGGAATCCTTACTTATGCAGGTGGTCTGAGTGACTTCACCCGTGAGTAAGGGCTCACCCACATGAACAGAGTTTGCACAATCAGACACCAAGAGAAGAGCATGTGTCATTAATCACAGTAATTAACCACTGGAACAATTTACCGAGAAGTCTCCACCACTGACCATTTTTAAATCCAGATTTGATGTTTTCCTAAAAGATCTGCTCTAGAAATTATTCTGGGGGAACTTCTCTGGCCTGAGCTCTACAGATCAGAGTAGGTGACCACACTGATCCTTTCTGGCCTCAGAACCTATGAACCTATAGTGGCAATGGCTGGTTTGCAAATAGAGCTGCTTGGAAACAGATCTGTATATTTCAGAAGTGACCCACCAGAAAAAATGAAAAATTTTCATTTTGTTCACTAATTTTTAATTTATTTTTGGACAGGAAAACATATTAAAAACAAACACAATGAATTTTTTTTATTTAATGTTATCATTTGGAGGGTTTATTTTTCCCCTGGCCTCTTCTTTGTTTGCTTTTACTCCCCTTATTAGAAACTGGGAGGAAAAGTAAAGAAGAGAAAATGGGAACCCAGATCTATTTCTTAATCAGACATTTCAAGATCGGTTTCCAAGTATTTTCCCAACCAGCAGAAAATTATTTCCTGTTTCTCGCACATCCTGGGCAAAGCTTTCAGAGTTGGTTGCCAAACAGGACACATCTCGTTATTCCAATGCCACAGCTGCAAAGGGACGTGGTTATGAACAGATTCCATCCAAATCTGTTTTGAGCAGCCCTTTGGGCCTCTTAGGGAGATTGTCTAGATTGGCTTATATACCGTATTACACAGTTGTCTCCTTGGACATCCACTGCTCCACTCATCATGAACTCTTCCATTGAGAACAGTTTTAGGCACTCAGTGTGGGGTCATTCCAGCCACATGACCAAACTGTTGTGGTTGGAGCCTGTTGATCATTGTAGTCATGCACAGCACTTTCCGCTAATACCAGATTATATTCAACACCCATTGCACCCACGTCCCTTCAAGTTGTGAAACATGGGTATTGGCAAAGCATCTGGAGCAAAAAGCTGCAAACGTTTGAAATGAAGGGGCTGTGCCAAGCCCTAGGTGTGGCTTGGCTAGATCGACTAAGAAATGACGACACCTCAAGTAAAAATGGAGGCATCCATTCACTTGAGAAAATCTTGGCCATTATCTAAAAGACATGTCCTGTCAATTAGAGCTGCAGGAAACTACCACTGAATATTGTATCCCACCTCCTTGTTCAGACCTTGGCCAGGGGAATTTCAGATATTTCAGGTAAGGATCATCTCTACTGTAGGTGCTGCAATACAAAAATTACCCCTGCATGACAGTAAGATATTAAACAACCAAAACCACCCTCACCCTTTGTCTCATCTCCACTTACAATGCACGTTGGGTGGGGCGAGCAATTAAAACTTTGTGAAACACAGGGAAAAGAAATGATATCAATCAAAGGCGATGAGTCAAATAAGCTTTTGAAAAAAGGGGATAATTAGAGGCTGTAAATACGTTGGTCATTGTCCCCCAGCCAAGAGCAGGGCTTAGGAAAAGTATAAAAGTTCCCATACCCCTAGCCACCTCATTCACTCAGCTTCACGCCTATCTCTGGTGTTCTTGCTGGCATTTAAGGTAAGCCCTTATTCTAATGAAGCTCTTTACTGTTCATTAAAATTAACTCAATAGTTTTTGGACTACGATCTGCCAAAATGTATTAGGAGTCTAGCTCTGGACACTGAAATTATTCAGACTCCAGTTCTGAGTTGGTGGGTGGGCTGTCGGGGCTTGATACCAAATCTGGCAGTAGAATTTGATGCTAAATAGTATTTTTGTTTAATTGTTGTTATTTATCTGAACGACCAAAGTGCCTAGGATTTCTGGTTTTCTGAAGACGAAATGGAAAGAAGCGAAGTGAAGTATGGGAAGTAGAAAGGAGACAAACTATGGAAACTGATGCGAGAATAGGCTTAAGCTTATTAATACATTTTCCCCAGCTATTCAAGCTTTTTGGGACAAGGCTACCTATGAGGTCATCTCCTTGACTCATAGTTCTTTTTTATCCAATGGCAATCTTTATTTTATGCATTTTGTCTGGAAATTTGAAAGTAGCAGAGGGGTGATAGGTATCCTATTCCCATTTCAATCTGGAATTTTAATGGGATTTAGGGACCTGTATACCCTATTCAATGCCTTAGAATATCCCATCTTTCAAGAGTAGAAAGATACTGTTCATAGACTCACAATGGCTAGCTCCTCATCTGGGGTAAAATCAGCATAGATCCCATTGAGTTCAAAGGAGCTACTCCAGTTTACACCAGCAGAGGATTTGGCCCAGACCAGAGAGAGTGTGGCAGTCATCTTGGGTAAAATGTTCAATAACACCTAAATGATTTAGGAACCTATGTCCCAACAGTGATTTAGGAACCTGGGAACCGAAGGGTCACTGTAAATCCATGAGAATTAGACTGCTAAGGCATTTTGGAAATTTTATGACAGGCCAAATTGCGCTACTGATAATGTGAAACTCTTTCCGCATCTTGTTTTCAGCTCTCCTCCTTGTCCCACAACAAACATTTTTCCCTCAATAGCATTTTTCTCCAGATTTTTTGTATGCACACACCTACTCGCTCCCAGGGAGGCAATTTAGTACACTGAGCTGGAACTTAGGAGATCTAGAAACTCAGGAGCTTCTATTCCCACCTTCAGCACTGGCCTGCTGGATGAACTTCGGCAAGTCAGTTACTCTCTCATACCTCAGTTTCCCCATCTGTAAAATGGCAGTAATGATAGGTGTGGTTATTATTAGTCTCGTTTCTTCACTGACTTCTTGTAAAGCAGTGTCTCTTTTCATTTCATACCTCCACATTTAAGAGAATATTTTTGTTGAACCATAACCAGAAATGGCTTGATTCCACCTTAAAAAAATCACAAACCCTACAACATTTCCTGAGACCCTTTTCTACAAACTCTGTTACGTGTGGACTGTAAATCCCCAGGCCAGAGAATCTCACTCTTTCAGCTTCCACCCCTTGCCACCAGACCTCCTGAGCGAAGTCCTAAAAACTTTGGCTCAGGTCCTCCTCAGGCAGCCTGGGAATCAATGAAATGGTGCCAGGTTTCTTTGGGAATCTGGAGAGCAGTGGTTACATGTGACTGAGGACATAAATGCCCATCAGTGGAAAACTGGAGAAAAGATCTACAGCTGGTTAGCTCGACATAGCTTCCTTCCATTTACACCATAGAATATCAGGGTTGGAAGGGACCTCAGGAGGTCATCTAGTCCAACCCCCTGCTCAAAGCAGGACCAATCCCCAATTTTTGCCCCAAATGGCCCCCTCAAGGATTGAACTCACAACCCTGGGCTTAGCAGGCCAATGCTCAAACCGCTGAGCTATCCCTCCCCCCAGCTGGGGGGGGGGCAGGCTCATGGAGTGGAAATTGTCTGGGCAACCTCGCAGACAAATGCTCCTGACTCCCGAGTGAGAAGAGGTCATTATCTGGGAATTGTTGGCTTATGCATTTAACTCATAACAGAATCGTAAGTTCCACGTGGGGAGGGAAGGAAAAGCCTAAGGAAGTTACTCGTGTTTTCACAGTAACTGAAGGATGATCCTTTTTTCTTTTTTTTCAGGGTTCCCTGCATTACAGAAAGATGTGTTCCCGTGAGCCCCGAGGCTGTCACGACACCGGAAGCTCCTCCTGCCACGACACCGGAAGCTCCTCCTGCCACGACACCGGAAGCTCCTCCTGCCATGGCAGCGGGGGCGGGACATGCCATGATGTGAAACCTCTGCCCCAGTGCCCCACCCCTGTTCCTTGCCAAACCACCACCATCCCTTGTCAGCAGCAGACCAAGCAGCCCTGCCAGTGGCCACCGCAAAAGCACCAGAAGTAAAGGAGGACAAGAAAAAAGAAGTCCATCTCAGAAGCCGAGTTTGCTTCTCGCTCTCATTGAGCTGGAAAAGCTTTGCCACCTTACCTCTTTCCTAAATTGCACATTCGCTCTCCTCCGATAGGTACTGTAGCAACCCAGGGTGTTATTAACAACCTCTAAGAAATGTGGTTGGTTCCTGCATGCTCAGATAATTTAATCCTGCCTCTGTCTCTGGCCAGAAATGCCAGACATTAAATTTTACAAGCCGTGAGAGTGCCAGAGTCTTGGCGTTTGTTAACCAGAAGCTTCTCAGCCTCTTGTCTGTCACCAATCCCTTTCCTCGCTAGAGCGTAAGCCCTCTCCTTTTAAAAAATAGCTGGGGTGTTGACGGCAGGTTAAGCACATTAAGTGCCCAACTCTGAGACAGGACCACCAGGGTGCAACCTGGAACTGGGGTACAGCTGTGCCCCCTCAACTCTCCAGGCTGGGCTGTCTCTCACAATTCATTGCTAGTGACAAGCAGCAAACCCCTACAAGTGCTGTTATCACTCAGCACAACAGCATGGGGTGCCCCACACCCAGCCAGATTGCAAGAATGCTCCCAGAGCCACTCACAAATCACACAGAGAAGGACACCAGCAAATCTCCCCAGCCTTGCACCCCAGAACTGTGCTGAATTGTTGCTTCCAGTGTAGGTGGGGGAGGAGAAAGGCCAAGGCATGATGCCACTGTACCCTATTTTATATCCTCAGTCCATGTGCCTAGAAAACACGAGCCCAGGCATGTCCTGGTGGGCTTTGCTGAGTCACAGAATTGAGCAATACCCCATTGTGTGATGCCTGTGCAGCCCTCTTACCGTATTGCAAATCCCTTGTTTACAACTTCCCTGCTGATGAATGGCTGCTTAACACCTTCCTGGGAGCGGCTCACCACCTAGCAGCAGGTTTCAGAGGAGCAGCCCTGTTAGTCTGTATCCGCAAAAAGAACAGGAGGACGTGTGGCACCTTAGAGACTAAGCCATTTATTTGAGCATGAGCTTTCGTGAGCATCCGATGAAGTGAGCTGTAGCTCACGAAAGCTCATGCTCAAATAAATGGGTTAGTCTCTAAGGTGCCACAAGTCCTCCTTTTCTTTTTGAGTGTGGAATGTGATAAGTTCTGTGCTGCTAACAGCTTCCGCCCCGGGGCAGGGAGTTTGTTTATAAACAGAGGCAGGGGGATCAAGATAACAAAAGCTTGTCATTACATTCGATAAAGGATTGTTACATCATCCTGAAAGCATTGCCAGCCACTCTCGTGAAAAGATAGGGAACAAAGGGTAGGAATAAAGGGTCAATTTTCAGAATGGAGAGAAGTCAATAGGGGTGTCCCCCAGGGACACCGATGAAGTGAGCTGTAGCTCACGAAAGCTTATGCTCAAATAAATTTGTTAGTCTCTAAGGTGCCACACGTCCTCCTTTGCACCTAGCAGCAGAGACTCTCAAACTTGCAACGTATTTCAGTAGCAAGCATACAGCAGAAATCTCATAACTTCACACACACTAATGATATACAGATTTGGACAGAACAATGGGTTTCATCAGATCATGACCTTTCATAAGCTATTTTACATGGCATGCTTTGTATGAAATGTAGCATAATTCTATGACAGGGGTCAATACAGGGAATCTGTATTCAAGGTACAGAGTGCCACAACTCCCACTGGATTTCAATAGGCGTGGGATGTCTAAGGCTCAGATGGTTTTCACCTCTTTACTCGTTGCTTTAACCAGAATTGCAAAGCCTAGAGGCCAGATATTTGCAGGGGTTTAGGCACCTAAAGATGCACATAGGTGCCTAGTGGGATTTTCAAAAGTACCTTAGCAACTTAGGCACCAGACTCCTGCTGATTTCAGGTGCTTTTCTAATCCTGCCTTGCTAGGCCCAGATCCTCTGTGCCCCCAGTTGATCCAAGTAGCAACGATGGGGGTGGAGGGAAGAGGAATGGGCATGGGCTGGGATCTGGGCAGTATCATAGAATCATAGAATATAAGGGTTGGAAGGGACCCCAGAAGGTCATCTAGTCCAACCCCCTGCTCAAAGCAGGACCAATTCCCAGTTAAATCATCCCAGCCAGGGCTTTGTCAAGCCTGACCTTAAAAACCTCTAAGGAAGGAGATTCTACCACCTCCCTAGGTAACGCATTCCAGTGTTTCACCACCCTCTTAGTGAAAAAGTTTTTCCTAATATCCAATCTAAACCTCCCCCACTGCAACTTGAGACCATTACTCCTCGTTCTGTCATCTGCTACCATTGAGAACAGTCTAGAGCCATCCTCTTTGGAACCCCCTTTCAGGTAGTTGAAAGCAGCTATCAAATCCCCCCTCATTCTTCTCTTCTGCAGGCTAAACAATCCCAGCTCCCTCAGCCTCTCCTCATAACTCATGTGTTCCAGTCCCCTAATCATTTTTGTTGCCCTTCGCTGGACTCTCTCCAATTTATCCACATCCTTCTTGAAGTGTGGGGCCCAAAACTGGACACAGTACTCCAGATGAGGCCTCACCAATGTCGAATAGAGGGGAACGATCACGTCCCTCGATCTGCTCGCTATGCCCCTACTTATACATCCCAAAATGCCATTGGCCTTCTTGGCAACAAGGGCACACTGCTGACTCATATCCAGCTTCTCGTCCACTGTCACCCCTAGGTCCTTTTCCGCAGAACTGCTGCCTAGCCATTCGGTCCCTAGTCTGTAGCTGTGCATTGGGTTCTTCCGTCCTAAGTGCAGGACCCTGCACTTATCCTTACTGAACCTCATCAGATTTCTTTTGGCCCAATCCTCCAATTTGTCTAGGTCTTTCTGTATCCTATCCCTCCCCTCCAGCGTATCTACCACTCCTCCCAGTTTAGTATCATCCGCAAATTTGCTGAGTGTGCAATCCACACCATCCTCCAGATCATTTATGAAGATATTGAACAAAACCGGCCCCAGGACCGACCCTTGGGGTACTCCACTTGATACCAGCTGCCAACTAGATATGGAGCCATTGATCACTACCCGTTGAGCCCGACAATCTAGCCAGCTTTCTACCCACCTTGTAGTGCATTCATCCAGCCCATACTTCCTTAACTTGCTGACAAGAATACTGTGGGAGACCGTGTCAAAAGCTTTGCTAAAGTCAAGAAACAATACATCCACTGCTTTCCCTTCATCCACAGAACCAGTAATCTCATCATAAAAGGCGATTAGATTAGTCAGGCATGACCTTCCCTTGGTGAATCCATGCTGGCTGTTCCTGATCACTTTCCTCTCATGCAAGTGCTTCAGGATTGATTCTTTGAGGACCTGCTCCATGATTTTTCCAGGGACTGAAGTGAGGCTGACTGGCCTGTAGTTCCCAGGATCCTCCTTCTTCCCTTTTTTAAAGATTGGCACTACATTAGCCTTTTTCCAGTCATCCGGGACTTCCCCGGTTCGCCACGAGTTTTCAAAGATAATGGCCAATGGCTCTGCAATCACAGCCGCCAATTCCTTCAGCACTCTCGGATGCAACTCGTCCGGCCCCATGGACTTGTGCACGTCCAGCTTTTCTAAATAGTCCCTAACCACCTCTATCTCCACAGAGGGCTGGCCATCTCTTCCCCATTTTGTGATGCCCAGCGTAGCAGTCTGGGAGCTGACCTTGTTAGTGAAAACAGAGGCAAAAAAAGCATTGAGTACATTAGCTTTTTCCACATCCTCTGTCACTAGTTTGCCTCCCTCATTCAGTAAGGGGCCCACACATTCCTTGGCTTTCTTCTTGTTGCCAACATACCTGAAGAAACCCTTCTTGTTACTCTTGACATCTCTGGCTAGCTGCAGCTCCAGGTGCGATTTGGCCCTCCTGATAACATTCCTACATGCCCGAGCAATATTTTTATACTCTTCCCTGGTCATATGTCCAAACTTCCACTTCTTGTAAGCTTCTTTTTTATGTTTAAGATCCGCTAAGATTTCACCATTAAGCCAAGCTGGTCGCCTGCCATATTTACTATTCTTTCGACTCATCGGGATGGTTTGTCCCTGTAACCTCAACAGGGATTCCTTGAAATACAGCCAGCTCTCCTGGACTCCTTTCCCTTTCAAGTTAGTCCCCCAGGGGATCCTGGCCATCCGTTCCCTGAGGGAGTCGAAGTCTGCTTTCCTGAAGTCCAGGGTCCGTATCGTGCTGCTTACCTTTCTTCCCTGCGTCAGGATCCTGAACTCAACCAACTCATGGTCACTGCCTCCCAGATTCCCATCCACTTTTGCTTCCCCCACTAATTCTACCCGGTTTGTGAGCAGCAGGTCAAGAAAAGCGCCCCCCCTAGTTGGCTCCTCTAGCACTTGCTCCAGGAAATTGTCCCCTACGCTTTCCAAAAACTTCCTGGATTGTCTATGCACCGCTGTATTGCTCTCCCAGCAGATATCAGGAAAATTAAAGTCACCCATGAGAATCAGGGCATGCGATCTAGTAGCTTCCGTGAGCTGCCGGAAGAAAGCCTCATCTACCTCATCCCCCTGGTCCGGTGGTCTATAGCAGACTCCCACCACTACATCACTCTTGTTGCACACACTTCTAAACTTAATCCAGAGACACTCAGGTTTTTCTGCAGTTTCGTACCGGAGCTCTGAGCAGTCATACTCCTCCCTTACATACAGTGCTACTCCCCCACCTTTTCTGCCCTGCCTGTCCTTCCTGAACAGTAAGGCAGGGTGTGAGTGTGCACGTGTGTGTGAGTACTTTTGGGCTCAGAGACAGGAGGTGAAGCTGTCGGACTATGATCCAGCTAGGGGTGCAAAGCCCCTCTGGGGACCGGGAAAGCAGAGGGGAAGAAAGGAGGCTCCGGGTAGTAGGAGGGCCAAGGAGACTCCAGATAGCAGCCCTGGAGAGGTCGGATGTGGCAGAAGCAGGAAACTGGAGATGGACTGGGGAGGGAAAGAGGCCTGTTGGGATGGGAGGAGCTGCAGAAGGCTCCAGGGACCAGTCCTCAAGGACATGAGGTCGGGGTGGTCCAGAGACTGCTCGGGGCCAGGGGGTACGAGGCCAGGGTGGAGGCATAAAGCACTGCTGGGGGGCAGGGGGCACAAGGCCTGGGTGAGGGCTGCGGAGGGGGCGTGCCGCTCTAGCAGATGCTGCAGGACCCAGTCAGGCACTTACCAGTCGAGCTGCCCAGTTGCCAGGACCCACAAGTCGTATAGAAAAAAGTTGCAAGATTTGGAAACCTACCTTGCAAGGAGCGACTTAAGGAGCAATGAAAACTGACCTCCTCAACCAAGCACTTGGAGATCTACTGGGGAAAAGAGCTCTGTGTTCTTATTAATTATTAATTATTATTATTGCAATGTTTTAAGGTTGCTACTGGTCCCTGAAAGACTCCCCCTACCACAGAGCTTCAGGGTCATGCCACGAAGAATCAGTCTGTGATGAGAGGCATCATCATGCCATGATTCTGCAGCATCATACCACAACGCCCAGGGAACCTGCCCGAGGGAGCCACAAAGCTGCCCTTACGTGAAGACAAGCACAACTGGGTTGTCCAGTGCAGCAATACTGTTCACCAATGCAGCAACACTGTGCCTTGGTGAAAAAATGCCACCCACCCGTGCAACGTTGCTGTGCACCAAAGCAGCAAGGCTATGCACTAGTGCAACCATGCTCTGCTCTTTTATCAACCCCGGCACTTCAATATCCAAGCCAGCACCAGCAAAAGCAGATCTGCCAGCTGCTAGCCCATGTGCAGAAGAGATAGTCAGAGAAACAACAGTGAACTGTTGAAAACAGCCTATAAGCATAAATGTGCCAGTTGGCTGCTTGTTCTTTTGAGATTGCCTTCAGTTTATAAAGCTTTTTGTGTCTTCTCCGTTTCACAAATTACAGGTATTCTCTCTTTTCCCCTCCAGTTGCCTTTAATGTCTGCAACACGTTTTGAAGAGCGTCGTCCTCCATACAAATGTGAAGTGTTCTTTTTAAGTATCATGCCTTGTGTCTGATTGATATTCTTGGGTTATGGAATATTTAAACTATTATATAAAACTTTCTACTAGCCAGCCCTTGGTTTCCTTCTCCAATCTCCAGTTGGACCCTGGAGACAAAGCTTGCAATTCATCAGAGGGACAACGTGTTGGCATTTCCATAATTATCAGCCTCTTCACTTTTTCCTTGGTAACTCCAGAAGCATCCTATTGAACACATACCGGTTCAGGGGTCAACATAAACTCATCACTATAGCGTTTAACAGCCAGGATCATCCGAATGAGGACCAATACTCAGGACTACACTTTACAATAAGAGGTATTCCTGCTATCAGGCCATTTCCAAGGCCTTTGTTTATTCCAAAGTCCCTGGAACAAAGTCTTCTGGCCAACTCTAGTCTGAAAGGGCCAGTACACATCATTACACTGCAGCATGCATAGATCCACCCAAGCTAGCTTTGATCTAGCTAGCTCCAGCAACAATCGCCATGATAGCCATTATTATAGCAGATAGCCGTCTGTCTTGGATGGTTTAGACACAACAAATCCTGCGTCTTGGCAGGGGGGTAGACTAGATGATGCTTGCAGTCCCTTCTAATCCTATGATTCGATGAAACTGAGGCAGCATGGGCTGAATATGTCCACCTGGGAGTCTCAGTATGTATATAAGTGGCATGCTGTGTCAACATATCAGTTTCACTGCGATATGTCACGTATCTGTTCAGTGCCTGAAGCATTGCATGGTGGATTTACTCTGTGTGATTTATTACACACACTAATTAGCTAATGTTTGCACTGGTGGTGTGCAAAGGCAACGTGTCCTTATCGTTAAGAATGGATTCAGAATGTGAAGCATGTGTTTGAGTATGCAGGGCACGCATAGCATGAGGTCACATGCAAATTATAACGTGCCATTTGTGATTCTCAAATGAAAAGTCTGAAAATGTCACTGATGGTTCTCTAGAGACAGGATCTCATGATTTGAGATGGTTTGAAAACCGTTTTTTACCGTGAAACTTTTTAACAAACATTTTTTAATTTTCACTGAAAATTTCTGGATTTGCAACAAAAACCAAATACCCACACAACAAATGTTTTCTTGGTTTCCAGGGAATTAAATTTAGTTTTCGTTTCTTCCAATAAATAGACAAAAACGTTCAACAAAAATGGAAATTTTTGCAAAAATTTCATCAAAAAGGCATTTTTATTGAAAAATAGTTTTGATCTAAAAAACCCAACTCAGCTCTATGTTTGAAAAATTCCAGTTCTGACAAATCCCAATGTTGATAACTACATTTTATCTATTCTCATTTACACTTGAGCACCAAGGGCTTGATCCAAAGTTCATTAATATAAAAGGGACTATTTCCATTCACTTGAAAGAACTTTGAATCAGCTCCCACTTGAATAATTGGGCCAGGCCCTTGGCTGGTGTAGATCAATGTAACTCTGCTGATTTCACTGGAATAAAAACAATTTAAAAACCCAAATTCTGTCCAAAATAGCTTTTGATGGAAAAATTTTGACTAACTCCAACAGCAATAACAACAACCAAATGGGTCAGGGGTGGGATTCCATGAAACTCTTTCGGGAGCCCAAAATCTGGCCTGATATGGTCTGCACAGGATAACCCACGGCCTATGTTAACATATCATGGCAGTGTTTGAAAGCACCTCCATTTATAGTCACTGCCTTGAACACCGAGGTCAGCAGAAGAGAAAATCAGTCACATTAATTCCAAAATAGTTTCAGGGGATGGGGTGAGGTGAGCTGAATGTCCTTATCACTCTGGCGGGACTAAACTCAGTGACGACCCCACCTGCCAAGAGTGGGGAGGAAGACGCAGATTGAGGGCAACGGCCTCAGCAGATGTTACTGAGCATGGCTTAGTCCGTGTAAATATGCTCAGTATAAGCCAAGCAGCAACTTGGGTGGGCACGTGACTCTACCAGACTCCCCCCCAGCCAATTCCTGTTCAGTGGGGCTCAGCTTCACATTACATTAAAAACCAACCCGTAACATGAGAGGCACCATGGTCTGGGGCAGTGGTTTTCAACCTTTGGTCCACGGACACCTGGGGTCCGCCTACTATGTCGAAGATTTCCAAAGGGGTCCGTATCTCCATTCAAAAATTTTTAGGGGTCCACAAATGTAAAAAGGTTGAAAACCACTGGTCTAGGGGACTGGGCCTGGGGCTGGGAGCTAGATATCCCTGTGTGTTGGCTCTGCCAGTGACTCGTCTGGGCTCCTAGGCAGGTCAGCCAGTTCTGTTCCCGATTGCCATCCACATGCGCTGGAGCTACTAATTACATTATCAAGTGATATAGGAGTCAGCAGCATGGGATAATGTACTGGGAATGTGGGACACTGGATTTCTGCACCTGTCTCTTCCCGTGACTCACTGGTAGCAGGGTACTTACCACTTCTGTGCCTCAGTCTACCCATTTGTAAAATGGAGAAATAAATTCCTTCTGATCTGCCTCACGCAGCGTATTTGAGGATTACACAAATCAAACGCTTTGATCATCCACACTACTCAGAAATTATTGCTGATCAGAAATAGTCAACTCACAATGCCGGACATGGGGAACTGCAAACAAACACGGGCTTGTTTTGATTGTCAATAATTAAGTGCTCATTCCCCGGGGATATCTCATTTCAAAGAGAGCTCCAAGCTGTATAAAAACTCTTGCATCCCAGTGCTCCTGACACACTCAGCTTCACCTCTTCTCAACGGTCCTTGTTGGTCAATAGGGTAAGTCAGATTATACTGATCCTCCTTGCTGTTCATTAGAAATATCCTTAACATATATTTTTTTCCAGATCAGAGTCTACAATTCCCTGTGCCTGGGTTCGAATGCTAGAGCCAAGTTTTCCTTGTGTAGTTGGGTCCATATGCAAATGTGAAGGGCATTCATGTCTCCGAGGCAGCGTACACAATGCGTTACAGGTCATAAGGATAAATGGTTAGGAGCTGAAGGATGGGGTGCTGAGAGGTCAGAGCACCACAGGGCTGCCTCGAGAAGAGAGCTCCAGCACGTTTGTGTGGGGGAGAAATGGCGCAATGCCCTATGGCTGACTCTGATCCCCGGCTGCATGTGGCTGGGGAAATCCATTTCAGCGTAAACCTAGGGAAGGCATCTTGGAAGAGACTGGCCATTCCCCAGATGTGGGTGTTGAGATCACCTTTAGATTTGTCGCTTACAAGTTAAGAACCCCTGGCCCCTGTGAGGGCTATAAAAGCAGGGATTTCTATCTGAAGAGAGTAAATGGAAATTCAAGGGCTTATCCCATGTGGTCTGTTTCTTTCAGCTTCACCTAGGCTGCAGAATGATTTACTCTTCTGGAAGGGAATCCTACTTCAACAGGAACTCCACCTGGTATGACCCTGCGGGCTCCTGGCTGGACACCCGGCGCACCCCCTTCACCTATGCTTATAGCACCTGCTGCAGCAGTGGCTGTGGGCCAAGGGGAGGCCATGATAACCGATGCTACGAGTATCGACGATCGGGCTGTGCTGAGAATTGCCACGGGTCATCAGGGTCGTGCCATGGCAGTGGAGGCCACTGCTGTGTCAGGAGGCCATCGTACTTCCATGGCTCCTCCGGAGGATGCCACGGCCATGGGTGGTCGGTCTGTTCTGAGCGGTCCTGCCACAGTTCTGGATCGTCGTGCCACGGTTCTGGATCGTCGTGCCACGGTTCTGGATCGTCGTGCCACGGTACCTCTGGAGCATGCCACAGTGCACCAATTTATGTGAAGCCAAAACAACATGTGCAACAGTGCTGTCCTCCAGTGCAGAAGTGCTGTCCCCCAATGCAACAGTGCTGTCTTCCAGTGAAAAAGTGCTGAATACCGAGGCAAAGTGTCTTACAAGTCAACAGCTGCAAAATCAAGTCTGCAAAATTCCATCACGGCAGCTGAAGTGACAGCGACAAGTTACAACAATGAATCTCCTGCTCTCATGACGTTGCCTTACATTTATACAGCTTGGCATGATCTGTTTCATTCACAAATTGCACTCTCTCTATTGTTTTTAGTATTATAATCAATTAATGCTTGTAATGCGCTTTGAAGAGTTAACCCACTGTATAAGTGTGAAATCTTATCATTAAGGGCTGTTTCTGCTGGATCGTTTATATTCTTGGGCTATGCAGCATGAAATATTTTCTGCTGGGATAATTTCATGCACAACCTTCCCACTTCAGTGTCCACTTGTAGATGTGAAGACAATAAAACTTACAATTCATGAGCATCCCATTGTCTTGGTGTTCCTCCTCTCATTTATTTCCACCATAACCTTTCCTTTTCGGAATATTTTTGCTCTCTTTGATGAAGAAATGGCTACAGTTCGCCAATCTGCTTAGAAATCAAAGGTCTAGTTCCTCACCTGGTGTAAACTGGCATTGCTCCATATACTTAAGTGCAGCAAGGCCAATTCATACCATGTGAGGATCTGCCCATACACAATTATTTGTCTACACTGCTCGTTATATCCAGAAGGAAAAAGCCATTATTCAGTGAAAGGAATGTTAACTGTCTTGGGATCAATTTCATAGGAAACCCAGGAATTAAAATGTCCTATCAAGAATCCATCCCATTCCATTCATCTGTTAGATAGATAGATAGATAGATAGATAGATAGATAGATAGATAGATAGATACTAAGCCCATTATTTCCGGAATTTCTCTCTGAGTCCTGATAAAAATGCAGTTTCTCTTTTCCCCAGTTTTGCCCAGTCCTGTTCAGTGACGACTGCAGTCAGATTTAGAACTCCTGAACCAGACATCGGCAGGGTTCCCATTCAGTTCACTGGAAGCTATCTGAGGCCCAGCACAGGCCTATACAGATACCATTGCACCTTTTCAGACAGGCCTGGTACAGGAAAAAGTCCACAAACGTTCTTTAGCAATAGAACAGGGATATGCTTTGAAGGCACAGAGAACACAGGGAAGAAGCCAGACTTCAGAGACATTGGTCCGGATCCTCGGCTGGGGTAAATCAGGGTAACTCTATGGACTTCTGCTAAGACCACATCCCGCCAGCTGGAGATCTGGCCCACATTTTTCATTCTTCTTTTAAGGCCACCCAAAAGCTGTAGGCTCAAAAAAGATTGGGAAGAAAGGTCCAGAAAGGGGACTCAAGACTTAGTAAAACAAGTAGCTTTTCAGTGGGAGAGTACGGATGGTGTCCCACAAAGAACAGGTGCTGTGGTCTGATAGTACAGATCTCTAACATCAGTAACTCCACCTAACATACAGTTATGCATTCAGATTACTAGGTCCCCCAACATAGTTTGCCCAGCAAGTGAAAAATCCTACGCCATATCCAACAGAGCCTGCCTGGAGAAATTAGGCACAGAGGATGTAACCTAATTAGCCTGGTACTTGGCCAGAATCCTAAAGCTATACCCAACCAGCTTGGAGAACTATTCTATGAGGGAGACAAAGGTGAGGGAAACAATAGCTCGTATTGGACCAACTGAGTATCAAGGCTGGGGTTTGGCCGCAGGTGCAAACACACACGTGCTGAGAGCTGGGTGTTTCCCATGTGAGGTCACTCAGCTGCATTAAAGATCATTTATCAAGCTGGCAGGGACCTCCTCTCTTGAGGATTTCCCAGGATGGGAGGCCTGTCTGAGACAGATGCTCTAGTCAAACACAAGTTATGGGGCTCAGTACGGGAGTACAGTAGAACTTCAAGAGTTATGAACACCACAGTTATGAACTGACCGGTCAACCGCACACCGCATTTGGAACCGGAAGTACACAATCAGGCAACAGCAAAGACAACAAAAGCCAATACAGTACAGTACTGTGTTAACATAAGAAGGGTCATACTACGTCAGATCAAAGATTCATCTAGCCCAGTATCCTGTTTACCAACAGCAGCCAGTACCAGGTGCCCCAGAGGGAATGAACAGAACAGAGAATCATCAAGTGATCCACCCCCTGTCGCCCACTCCCAGCAAACAGAGGCTAGGGACACCATCTCTGCCCAGCCTGGCTAATAGCCCAATCGATGGACCTGTCCTCCATGAACTGATCTACTTCTTTTTTGAACCCTGTTATAGTCTTGGCCTTCACAACATCCTCTGGCAAAGAGTTCCACAGGTTGACTGTGCATTGCATGAAAAAATACTTCCTTTTGTTTGCTTTAAATCTGCTGCCTATTAATTTCATTTGGTGACCCCTAGTTGTTGTGTTATGAAAAGGAGTAAATAGCACTTCCTGATTTACTTTCTCACACCAGGCATGATTTTATAGACCTCTATCATATCCCCCCTTAGTCGTCTCTTTGCCAAACTGAAAAGTCCCAGTTTTATTAATCTCTCCTCATACGGAAGCCGTTCCATACCCCTAAACATAAACTACTAAAAAAATAAAAGGAAAGCCTAACAAAAAGATTTGACAAGGGAAGGAAACTGTTTCTGTGCTTGTTTCATTTAAATTAAGATGGTTAAAAGCAGCATTTTTCTTCTACCTAGTAAGGTTTCAAAGCTGCATTAAGTAAATAGTCAATGGTAAACTTTTGAAAGAACCACCAGAACGTTTCGTTCAGCGTTACAAACATTTCAGAGTTACGAACAACCTTCATTCCCGAGGTGTTCGTAACTCTGAGGTTCTACTGTCACTGGGTGGGTTTCTTGGGCCTGTGTTATGCAGGAGGTCAAACTAGATTATCGAATTGTCCCTGCTGGCTTTAAAATCTAGGAATCTCTGAAATAATCTTCCCCAGAATCTTAGATCCTGAGATCCTTGGAACAGGGACTGTTTCTTCTTCTGTATCTTTTATGACACAGAGCACACTGACAGCATCCAACAAATAAGAATAGTCATTCTTAATATGACTGAGCTGTGAGAAAGAAGGAAATCTAAGGGGAGTGAAATTCCCAGACAATCCACTGCAACTCATTCTGGGTCACCCAATACACACGGCCACCTACAGGACCCATGAAGTTTTATAGTTGTCAGATGCTTAAAATGGTAGCCAGTTTCTGGAAAGAAGGGAACCTATACCCCAGGCATAAGACAGGTCTGGCAAGATCTCAGGGTGGGTGGTTGCAATGGGCAAATTAACACACCATGTTAAAACCCAATGAAATGGGCAAAGAGAAAGGAAGTCACTTGGCAAACAACCTAACTAGTTTTAAGCTGGGTTTTGTTAAATTAACGGGATTGCATTATGGTGTGGCCTGCAATAGCAGAAACAGGACTTGATGACTCAGAAGGTCCTTCCAGGCCTGTGTTTCTATGAAACCTGGCTGTCATTTTGTAAGGTTTTCTCATTCACCAGCTGCCAACGTAACACTGACCGACCCCGGTTGTCAGCGAGCGGGCGGGTGGGATCGAACCTGGAACTTCTGGAGCTTAGTGCATGAGCCAAAAGCCACATGGCCCTTAGCTAAGGCTGTAGAGCAGGCTCATTAGTCTCTCTCTAAGTGGTCTCGGTGCCATTAGATGGGACAGAACACCACACCCGGGTGGTGTTTGGGTTACACCAACACTCAACACTTCTGGCCACACCCTGAGCCAATGTAAACTGGCACCAGTCCACCAACTTCAGAAGAGCTATGCCAATTCACACCAGCTAAGAGGCTGGCCCATTGTCTTCAATGGAGTCATGCTGGTTTATGCCAGCTGAGGATCTGGCCCTTAGCTCTGAGTGCCAGAGAAATGGGAGGGTTTGTGTGTGCTTGGAGTAATCACCGTAATAGAAAAGGGAGCTCCAATGCCTCATTCTGAGGGCAACAATCTGTCGTCACTGAAACAGTGTTTGTCCCGGCACCAGGCCTTTGAACCACTTTCATCCCACTTCAAGCCAATTTTGCGGACTTAGAGGTTCATGTAGGCCTTCTGCTGCACAGATGTGAATTTCACCCCTCGGGTTTGATTCTGATCCATTGATTTGACCCATTGGCTTCCATGGAGGTACAACAGAGATTAATTTGGCTGGCATTCCTCCCTTTCAAATCTTTCAAGGCTTGACACACCCATGACCAACTCAACTTGCATGACTGCTACTCACGCTCTCAGAGCCTATCCTATGCCCACACTTGTTGCCTTAATTATTCCTTTCTCTCTTTCACCCATTCACATCCTGGAATTGTTTTTTTTCCAAACTGGCTCTGCCCCAAATCCTTCTCGACAAAACCACGTACCTGATCCGCCCCACCAATAAGAAAAGACAAAATGGTCCCAAAAGACCTTCCCCATTGGCTTACCTTCCCATCACTCAGTGACTTGGGATGCCACCATTTTGGGGTGCTCAGCATGAGAGACCTGAAAGGAGCCCAATTTTTAGCAAGTGGCTGAGCTGCCTCCCTCTGAAAATCTAGCCTCTTGAAGGTGTCTTAGATGGGACACCCTAAAACGGAAGCAACCATAATCACTAGCTGCCTTCCTCGGCTGTCGTCCTGGAGCTCAATTCCAAAGCAGTGCCCCAGTGTGTTGCTAGAGGGCGCTGTTGAGCTGAAGGTGCCAGAGCTTTTGATGGAAACATTTTGACTAGCTCCAACAGCAATAACAACCACCAAATGGGTCAGGGGTGGGATTCCATGAAACTCTTTCGGGAGCCCAAAATCTGGCCTGATATGGTCTGCACAGGATAACCCACGGCCTATGTTAACATATCACGGCAGTGTTTGAAAGCACCTCCATTTATAGTCACTGCCTTGAACACCGAGGTCAGCAGAAGAGAAAATCAGTCACATTAATTCCAAAATAGTTTTAGGGGATGGGGTGTGGTGAACTGAATGTCCTTATCACTCTGGCGGGACTAAACTCAGTGACGACCCCACCTGCCAAGAGTGGGGAGGAAGACACAGATTGAGGGCAACGGCCTCAGCAGATGTTACTGAGCATGGCTTAGTCCATGTAAATATGTTCAGTATAAGCCAAGCAGCAACTTGGGTGGGCACGTGACCCTACCAGACTCCCCCCCAGCCCCTGGTCCATTTCTTACCTCTGACTAAAATTGTAAACTTCTGGACAGTCCAGGCCATGGACTGAGGACTCGGTACAGTCAATGGGACTCAGAAATCAAACCCCCCCATAAAAGAAAAACCTCACTCATAAAGTTTTGCAAAACTGAAACCAAAACGCACCTCACTTTTGATCCATCCCCTCCATCAATTCCTGTTCAGTGGGGCTCAGCTTCACATTACATTAAAAACCAACCCGTAACATGAGAGGCACCATGGTCTGGGGCAGTGGTTTTCAACCTTTGGTCCACGGACACCTGGGGTCCGCCTACTATGTCGAAGATTTCCAAAGGGGTCCGTATCTCCATTCAAAAATTTTTAGGGGTCCACAAATGTAAAAAGGTTGAAAACCACTGGTCTAGGGGACTGGGCCTGGGGCTGGGAGCTAGATATCCCTGTGTGTTGGCTCTGCCAGTGACTCGTCTGGGCTCCTAGGCAGGTCAGCCAGTTCTGTTCCCGATTGCCATCCACATGCGCTGGAGCTACTAATTACATTATCAAGTGATATAGGAGTCAGCAGCAAGGGGTAATGTACTGGGAATGTGGGACACCGGATTCCTGCACCTGTCTCTTCCCGTGACTCACTGGTAGCAGGGCACTTACCACTTCTGTGCCTCAGTCTACCCATTTGTAAAATGGAGAAATAAATTCCTTCTGATCTGCCTCACGCAGCGTATTTGAGGATTACACAAATCAAATGCTTTGATCATCCACACTACTCAGAAATTATTGCTGATCAGAAATAGTCAACTCACAATGCCGGACAGGGGGAACTGCATACAAACACGGGCTTGTTTTGATTGTCAATAATTAAGTGCTCATTCCCCGGAGATATCTCATTTCAAAGAAAGCTCCAAGCTGTATAAAAACTCTTGCATCCCAGTGCTCCTGACACACTCAGCTTCACCTCTTCTCGACGGTCCTTGTTGGTCAATAGGGTAAGTCAGATTATACTGATCCTCCTTGCTGTTCATTAGAAATATCCTTAACATATATTTTTTTTCCAGATCAGAGTCTACAATTCCCTGTGCCTGGGTTCGAATACTAGAACCAAGTTTTCCTTGTGTAGCTAGGTCCATATGCAATTGTGAAGGGCATTCATGTCTCCGAGGCAGCGTACAGAATGCGTTACGAGTCATAAGGATAAATGGTTAGGAGCTGAAGGATGGGGCGCTGAGAGGTCAGAGCACCACAGGGCTGCCTCGAGAAGAGAGCTCCAACATGTTTGCGTGGGGGAGAATTGGCGCAATGCCCTATGGCTGATTCTGATCCCCAGCTGCATGTGGCTGGAGAAATCTATTTCAGCGTAAACCTAGGGAGGGCATCTTGGAAGAGACTGGCCATTCCCCAGATGTGGGTGTTGAGATCACCTTTAGATTTGTCGCTTACAAGTTAAGAACCCCTGGCCCCTGTGAGGGCTATAAAAGCAGGGATTTCTATCTGAAGAGAGTAAATGGAAATTCAAGGGCTTATCCCATGTGGTCTGTTTCTTTCAGCTTCACCTAGGCTGCAGAATGATTTACTCTTCTGGAAGGGAATCCTACTTCAACAGGAACTCCACCTGGTATGACCCTGCGGGCTCCTGGCTGGACACCCGGCGCACCCCCTTCACCTATGCTTATAGCACCTGCTGCAGCAGTGGCTGTGGGCCAAGGGGAGGCCATGATAACCGATGCTACGAGTATCGACGATCGGGCTGTGCTGAGAATTGCCACGGGTCATCAGGGTCGTGCCATGGCAGTGGAGGCCACTGCTGTGTCAGGAGGCCATCGTACTTCCATGGCTCCTCCGGAGGATGCCACGGCCATGGGAGGTCGGTCTGTTCTGAGCGGTCCTGCCACAGTTCTGGATCGTCGTGCCACGGTTCTGGATCGTCGTGCCACGGTTCTGGATCGTCGTGCCACGATACCTCTGGAGCATGCCACAGTGCACCAATTTATGTGAAGCCAAAACAACATGTGCAACAGTGCTGTCCTCCAGTGCAGAAGTGCTGTCCCCCAATGCAACAGTGCTGTCTTCCAGTGAAAAAGTGCTGAATACCGGGGCAAAGTGTCTTCCAAGTCAACAGCTGCAAAATCAAGTCTGCAAAATTCCATCACGGCAGCTGAAGTGACAGCGACAAGTTACAACAATGAATCTCCTGCTCTCATGACGTTGCCTTACATTTATACAGCTTGGCATGATCTGTTTCATTCACAAATTGCACTCTCTCTATTGTTTTTAGTATTATAATCAATTAATGCTTGTAATGCGCTTTGAAGAGTTAACCCACTGTATAAGTGTGAAATCTTATCATTAAGGGCTGTTTCTGCTGGATCGTTTATATTCTTGGGCTATGCAGCATGAAATATTTTCTGCTGGGATAATTTCACACACAACCTTCCCACTTCAGTGTCCACTTGTAGATGTGAAGACAATAAAACTTACAATTCATGAGCATCCCATTGTCTTGGTGTTCCTCCTCTCATTTATTTCCACCATAACCTTTCCTTTTCGGAATATTTTTGCTCTCTTTGATGAAGAAATGGCTACAGTTCGCCAATCTGCTTAGAAATCAAAGGTCTAGTTCCTCACCTGGTGTAAACTGGCATTGCTCCATATACTTAAGTGCAGCAAGGCCAATTCATACCATGTGAGGATCTGCCCATACACAATTATTTGTCTACACTGCTCGTTATATCCAGAAGGAAAAAGCCATTATTCAGTGAAAGGAATGTTAACTGTCTTGGGATCAATTTCATAGGAAACCCAGGAATTAAAATGTCCTATCAAGAATCCATCCCATTCCATTCATCTGTTAGATAGATAGATAGATAGATAGATAGATAGATAGATAGATAGATACTAAGCCCATTATTTCCGGAATTTCTCTCTGAGTCCTGATAAAAATGCAGTTTCTCTTTTCCCCAGTTTTGCCCAGTCCTGTTCAGTGACGACTGCAGTCAGATTTAGAACTCCTGAACCAGACATCGGCAGGGTTCCCATTCAGTTCACTGGAAGCTATCTGAGGCCCAGCACAGGCCTATACAGATACCATTGCACCTTTTCAGACAGGCCTGGTACAGGAAAAAGTCCACAAACGTTCTTTAGCAATAGAACAGGGATATGCTTTGAAGGCACAGAGAACACAGGGAAGAAGCCAGACTTCAGAGACATTGGTCCGGATCCTCGGCTGGGGTAAATCAGGGTAACTCTATGGACTTCTGCTAAGGCCACATCCCGCCAGCTGGAGATCTGGCCCACATTTTTCATTCTTCTTTTAAGGCCACCCAAAAGCTGTAGGCTCGAAATAGATTGTGAAGAAAGGTCCAGAAAGGGGACTCAAGACTTAGTAAAACAAGTAGGTCCTATCTACAGGTGGTCACTGATGTGTGCAGAGAGCCTTCCATCTTCATGCTTGCACAACAAAATCGGCCAGGCCGATCGCTTTTTAATCAGGTCATTGCCGACCTAGTCCAGCTAAAAAGAATCCCAGTTATAACAACGGGCATCTTGGCTGTCAAGAGAGACATAACCAAGCACCTCCAGAGCTAGGAGAATCACCCCCTACAGAATAAAGGAATGGATTAAGACCTTGATCCAGCGCCCATGGACATGAAAGAAAAGAAACCCCTTAGGCATTGCATCAAGTCCTAATATGCTCTGTGAATGAGATAGACGGGAACGCAAAACACATCCACTGAATAGTGGGTTACAGTTACACCCTTGAAATTTCTGGAGTTTGGATATATGGTGCCTGCAACCAAACTGTCCTAAAATTCGTGGGTTTGAATCAGTAACCAGAGCAATGAGTCTTAAGGTATGTCTGTGCTATAGCTGCAGTTTCGGCCACTGTAGCACCAGAGCATAGACGCTTCCTACAGCCACAAAAAAGTTTTTTTCCATGGATGTAGCATGGAGAAGGAGCTCTATCACCCTAGCCACGTCTACTCCAGGGTTAGGTCGACCTAACTATGGTGCTCAGTGCATGAAATAGTTCACAGTCCTGAGCAACATGGTGAGGTTGATCTACTTTTTAAGGGTAGACCAAGCCTTTGCCAACCCCAAAATCTCCATTTTTCCCCATCCCTGCCTGCAAGTCACACAAGACGTAACTGGCAATTCACATTTTCATGAAGCAAGGAGAAAAATGGAGGGTCTACAGAAGAGATATTGATCTCCCTATAAAACCGTGACTCCAATCAGCATTATAATAATTTGGGTCAGGGAACAAACAAGTCACCATTGCCAGGTTGTGTCTCTCTCATCAAGCACTTACGGAGGGGAAAGTTCTCTAAGGCCCAGATTTTTTAAGGGATTTAGGCACCAAAGTTTCCATGGAATACCTATAAATAACTTTAAAAATATGGGTCTACATTCCTAGCTATTACCTGTATATAAATGCTGTCATCCTGTAATACCGCCCTTTGGGCAGTTATTTATTGTAACACCCCTTTTAATTACATTAATGAGAGATTGCAAAATTACACATCAGTTCCATAAGCTGCTTACATACTGAACATTCTCTTATACAACCCTAAACTCTTTATCATCGCTGATATAGACTAACACCAACCCTTTTGGTTCTTTCTTTGTTTCTTTTAATTCACAGACATGTCAGTTGCTTCTGCCTATCTCCCTATCTCCTTCTGTCGAACTTATGAATTTAAATTAATGCCCATCACCGTAGTATCTGGACTTTCCTAAAATTCAGGGTTTGGGACAAGCAGATCCATGAGTTATAGCAAACCCAATTCCAAACAGCACTGCCTTTAATCCTATGCCTCCCTGTTGGTCTCACCAGCTGTGGGTGGAATTAACAAGTTCATAGAGCAATAAGAGAAAAGCAGGGCACATGGGAGCGCTATTGATCTACCTACAAAACAATGAGACAAACCAGCAAAGCAAGATTTTGAGTAATCAGTGCAGGCTTGAGATGATAAACAGACAAGTCACCATTGCCAGGTTGTGTCTCACTTCCGGCAAGATAGATAAGATATACTATAAAAGGTCTGGGACCCCAGTGCTCTTCACTTACTTCACTTCAATTCTCTTCGCACATTTGTCTATAGTGTAGTCTTAGCCATTTTAACAGTCAAATTGGCTTTGCCAGTGAACTGGCCATGGTCCAGGGATGACGTTACATGACTGTTCCCCATTCCTAAGTCAACGGGCCAGGCTCCCATGTCACACGTCCTCTCCCAAGAGACACCGTGGTCCTGTGACTGCCATGACACACCGCTTCCTCTCACCAACAGGGGAGACCGGTTCTATCATCGGAAAGGCTGCGAGTTTCTCACGGAGCTCGCGGAAGTTATGAATTCCGTGACTTTCCGCGACCTCCGTGAATTTCCTCAGCTGCAGCGGCCAGTGTGCTCCGGCGTCCCCGGGGCCAGCCACACCGGCTGCTGCTGGAGCTGCCCGCCAGCAAGCCACACGGGGGCAGCCGCACCAGCCACTGCTCGGTGGCCTGAGCACTGCGGCCCCGGGGTCCCCAGAGCACCAGCGCCCCGCCGGCCCCCGAGAGAGACGGGGCCCTGGGACAGCAAACATTTAGTCAGGCATCTTAATAGGAAAAGTCATGGACAGGACACGTTCTCTCCATTTTCATTTACTGCCCGTGACCTGTCTCTGACTGTTAGTAAATAAACCCATGACTAAATCTTAGCCTTAATCACTGGAGATATCATCTGACCAGAAGGCAGGCTTCCCGAATAGAACGGGAGCACAAGGCAGCCCAGAGGCAGCTCCCATGAATCACTGCAGCAGTGTTACAGAACAGAAATATATCGCTTTCAATATTTCAAAGAAACCTTCAAGCTTCCCATAGAAAAACCTCCCAATTCATGATCAACTCTACTTACGGCTATTCTCCCTTTAATAATGCCTTATAAACCAATTATAAATGGAACTTCATTAGAAACCAATAAAAATTTGGGCCTTAATTCCTCGATATCATCCATACCTAAACATACTAACCTACTCAAACACCCCCTCTAGGGAAGCTACTTATTATAATGTCCCTTTTGTTCCATTTATATAAGAGAGCAAAATTGGACAGAAATAAAATAACCTGCTTACATACTTAACATTCTGTTACACTCCCATAAAGTCTAGATCCTCACAGATATAATGTAACACCAACTTCTTGGTTTCTTTTTTTGATATAAGCAAACTCTTAAATTGCTTATCTCTCTCTCTCTCTCCCGTTCTCTCCCTAGTTTTCATTTTATGCTGCTGCCCATCACAGTAGTGTTTGAACTCCCCAAAAATGCTGGGGTTTGAATCAATAACCAGAGCAGTGAGAATTTGCAAACCGGCAAAGAACATCACACCTATGTTTCCCCATACCTGCCCGTATGTCACACCAGGTGTGGCTGGAATTAACATTTTCAGGCACCAATCGGAAACATGGATGGCATACGGGAGACATATTGATCTACTGATACAACCATGAGTCAAACCGGCAATGCAACCTTTTGGGTAATTAGTGCAGGCTTGAGATGATAAACAAACAAGTCACTATCGCCAGGTTGTGTCTCATTTCCGGAAGGATAAATCAGACATGGTATAAAAGGTCTGGCACCCCAGAGCTCTTCACTCACTTCACTTCAATTCTCTTCGCACGTTCCTGTTGGTGAATAGGGTAAGTCCGATTCGGCCTATTCTCTTTGGCTATTAATGGAAAATAACGTGATTTGCAGTTACAGCTGCAAAACTTCATGCTGACCATATTTTTTGCATTGTTACTTTATGCTCCTCATCTGGTATAGCCACTCCCCGTCTCTGGTCTTTGACCTCGGTTGCAATGCTCTTCAGAGTAGGGACCATCTTTGTCTTCTATGTTTATACAGCACCTGGCACAATGGAGCTTTGGGCCACGACAGGGGACCTCAGCGATAATACAGGACAAATAATAAATAAAAAAAAGCTGGAACATATACAAGGGGATACATTTTAATGGATCTCTTTCAATAGATACCAGCTGAGGATGTGGTGCACTGAATCTGGCTCTGGACTCTAATTGTGCACACAAACTTCTCGCTGATTACTTCAGCCTTTTCATTCTGGGACACTCGCTATGGGGAATCTGCTAAATATTGCGGTGCCCAAAGGGGAGAGCAGACAGCATTATGGTGCTGTAGAAGAAAGGGAGAGAAGCTTATCTATGGAGTACTAGCAGTATCTATTTATCTCTCTACTAGGGGATGGGATGGATGAGATGGGAGCCTCCTAGATAACTTCTCATCTCCTCCTTGGGGATCAGAACTTTCAGGCTGAAAAGCCTCCTGGCTTCTCCAGTCAACATTTTAGAAAGCAACTTCTTGTATATTCCGTGCTGGAAGGAAGCTGGATTTCCATAATGGTTCCTCATGTCTTCGCACACACTGAGGGATGACTGTCTCTTTCTTTCAGGGTTACCCAAGCTGCAGAAAGATGTGCTCCCGCCAGGAGAAAGACCACTGCCACAAACAAGACCACTGCCACAGCAGTGGATCCTCTTGCCATGGGAGCGGAGGATCCTCTTGCCACAGCGGTGGGTCTTCTTGCCATAGTAGTGGAGGTTCATCTTGTCACGGTGGTGGATCTTCTTGCCACAGCGGAGGATCTTCTTGCCATGGGAAACCACAGCAGCACTGCCAACAACAGCAGCAGCAGAAGATCTGCAAGGTGCCCTGCCAGAAGCTGAAGTAACTGGGCTCAGCTTGGATCGAGGCAAAAACGCACAGAATGTCAAACCCATTGCCAGCTCCCTGCGTGTTCTCTTGAGCTTGCCTTGAATTTGTAAAGCTTTGCATGACCTTGTTTCACTGTCGGCCACTGCAAATTCTCTCTTCTCTTCTCAATTGGCCTTGTATCTCTGATGTTGTTATCAGCGCATGTGAGAACTACGATTTGTACCTTGACCCTGGGATAATTGTACCCCTCGACTCCTTGCTTTGGTCTCCAGTTGTACATGTGAGACATTAAAATGTAGAGTTCACGAGAGTTCCCCTGTCCTGGTGTTTCCTTCATCCTCACTCTCTTGTTAACATACAGCAAATTCGCCTCTCACTGGGAAATCATCCTCCGTACAAACGATAGCTCTAAGGCACCGCTGCGCTGAGATACCAACTGGTGGGGTAGCCAGGTTCCACATTCTGTTCCCCCTTCTGACCTCTTTCCCTCACCAGCCCAAAGACAAAATAGAGGAAATTCATGAGGGGATTCAGGCACCTGCTGCAGGAGCTCTCAACCCCACATTTGCCACATGTGCCCCCCAGTGCCTGCAGCCCAGGCCTGTCCTTTCTACCCAACCTCCACCCTCAGCCCAGCCCCCACATCTCACTGTCCCCTCGCCGCCACAAGACTTTTGTCCCTCCCGAGCGTCCCCTCTGAGCCTCCTGCAGCTCCAAGGCCTGGGGTGCCTCACTGGGGTCCCTCCTCCTGGTTCTGGTCTGTGGGGTTCTTCATATGCCTCTCATCTCCTCACAACTGGTGTTGCAGAAAGGAGAGAAGCTGGCAGAGGAAGGGGGGCTGGAAGGACCAGAGGAGATTTAAGATATTCCCCTCCCCTCTTTCAGTGTGCTGTTCATGAGAACAGAGAACAGAGCAATCCCTGCCTCCGGCAGCGCCCTGATTGGCTCCTCTTTCCAAGGAAGCGGGGCAGTGGCCATGCATCCAATCAGAGGTGGAAGGGGAGGGTTCCCCAAGGTAGGGCAGAAATTCCCAAAAGGGCTGGAGCGAGAATCTCCTTACGAGACCAGAATTCCACAACTGGGGGAAAAGTCAGACCCGCTGGCAGCATCATGACAGCGGCAAGGAGAGACCCGATGGTTAAGCAACCAATGGGCATCTGACATCAAGGATGCTCCAAGATTTGAAACCAATCCCCTTTCTTCCCTGGAGGGGTCGTAGCATCATCAAAATGGCTGGGGATATTAAACCTCAGGGAAGGAGCCGGTCCCTAGCTACTGCAGGAGATTCACAGATCCACAGGCAAAGAGCAGCTGCGAAAGTCCGAGCCCAACCCTTCCATCCCCACAATTCTCTATTGAAATCTCCTCTCTGGTTATTCTGTATTTACCGTGGCTCAAAGCAAATGCTACAGAAACGTTCTGCCACTTCCCAGCTCAGTTCACCCCTCTGCTCCGTAGCTCCCCTTCTTCAAAATGGCGATAATATAACACGTCGTCTCTCATGGCCTTGGGCTTTCTTGTTTCTTGAGATCCCATGGTCTTCAGACCAGCGGCTATTTCTCACCAGGTTCAGAGTTCCAGGAGAAAAGGAGAGAGCCAAGCCAGTGCACCATTCGGCATTATGCATTCCTCTCAGTAGAGATTTCCCTCTCAGGAAGCACGGCCTGAACGAATTGCTCTCTAAGGCCCCGATTTAAAGGCATTTAAGCACCTACCAGAGTTAGCCATCTAAATATCTTCAGAAATCTACGCCTACATTGCCACGTATTAGACTGCACAAAATCATGCTATCACACGATAACACCCCCTTGGGGGAAGCTATTTCACATCATCTCTCTTTTGCCACAATTAGGTGAGATAGCAACATTGACCATGGACACCATAACCTGCTTCCAGAGCTCACAATCTACTGCACCCCCATAAAGTCTAGAGACTCATCAATATAACCTAACACCAACCTTATTTTCTTCATTTGCTCGTGTTCTGTTCTTTTGTTTTCGTTAACTCCGACATCGTTGCTTTGGCAGCGGAGATACAAGCCTCTCGGTTCGGGAGGGTCGTGCTTTCATACTTTGTTATCATACAAGGTCACACACATCCCTTGTAAGCGCTTGGTTCTGCTGCACATTTGTAGTGATTTGAGAGTCTGTTCTGATATTTATGGGTCACTGCTCGGCCTGGGTTCCTTCCGCGTCCTGCTGATCAAGACTGAGCCACGGTGCTTATTTTACCATCCTTCACATAAGCTCCCCAGCCTCTTCCAGCCAAGCACACAGGCCAGGCCATGCCCAGCTGCACAGAGAGACAGAGATCCGCTCTGGGATGGAGCAGTTTAAGGGGCTTGCCACAGCACCCAGATATCCGACCCGCCTTGGAGTACAAACCCAAAATCCTTTGAAATTCACTTCTCCCCTCAATGTGGAGGAGGGTATGCACAACTCCTCACCCCCCCCCACACCCTCCACTGGAGAAGCACCTGACTCCCCTCACTCTCTACATTGGGGAGAGCCGGTAACACGATTTGTCTCCCAGAAATGGGAGTGGGTGAGGTGGGAACACAGGGGGTGTTCGGCAATCGACAGACAGAGTGAAAAACATCCCATAACCTGTAAAAAATGTAACCTCATGATATTGGGGGTCCTGACTCATGATTTGTGAACGTTTGGGGTTGGCAATACCCCTAGCGGATGGCCTCCAGCCTTCCGGATTCCTTTCTCCTCCTGCCCATCCAAACTGCCACAGCTGAAAGCATCTTTCTCCAGCCCCGCCCTGATCAGAACACACCGTCCCCAAAACCCCTCATGAGTTTGAACCCATCGGGTCAAATTAATTCCTGGTGCAATGACACTGGCCCATCTTCCTTTCTGGGTCAAAACTAGACTTGGAGTGGGGGTGGCTTTGTTTTTTCTTTTTTTTTCTCAACATTTTATTAATTTCCTCTATTTTGTGTTTGGGCTGGTGAGGGTTTGAGGTCAGAAGGGGGATCTCCCACATGGAAGTAAAGCCCTGAGCTGCCATTTAATCCTTTCAATCCTCTCTGCAGAGATGCAGGCAAAGGGTGCCGCTTTAGGAAACCCTAAAGATTTGGTGTGGAGGGCGGAATCGAGGCTCTCTGCACTCCTGGGGAATTTTGCCACTAATTCCAGTGCAGTCGGGATTTCAGCCTGTATGATCCTGGCCACCATTATTCAGGACAAGAATGGAACATTTTATTGAAGTGCAGGTTTTGCAGAAGCTTTGGAATATAGTTCTTATTCTCAACACCAAGAAGAAATGACTTTACTAGCCCTGCATGTTTGAATTTGAATTTTCCAATTATTATCTGGGGCAAACAGAACCGAATGTGGAACCTGGCTACCCCACCAATTGGTATCTCAGCGCAGCAGTGCCTTAGAGCTATCGTTTGTACAGACAGAGGATGATTTCCCAGTGAGAGGCGAATCTGCTGTGTGGTGACAAGAGAATGAGGATTAAGGAAACACCAGGACAGGGGAACTCTCGTGAACTCTACATTTTAATGTCTCACATTTACAACTGGAGTCGAGGGGTACAATTATCCCCGCGTCAAGGTACAAATTGTATTTCTCACATGCGCTGATAAAAACATCAGAGATACAAGACCAACTGAGAAGAGAAGAGAGAATTTGCAGTGGTCGATAGTGAAACAAGGGCATGCAAAGCTTTATAAATTCAAGACAAGCTCAGGAGAGCACGCAGGGAGCTGGCAGTGGGTTTGACATTCTGTGCGTTTTTGCCTCGATCCATGCTGAGCCCAGTTACTTCAGCTTCTGGCAGGGCACCTTGCAGATCTTCTGCTGCTGCTGTTGTTGGCAGTGCTGCTGTGGTTTCCCATGGCAAGAAGATCCTCCGCTGTGGCAAGAAGATCCACCACCGTGACAAGATGAACCTCCACTACTATGGCAAGAAGACCCACCGCTGTGGCAAGAGGATCCTCCGCTCCCATGGCAAGAGGATCCACTGCTGTGGCAGTGGTCTTGTTTGTGGCAGTGGTCTTTCTCCTGGCGGGAGCACATCTTTCTGCAGCTTGGGTAACCCTGAAAGAAAGAGACAGCCATCCCTCAGTGCGTGCGAAGACAAGAGGAACCATTATGGAAATCCAGCTTCCTTCCAGCACGGAATATACAAGAAGTTGCTTTCTGAAATGTTGACTGGAGAAGCCAGGAGGCTTTTCAGCCTGAAAGTTCTGATCCCCAAGGAGGAGATGAGAAGTTATCTAGGAGGCTCCCATCTCATCCATCCCATCCCCTAGTAGAGAGATAAATAGATACTGCTAGTACTCCATAGATAAGCTTCTCTCCCTTTCTTCTACAGCACCATAATGCTATCTGCTCTCCCCTTTGGGCACCGCAATATTTAGCAGATTCCCCATAGCGAGTGTCCCAGAATGAAAAGGCTGAAGTAATCAGCGAGAACTTTGTGTGCACAATTAGAGTCCAGAGCCAGATTCAGTGCACCACATCCTCAGCTGGTATCTTTGAAATATTGAAACCGATATATTTCTGTTCTGTAACGCTGCTGCAGTGATTCATGGGAGATGCCTCTGGGCTGCCTTGTGCACCCATTCTCTTCGGGAAGCCTGGCTTCCTGGTCAGATGATATCTCCAGTGATTAAGGCTAAGATTTAGTCATGGGTTTATTTACTAACAGTCAGAGACAGGTCACGGGCAATAAACAAAAATGGAGACAACGTGACCTGTCCATGACTTTTCCTATTAAGACACCTGACTAAATGTTTGCTGTCCCCGGGCCCCGTCTCTCTCGGGGGCCGGCGGGGCGCTGGTGCTCTGGGGAGCCATGGGGCCCACTTCTTATGCCTCTGAGCAGTGGCTGGTGTGGCTGCCCCCGTGTGGCTTGCTGGCAGGCAGCTCCAGCAGCAGCCGGTGTGGCTGGCTTTGGGGCCGCCTGATCACACAGGCCGCTTCAGCTGAAGAAATTCACGGAGGTCGCGGAAAGTCACAGAATTCATAACTTCCGCGAGCTCCGTGAGAAACTCGCAGCCTTTCCAGTGATAGAATCATAGAATCATAGAATATCAGGGTTGGAATGGACCTCAGGAGGTCATCTAGTCCAACCCGCTGCTCAAAGCAGGACCAATCCCCAATTAAATCATCCCAGCCAGGGCTTTGTCAAGCCTGACCTTAAAAACTTCTAAGGAAGGAGATTCTCCCACCTCCCTAGGTAATGCACTCCAGTGTTTCACCACCCTCCTAGTGAAAAAGTTTTTCCTAATATCCAACCTAAACCTCCCCCACTGCAACTTGAGACCATTACTCCATGTCCTGTCCTCTTCTACCACTGAGAATAGTCTAGAACCATCCTCTCTGGAACCACCTCTCAGGTAGTTGAAAGTAGCTATGAAATCCCCCCACATTCTTCTCTTCTGCAGACTAAACAATCCCAGTTCCCTCAGCCTCTCCTCATAAGTCATGTGTTCCAGACCCCTTATCATTTTTGTTGCCCTTCACTGGACTCTCTCCAATTTATCCACATCCTGGCCGTGGTCCGGGGATGACGTGACACGACTGTTCCCCATTCCTAAGTCAACGGGCCAGGCTCCCATGTCACATGAACTCTCCCAAGAGAGAACCATCCTCTCTGGAACCACCTCTCAGGTAGTTGAAAGTAGCTATGAAATCCCCCCACATTCTTCTCTTCTGCAGACTAAACAATCCCAGTTCCCTCAGCCTCTCCTCATAAGTCATGTGTTCCAGACCCCTTATCATTTTTGTTGCCCTTCACTGGACTCTCTCCAATTTATCCACATCCTGGCCGTGGTCCGGGGATGACGTGACACGACTGTTCCCCATTCCTAAGTCAACGGGCCAGGCTCCCTTGTCACATGTCCTCTCCCAAGAGGCACTGTGGTCCTGTGACTGCCATGACACACCGCTTCCTCTCACCAACAGGGGAGACCGGTTCTATCATCGGAAAGGCTGCGAGTTTGTCACGGAGCTCACGGAAGTTATGAATTCCGTGACTTTCCGCGACCTCCGTGAATTTCCTCAGCTGCAGCAGCCAGTGTCCTCAGGCGGCCCCGGGGCCAGCCACACCGGCTGCTGCTGGAGCTGCCCGCCAGCAAGCCACACGGGGGCAGCCGCACCAGCCACTGCTCAGAGGCCTGAGCACTGGGGCCCCGGGGTCCCTAGAGCACCAGCGCCCCGCCGCCCCCGAGAGAGACGGGGCCCTGGGACAGCAAACATTTAGTCAGGCATCTTAATAGGAAAAGTCATGGACAGGACACGTTGTCTCCATTTTTGTTTATTGCCCGTGACCTGTCTCTGACTCTTAGTGAAAATACCCATGACTAAATCTTAGCCTTAATCACTGGAGATATCATCTGACCAGAAGGCAGGCTTCCCGAAGAGAATGGGTGCACAAGGCAGCCCAGAGGCAGCTCCCATGAATCACTGCAGCAGCGTTACAGAACAGAAATATATCGCTTTCAATATTTCAAGGAAACCTTCAAGCTTCCCATAGAAAAACCTCCAATTCATGATCAACTCTACTTACAGCTATTCTCCCTTTAATAATGCCTTATAAACCAATTATAAATGGAACTTCATTAGAAACCAATAAAAATCTGGGCCTTAATTCCTAGATATCATCCACACCTAAACATACTAAATTACTCAAACAACCCTTCTTGGGAAGCTACTTATTATAACGTCCCTTTTGTTCCATTTGTATAAAAGAGAAAAATTCAATAGAAATAAAATAACCTGCTTACATACTTAACATTCTGTTACACTCCCGTTAAGTCTAGATCCTCACAGATATAATGTAACACCAACTTCTTGGTTTCTTTTTTTGATATAAGCAAACTCTTAAATTGCTTATCTCTCTCTCTCTCTCCCGTTCTCTCCCTAGTTTTCATTTTATGCTGCTGCCCATCACAGTAGTGTTTGAACTCCCCAAAAATGCTGGGGTTTGAATCAATAACCAGAGCAGTGAGAATTTGCAAACCGGCAAAGAACATCACACCTATGTTTCCCCATACCTGCCCGTATGTCACACCAGGTGTGGCTGGAATTAACATTTTCAGGCACCAATCGGAAACATGGATGGCATACGGGAGACATATTGATCTACTGATACAACCATGAGTCAAACCGGCAATGCAACCTTTTGGGTAATTAGTGCAGGCTTGAGATGATAAACAAACAAGTCACTATCGCCAGGTTGTGTCTCATTTCCGGAAGGATAAATCAGACATGGTATAAAAGGTCTGGCACCCACAGCTCTTCGCTCACTTTACTTCAATTCTCTTCGCACGTTCCTGCTGGTGAATAAGGTAAGTCCGATTCGGCCTATTCTCTTTGGCTATTAATGGAAAATAACATGATTTGCAGTTTCAGCTGCAAAACTTCATGCTGACCATATTTTTTGCATTGTTACTTTATACTCCTCATCTGGTATAGCCACGCCCCGTCTCTTGTCTTTGACCTCGGTTGCAATGCTCTTCAGAGTAGGGACCATCTTTGTCTTCTATGTTTATACAGCACCTGGCACAATGGAGCTTTGGGCCATGACAGGGGACCTCAGCGATAATACAGGACAAATAATAAATAAAAAAAAGCTGGAACATGTACAAGGGGATACATTTTAATGGATCTCTTTCAATAGATACCAGCTGAGGATATGGTGCACTGAATCTGGCTCTGGACTCTAATTGTGCACACAAACTTCTCGCTGATTACTTCAGCCTTTTTATTCTGGGACACTCGTTATGGGGAATTTGCTAAATATTCCGGTGCCCAAAGGGGAGAGCAGACAGCATTATGGTGCTGTAGAAGAAAGGGAGAGAAGCTTATCTATGGAGTACTAGCAGTATCTATTTATCTCTCTACTAGGGGATGGGATGGATGAGATGGGAGCCTTCTAGATAACTTCTCATCTCCTCCTTGGGGATCAGAACTTTCAGGCTGAAAAGCCTCCTGGCTTCTCCAGTCAACATTTCAGAAAGCAACTTCTTGTATATTCCGTGCTGGAAGGAAGCTGGATTTCCATAATGGTTCCTCTTGTCTTCGCACGCACTGAGGGATGGCTGTCTCTTTCTTTCAGGGTTACCCAAGCTGCAGAAAGATGTGCTCCCGCCAGGAGAAAGACCACTGCCACAAACAAGACCACTGCCACAGCAGTGGATCCTCTTGCCATGGGAGCGGAGGATCCTCTTGCCACAGCGGTGGGTCTTCTTGCCATAGTAGTGGAGGTTCATCTTGTCACGGTGGTGGATCTTCTTGCCACAGCGGAGGATCTTCTTGCCATGGGAAACCACAGCAGCACTGCCAACAACAGCAGCAGCAGAAGATCTGCAAGGTGCCCTGCCAGAAGCTGAAGTAACTGGGCTCAGCATGGATCGAGGCAAAAACGCACAGAATGTCAAACCCACTGCCAGCTCCCTGCGTGCTCTCCTGAGCTTGTCTTGAATTTATAAAGCTTTGCATGCCCTTGTTTCACTATCGACCACTGCAAATTCTCTCTTCTCTTCTCAGTTGGTCTTGTATCTCTGATGTTGTCATCAGCGCATGTGAGAACTACGATTTGTACCTTGACCCTGGGATAATTGTACCCCTCGACTCCTTGCTTTGGTCTCCAGTTGTACATGTGAGACATTAAAATGTAGAGTTCACGAGAGTTCCCCTGTCCTGGTGTTTCCTTAATCTTCACTCTCTTGTCACCACACAGCAAATTCGCCTCTCACTGGGAAATCATCCTCCGTACAAACGATAGCTCTAAGGCACCGCTGCGCTGAGATACCAACTGGTGGGGTAGCCAGGTTCCACATTCTGTTCCCCCTTCTGACCTCTTTCCCTCACCAGCCCAAAGACAAAATAGAGGAAATTCATGAGGGGATTCAGGTGCCTGCTGCAGGAGCTCTCAACCCCACATTTGCCACATGTGCCCCCCCACTGCCCGAAGCCCACGCCTGTCCTTTCTACCCAGCCTTCACCCTCAGCTCTGCCCCCACATCTCACTGTCCCCCCGCCGCCACAAGACTTCTGTCCCCCCTGAGCGTCCCCTCTGAGCCTCCTGCAGCTCCAAGGTCTGGGGTGCCTCACTGGGGTCCCTCCTCCAGTTTCTGGTCTGCGGGGTTCTTTATTTGCCTCTCATCTCCTCACACCTGGTGTTGCAGAAAGGAGAGAGGCTGGCAGAGGAATGGGGGCTGGACGGTCAGAGGAGACTTAAGATATCCCCCTCCCCTCTTTGAGAGTGCTGTGGGCTCATGAGAACAGAGAACAGAGCACTCCCTGCCTCCGGCAGCGCCCTGATTGGCTCCTCTTTCCAAGGAAGAGGGGCAGTGACCAGGCAGCCAACCAGAGGTTGAAGGGGGGGATTCCTCGAGGCAGGGTAGAAATTCCTAAAAGGGCTGCAGTGAGAATCTCCCAACGAGACAGGCTCCAGCCCCAACCAGAATTCCACAACTGGGGGAAAAGTCAGACCCGCTGGCAGCACCATGACAGCGGCAAGGAGAGACCCATTGGTTAAGCAACCAACGGGCATTTGACATCAAGGATGCGCCAAGATTTGAAACCAATCCCCTTTCTTCCCTGGAGGGGTCGTACCATCATCAAAATGGCTGGGGATGTGAAACCTCAGGGAAGGAGCCAGTCCCTCGCTACTGCAGGAGATTCAGAGATCCACAGGCAAAGAGCAGCTGCGAAAGTCCGAGCCCAATCCTTCCATCCCCACAATTCTCTATTGAAATCTCCTCTCCGGTTATTCTGTATTTACCGTGGCTCAAAGCAAATGCTACAGCAACGTTCTGCCACTTCCCAGCTCAGTTCACCCCTCTGCTCCGTAGCTCCCCTTCTTCAAAATGGCGATAATATAACACGTCGTCTCTCATGGCCTTGGGCCTTGGGCTTTCTTGAGATCCCATGGTCTTCAGACCAGCGGCTATTTCTCACCAGGTTCAGAGTTCCAGGAGAAAAGGAGAGAGCCAAGCCAGTGCACCATTCAGGCATTATGCATTCCTCTCCGTAGAGATTTCCCTCTCAGGAAGCACGGCCTGAACGAATTGCGCTCTAAGGCCCCGATTTAAAGGCATTTAAGCACCTACCAGAGTTGGCCACCTAAATATCTTCAGAAATCTACGCCTACATTGCCACTTATTAGACTGCACAAAATCATGCTATCACACAATAACACCCCCTTGGGGGAAGCTATTTCACATCATCTCTCTTTTGCCACGATTAGGTGAGATAGCAACATTGACCATGGACACCATAACCTGCTTCCAGAGCTCACAATCTATTGCACCCCATAATGTCTAGAGACTCATCAATATAACCTAACACCAACCCTTATTTTCTTCATTTGCTCGTGTTCTGTTCTTTTGTTTTCGTTTACTCCGACATCGTTGCTTTGGCAACGGAGATACAAGCCTCTCGGTTCGGGAGGGTCGTTCTTTCATGCTTTGTTATCGTACAAGGTCACACACATCCCTTGTAAGCGCTTGGTTCTGCTGCACATTTGTAGTGATTTGAGAGTCTGTTCTGATATTTATGGGTCACTGCTCGGCCTGGGTTCCTTCCGCGTCCTGCTGATCAAGACTGAGCCACGGTGCTTATTTTACCATCCTTCACATAAGCTCCCCAGCCTCTTCCAGCCAAGCACACAGGCCAGGCCATGCCCAGCTGCACAGAGAGACAGAGATCCGCTCTGGGATGGAGCAGTTTAAGGGGCTTGCCACAGCACCCAGATATCCGACCCGCCTTGGAGTACAAAATCCTTTGAAATTCACTTCTCCCCTCAATGTGGAGGAGGGTATGCACAACTCCTCACCCCCCACACACCCTCCACTGGAGAAGCACCTGACTCCCCTCACTCTCTACATTGGGGAGAGCCGGTAACACGATTTGTCTCCTAGAAATGGGAGTGGGTGAGGTGGGAACACAGGGGGTGTTCGGCAATCGACAGACAGAGTGAAAAACATCCCATAACCTGTAAAAAATGTAACCTCATGATATTGGGGGTCCTGACTCATGATTTGTGAACGTTTGGGGTTGGCAATACCCCTAGCGGATGGCCTCCAGCCTTCCGGATTCCTTTCTCCTCCTGCCCATCCAAACTGCCACAGCTGAAAGCATCTTTCTCCAGCCCCGCCCTGATCAGAACACACCGTCCCCAAAACCCCTCACGAGTTTGAACCCATCGGGTCAAATTAATTCCTGGTGCAATGACACTGGCCCATCTTCCTTTCTGGGTCAAAACTAGACTTGGAGTGGGGGTGGCTTTGTTTTTTCTTTTTTTTTCTCAACATTTTATTAATTTCCTCTATTTTGTGTTTGGGCTGGTGAGGGTTTGAGGTCAGAAGGGGGATCTCCCACATGGAAGTAAAGCCCTGAGCTGCCATTTAATCCTTTCAATCCTCTCTGCAGAGATACAGGCAAAGGGTGCCGCTTTAGGAAACCCTAAAGATTTGGTGTGGAGGGCGGAATCGAGGCTCTCTGCACTCCTGGGGAATTTTGCCACTAATTCCAGTGCAGTCGGGATTTCAGCCTGTATGATCCTGGCCACCATTATTCAGGACAAGAATGGAACATTTTATTGAAGTGCAGGTTTTGCAGAAGCTTTGGAATATAGTTCTTATTCTCAACACCAAGAAGAAATGACTTTACTAGCCCTGCATGTTTGAATTTGAATTTTCCAATTATTATCTGGGGCAAACAGAACCGAATGTGGAACCTGGCTACCCCACCAATTGGTATCTCAGCGCAGCAGTGCCTTAGAGCTATCGTTTGTACAGACAGAGGATGATTTCCCAGTGAGAGGCGAATCTGCTGTGTGGTGACAAGAGAATGAGGATTAAGGAAACACCAGGACAGGGGAACTCTCGTGAACTCTACATTTTAATGTCTCACATTTACAACTGGAGTCGAGGGGTACAATTATCCCCGCGTCAAGGTACAAATTGTATTTCTCACATGCGCTGATAAAAACATCAGAGATACAAGACCAACTGAGAAGAGAAGAGAGAATTTGCAGTGGTCGATAGTGAAACAAGGGCATGCAAAGCTTTATAAATTCAAGACAAGCTCAGGAGAGCACGCAGGGAGCTGGCAGTGGGTTTGACATTCTGTGCGTTTTTGCCTCGATCCATGCTGAGCCCAGTTACTTCAGCTTCTGGCAGGGCACCTTGCAGATCTTCTGCTGCTGCTGTTGTTGGCAGTGCTGCTGTGGTTTCCCATGGCAAGAAGATCCTCCGCTGTGGCAAGAAGATCCACCACCGTGACAAGATGAACCTCCACTACTATGGCAAGAAGACCCACCGCTGTGGCAAGAGGATCCTCCGCTCCCATGGCAAGAGGATCCACTACTGTGGCAGTGGTCTTGTTTGTGGCAGTGGTCTTTCTCCTGGCGGGAGCACATCTTTCTGCAGCTTGGGTAACCCTGAAAGAAAGAGACAGCCATCCCTCAGTGCGTGCGAAGACAAGAGGAACCATTATGGAAATCCAGCTTCCTTCCAGCACGGAATATACAAGAAGTTGCTTTCTGAAATGTTGACTGGAGAAGCCAGGAGGCTTTTCAGCCTGAAAGTTCTGATCCCCAAGGAGGAGATGAGAAGTTATCTAGAAGGCTCCCATCTCATCCATCCCATCCCCTAGTAGAGAGATAAATAGATACTGCTAGTACTCCATAGATAAGCTTCTCTCCCTTTCTTCTACAGCACCATAATGCTGTCTGCTCTCCCCTTTGGGCACCGGAATATTTAGCAAATTCCCCATAACGAGTATCCCAGAATAAAAAGGCTGAAGTAATCAGCGAGAAGTTTGTGTGCACAATTAGAGTCCAGAGCCAGATTCAGTGCACCATATCCTCAGCTGGTATCTATTGAAAGAGATCCATTAAAATGTATCCCCTTGTACATGTTCCAGCTTTTTTTTATTTATTATTTGTCCTGTATTATCGCTGAGGTCCCCTGTCATGGCCCAAAGCTCCATTGTGCCAGGTGCTGTATAAACATAGAAGACAAAGATGGTCCCTACTCTGAAGAGCATTGCAACCAAGGTCAAAGACAAGAGACGGGGCGTGGCTATACCAGATGAGGAGCATAAAGTAACAATGCAAAAAATATGGTCAGCATGAAGTTTTGCAGCTGAAACTGCAAATCACGTTATTTTCCATTAATAGCCAAAGAGAATAGGGAGAATCTGACTTACCCTATTCACCAGCAGGAACGTGCGAAGAGAATTGAAGTAAAGTGAGTGAAGAGCTCTGGGGTGCCAGACCTTTTATACCATGTCTGATCTATCCTTCCGGAAATGAGACACAACCTGGCGATAGTGACTTGTTTGTTTATCATCTCAAGCCTGCACTAATTACCCAAAAGGTTGCATTGCCGGTTTGACTCATGGTTGTATCAGTAGATCAATATGTCTCCCGTATGCCATCCATGTTTCCGATTGGTGCCTGAAAATGTTAATTCCAGCCACAGCCTGGTGGGACATATGGGCAGGTATGGGGAAAAACAGGTGTGATGATCTTTGCTGGTTTGCAAAGTCTCACTGCTCTGGTTATTGATTCAAACCCCAGCATTTTTGGGGAGTTCAAACACTACTGTGATGGGCAGCAGCATAAAATAAAAACTAGGGAGAGAACGGGAGAGAGAGAGAGAGAAGCAATTTAAGAGTTTGCTTATATCAAAATAGAAACCAAAAAATTGAAGTTATGTTACATCTGTGAGGAACTAGACTTTTGGGGGTTGTTACAGAATGTTAAGTATGTAAGCACGTTATATTATTTCTATTGTATTTTATTATTTTATATAAATGGAACAAAAGGGACGTTATAATAAGTAGCATCCCAAGAGGGTTGTTTGAGTAATTTAGTATGTTTAGGTGTGGATGATATCTAGGAATTAAGGCCCAGATTTTTATTGGTTTCTAATGAAGTTCCATTTATAATTGGTTTATAAGGCATTATTAAAGGGAGAATAGCTGTAAGTAGAGTTGATCATGAATTGGGAGGTTTTTCTATGGGAAGCTTGAAGGTTTCTTTGAAATATTGAAACCGATATATTTCTGTTCTGTAACGCTGCTGCAGTGATTCATGGGAGATGCCTCTGGGCTGCCTTGTGCACCCATTCTCTTCGGGAAGCCTGGCTTCCTGGTCAGATGATATCTCCAGTGATTAAGGCTAAGATTTAGTCATGGGTTTATTTACTAACAGTCAGAGACAGGTCACGGGCAATAAACAAAAATGGAGACAACGTGACCTGTCCATGACTTTTCCTATTAAGACACCTGACTAAATGTTTGCTGTCCCCGGGCCCCGTCTCTCTCGGGGGCCGGCGGGGCGCTGGTGCTCTGGGGAGCCATGGGGCCCACTTCTTATGCCTCTGAGCAGTGGCTGGTGTGGCTGCCCCCGTGTGGCTTGCTGGCAGGCAGCTCCAGCAGCAGCCGGTGTGGCTGGCTTTGGGGCCGCCTGATCACACAGGCCGCTTCAGCTGAAGAAATTCACGGAGGTCGCGGAAAGTCACAGAATTCATAACTTCCGCGAGCTCCATGAGAAACTCGCAGCCTTTCCAGTGATAGAATCATAGAATCATAGAATATCAGGGTTGGAATGGACCTCAGGAGGTCATCTAGTCCAACCCGCTGCTCAAAGCAGGACCAATCCCCAATTAAATCATCCCAGCCAGGGCTTTGTCAAGCCTGACCTTAAAAACTTCTAAGGAAGGAGATTCTCCCACCTCCCTAGGTAATGCACTCCAGTGTTTCACCACCCTCCTAGTGAAAAAGTTTTTCCTAATATCCAACCTAAACCTCCCCCACTGCAACTTGAGACCATTACTCCATGTCCTGTCCTCTTCTACCACTGAGAATAGTCTAGAACCATCCTCTCTGGAACCACCTCTCAGGTAGTTGAAAGTAGCTATGAAATCCCCCCACATTCTTCTCTTCTGCAGACTAAACAATCCCAGTTCCCTCAGCCTCTCCTCATAAGTCATGTGTTCCAGACCCCTTATCATTTTTGTTGCCCTTCACTGGACTCTCTCCAATTTATCCACATCCTTCTTGTAGTGTGGGGCCCAAAACTGGACACAGTACTCCAGATGAGGCCTCACCAATGTCGAATAGAGTGGGACGATCACGTCCCTCAATCTGCTCGTTATGCCCCAACTTATACATCCCAAAGTGCCATTGGCCTTCTTGGCAACAAGCGCATACTGCTGACTCATATCCAGCTTCTCGTCCACTGTCACCCCCAGGTCCTTTTTCACAGAACTGCTGCCTAGCCATTCGGTCCCTAGTCTGTAGCTGTGCATTGGGTTCTTCCGTCCTAAGTGCAGGACCCTGCACTTATCCTTATTCAACCTCATCAGATTTCTTTTGGCCCGATCCTCCAATTTATCTAGGTCCCTCTGTATCCTATCCCTGCCCTCCAGCGCATCTACCACTCCTCCCAGTTTAGTATCACCTGCAAATTTGCTGAGAGTGCAATCCACACCATCCTCCAGATCATTTATGAAGATATTGAACAAAACAGCCAAACACGCAGGCCGGGCCACACCCAGTTGCACAGAGAGACAGAGATCCGCTCTGGGACGGAGCAGTTTAAGGGGCCTGCCTCAGCACCAAGATGTCCGACCCGCCTTGGAGTACAAACCCAAAATCCTTTGAAATTCACTTCTCCCCTCAATGTGGAGGAGGGTATGCACAACTCCTCGCCCCCCCACCCAGTGAGTAATCACATAAATTGGGTTATATTATAAACCAGAAATAAATTTATGAACTAATAATAGGTGTATTTTAAGTAGTTAAGGAGGTAGCAGACAGAACAAGCCAGATTAATCAGAAAATAAAACAGAGCACCCAAAGTAAGCTTAATACACTAAAGAAACTGGTTACATGTAAATTCTCACCCTGAATGTGGTTCTAATAATCTTCTTCACAGCCTGGGTCCAGTTCTTTCCCCCAGTTCAGTCTTAGTTGTTTCCAGCAGTCATCTTGGGTGGGGCAGCAGGGGAGAACTGACAACCAGGATTGCCTCACTCCCCAGCCTTACACAGGATTTGCATAAGGCGGGAGTCCTTTGTTTCCCTAGTTTGACCCCCTTACAGTGGAAAGTTACAAGAAGTCCCAGGTAATGTTTTAGTATCAGGTGACAAGACCACCTGACTCTGTAGGATTACAGTGTCCATGAGAGCGGGGCAGTATGGAGGCTCCACAGGAACGCCAAGCTCTTCACAGTCCATTGTCCTCACTGATGGGCCATCCGCCCTCTCTGGCTTTTCCATTGTTCTACCTGAAGTGTTGGCAGAGGGTATCACCCAAAGTAGCATAACTGAAAGACAGATACATAGTCACTATTCCTAACTTCAGATACAGAAATGATACAGGCATACAGACTGGACAAGCACATTCAGTAAATCAGAACCTTTCCCGTGATACCTCTCATGAGTCATCTGGCATAAAGTGTATCTCAATTATGTCATATTCACACCATACGCATATTTTTGTAAAGAATATGCAATGACACATCACAAAGATGAATACTGGGTTGCTAATAGGGCCTTTAGTGGGAGTGATTCCCCACGCAGGAATGGTTTGACGTGGATTTCCTTGACTTTTGCAGTTGTCTATAGTGTCGTCTTAGCCATTTTAACAGTCAAATTGGTTTGCCAGTGGACTGGCCGTGGTCCGGGGATGACGTGACATGACTGTTCCCCATTCCTAAGTCAACGGGCTAGGCTCCCTTGTCAGACGTCCTCTCCCAAGAAGCACCGTGGTCCTGTGACTGCCATGACACACCACTTCCTCTCACCAACAGGGGAGACCGGTTCTATAACCGGAAAGGCTGCAAGTTTCTCACGGAGCTCGCGGAAGTTATGAATTCCGTGACTTTCCGCGACCTCCATGAAATTCTTCAGCTGCAGCGGCCAGTGTGCTCCGCCGGCTCCACTGGCCGCTGCTGGAGCTGCCCGCCAGCAAGCCACACGGGGGCAGCCGCACCAGCTACTGCTCAGAGGCCTGAGCACTGGGACCCCAGGGTCACTAGATCACCAGCGCCCCGCCGGCCCCCGAGAGAGACGGGGCCCTGGGACAGCAAACATTTAGTCAGGCATCTCAATAAGAAAAGTCATGGACAGGTTACGTTCTCTCCATTTTCGTTTACTCCCCGTGACCTGTTTCTGACTGTTAGTAAATAAACCCATGACTAAATCTTAGCCTTAATCACTGGAGATATCATCTGACCAGGAAGCCAGGCTTCCCAAAGAGAATGGGTGCACAAGGCAGCCCAGAGGTAGCTCCCATGAATCACTGCAGCAGGGTTACAGAACAGAAATATATCGCTTTCAATATTTCAAGGAAACCTTCAAGCTTCCCATAGAAACAACCCCCATTTCCTGATCAACTCAACTTATGGCTATTCTCCCTTTAATAATCCCTTATAAACCAATTATAAATAGAACTTCATTAGAAACCAATGAAAATCTGGGCCTTAATTCCTAGATATCATCCACACCTAAACATACTAACCTACCCCCTCTAGGGAAGCTACTTATTATAATGTCCCTTTTGTTCCATTTATATAAGAGAGCAAAATTGGACAGAAATAAAATAACCTGCTTACATACTTAACATTCTGTTACACTCCCGTAAAGTCTAGATCCTCACAGATATAATGTAACACCAACTTCTTGGTTTCTTTTTTTGATATAAGCAAACTCTTAAATTGCTTATCTCTCTCTCTCTCTCCCGTTCTCTCCCTAGTTTTCATTTTATGCTGCTGCCCATCACAGTAGTGTTTGAACTCCCCAAAAATGCTGGGGTTTGAATCAATAACCAGAGCAGTGAGAATTTGCAAACCGGCAAAGAACATCACACCTATGTTTCCCCATACCTGCCCGTATGTCACACCAGGTGTGGCTGGAATTAACATTTTCAGGCACCAATCGGAAACATGGATGGCATACGGGAGACATATTGATCTACTGATACAACCATGAGTCAAACCGGCAATGCAACCTTTTGGGTAATTAGTGCAGGCTTGAGATGATAAACAAACAAGTCACTATCGCCAGGTTGTGTCTCATTTCCGGAAGGATAAATCAGACATGGTATAAAAGGTCTGGCACCCCAGAGCTCTTCACTCACTTTACTTCAATTCTCTTCGCACGTTCCTGCTGGTGAATAAGGTAAGTCCGATTCGGCCTATTCTCTTTGGCTATTAATGGAAAATAACGTGATTTGCAGTTTCAGCTGCAAAACTTCATGCTGACCATATTTTTTGCATTGTTACTTTATACTCCTCATCTGGTATAGCCACTCCCCGTCTCTTGTCTTTGACCTCGGTTGCAATGCTCTTCAGAGTAGGGACCATCTTTGTCTTCTATGTTTATACAGCACCTGGCACAATGGAGCTTTGGGCCACGACAGGAGACCTCAGCGATAATACAGGACAAATAATAAATAAAAAAAAGCTGGAACATATACAAGGGGATACATTTTAACGGATATGCGCTGATAGACACCAGCTGAGGATATGGTGCACTGAATCTGGCTCTGGACTCTAATTGTGCACACAAACTTCTCGCTGATTACTTCAGCCTTTTCATTCTGGGACATTCGTTATGGGGAATCTGCTAAACATTGCAGTGCCCAAAGGGGAGAGCAGACAACATTATGGTGCTGTAGAAGACAGGGAGAGAAGCTTATCTATGGAGTACTAGCAGTATCTATTTATCTCTCTACTAGGGGATGGGATGGATGAGATGGGAGCCTCCTAGATAACTTCTCATCTCCTCCTTGGGGATCAGAACTTTCAGGCTGAAAAGCCTCCTGGCTTCTCCAGTCAACATTTCAGAAAGCAACTTCTTGTATATTCCGTGCTGGAAGGAAGCTGGATTTCCATAATGGTTCCTCTTGTCTTCGCACGCACTGAGAGATGGCTGTCTCTTTCTTTTAGGGTTACCCAAGCTGCAGAAAGATGTGCTCCCGCCAGGAGAAAGACCACTGCCACAAACAAGACCACTGCCATAGCAGTGGATCCTCTTGCCATGGGAGCGGAGGATCCTCTTGCCACAGCAGTGGGTCTTCTTGCCATAGTAGTGGAGGTTCATCTTGTCATGGTGGTGGATCTTCTTGCCACAGTGGAGGGTCTTCCTGCCATGGGAAACCACAGCAGCACTGCCAACAACAGCAGCAGCAGAAGATCTGCAAGGTGCCCTGCCAGAAGCTGAAGTAACTGGGCTCAGCTTGGATCGAGGCAAAAACGCACAGAATGTCAAACCCATTGCCACCTCCCTGCGTGTTCTCCTGAGCTTGTCTTGAATTTGTAAAGCTTTGCATGCCCTTGTTTCACTGTCGGCCACTGCAAATTCTCTCTTCTCTTCTCAGTTGGCCTTGTATCTCTGATGTTGTTATCAGCGCATGTGAGAACTACGATTTGTACCTTGACCCTGGGATAATTGTACCCCTCGACTCCTTGCTTTGGTCTCCAGTTGTACATGTGAGACATTAAAATGTAGAGTTCACGAGAGTTCCCCTGTCCTGGTGTTTCCTTCATTCTCACTCTCTTGTCAACAAACAGCAAATTCTCCTCTCACTGGGAAATCATCCTCTGTACAAACGATACCTCTAAGGCACCGCTGCGCTGATATACCAACTGGTGGGGTAGCCAGGTTCCACATTCTGTTCCCCCTTCTGACCTCTTTCCCTCACCAGCCCAAAGACAAAATAGAGGAAATTCATGAGGGGATTCAGGCGCCTGCTGCAGGAACTCTCAACCCCACATTTGCCATATGTGCCCCCCACTGCCCGCAGCCCAGGCTTGTCCTCTCTACCCAGCCTCCACCCTCAGCCCAGCCCCCACATCTCACTGTCCCCCTGCCACCACAAGACTTCTGTCCCCCCGGAGCATCCCCTCTGAGCCTCCTGCAGCTCCAAGGCCTGGGGGTGCTTCACTGGGGTCCCTCCTCCTGTTTCTCGTCTGTGGGGTTCTTCATTTGCCTCTCATCTCCTCACAACTGGTGTTGCAGAAAGGAAAGAAGCTGGCAGAGGAAGGGGGGCTGGAAGGACCAGAGGAGATTTAAGATATTCCCCTCCCCTCTTTAAGTGTGCTGTTCATGAGAACAGAGAACTGAGCACTCCCTGCCTCCGGCAGTGCCCTGACTGGCTCCTCTTTCCAAGGAAGAAGGGCAGTGGCCAGCCAGCCAATCAGAGGTGGAAGGGGAGGGTTCCCCAAGGTAGGGCAGAAATTCCTAAAAGGGCTGGAGTGAGAATCTCCTAACGAGACAGGCTCCAGCCCCGACCAGAATTCCACAACTGGGGGAAAAGTCAGACCCGCTGGCAGCACCATGACAGCAGCAAGGAGAGACCCGTTGGTTAAGCAACCAATGGGCATCTGACATCAAGGATGCTCCAAGATTTGAAACCAATCCCCTTTCTTCCCTGGAGGGGTCGTAGCATCATCAAAATGGCTGGGGACGTAAAACATCAGTTAGGGAGCCGGTCCCTGGCTACTGCAGGAGATTCACAGATCCACAGGCAAAGAGCAGCTGCGATAGTTCGAGCCCAACCCTTCCATCCCCACAATTCTCGATTGAAATCTCCTCTCCGGTTATTCTGTATTTACCGTGGCTCAAAGCAAATGCTACAGCAATGTTCTGCCACTTCCCAGCTCAGTTTACCCCTCTGCTCCGTAGCTCCCTTGGGCCTTGGGCTTTCTTGTTTCTTGAGATCCCATGGTCTTCAGACCAGCAGCTATTTCTCACCAGGTTCAGAGTTCCAATAGAAAAGGAGAGAGCCAAGCCAGTGCACCATTCAGGCATTATGCATTCCTCTCGGTAGAGATTTCCCTCTCAGGAAGCACAGCCAGAACTAAGAGTTCGCTAAGGCCCCGATTTAAAGGCATTTAAGCACCTACCAGAGTTGGCCACCTAAATACCTTCAGAAATCTATGCCTACATTGCCACATATTAGACTGCACAAAATCATGCTATCACACGATCACACCCACTTGGGAGAAGCTATTTCACATCATCTCTCTTTTGCCACGGTTAGGTGAGATAGCAACATTGACCATGGACACCATAACCTGCTTCCAGAGCTCACAATCTATTGCACCCCCATAAAGTCTAGAGACTCATCAATATAACCTAACACCAACCCTTATTTTCTTCATTTGCTCGTGTTCTGTTCTTTTGTTTTCATTAACTCCGACATCGTTGCTTTGGCAACGGAGATACAAGCCTCTCGGTTCGGGAGGGTCGTTCTTTCATGTTTTGTTATCGTACAAGGTCACACACATCCCTTGTAGGCGCTTGGTTCTGCTGCACATTTGCAGTGATTTGAGAGTCTGTTCCCATATCTTTGGTCACTGCTCGGCCTGGGATCCTTCCGCGTCCTGCTGATCAAGGCCGAGCCACGTGCTTATTTTACCATCCTTCACATAAGCTCCCCAGCCTCTTCCAGCCAAGCACACAGGCCAGGCCACACCCAGCTGCACAGAGAGACAGAGATACGCTCTGGGACAGAGCAGTTTAAGGGTGTCGCGGAGTGTGGGGGAGTCCAGGCCCTGCACCCCTCTTCCTGGGATCCACTGAGACTCTCAGCCAGCCAGTAAAACAGAAGGTTTATTGGACAACAGGAACACAGTCCACAACAGAGCTTGTGGGTACGACCAGGACCCCTCAATCATGTCCTTCTGGGGGAGCAGGGAGCTTAGACCCCAGCCCTGGGGTTCCCTGTGTTCCTCTCCCCAGCCTCCAAACTGCCAACTAAACCCACCCAGCAGGTTCCCTGCTGCAGCCTCTGTTCACATTCCTGGCAGAGGTGTTACCTCCCCCTCCCCCTCCTGGCTCAGGGGACAGGCTCTCAGGTCTCCCATCCCCAGGGCACATTCCCAGGTCAACACTCCCCCCTCCCTGCTGAGTCACATCGTCACATCTCTCCCCCCTTCGAGACTGAACTGAGCGGGGTCACTGTGACCAGTGACCTGGGGAAGTTCGGGGCCCCCTCTCCGGGACAGCGCATCCGCTATCAGGTTGGCACTTCCCTTCACGTGGACCACGTCCATGTCGTAATCCTGCAGGAGCAGGCTCCATCTCAGGAGTTTGGCGTTGGCTCCTTTCATCTGGTGCAGCCAGGTCAGGGGAGAGTGGTCGGTGTAGACGGTGAAGTGTCGCCCGAAGAGATAGGGCTCTAGTTTCTTGAGGGCCCACACCATGGCCAGGCACTCCTTCTCGATGGCCGCGTAGTGTTGCTCCCGGGGTAGCAACTTCTTGCTCAGGTACACGATGGGGTGTCTCTCCCCCTTTTCATCCTCCTGCATTAACACCGCCCCCAGTCCCGTGTCGGAGGCGTCGGTGAACACCACAAAGGCCTTGTCAAAGTCTGGGTTTGCCAGAACTGGGCCACTGACCAGAGCCTCCTTCAGCGCCCGGAAAGCCTCCTGGCACTGCTCGGTCCAGACCACCTTGTCTGGCTTCCCCTTCTTGCACAGCTCAGTGATGGGGGTGGCTATGGCGCTAAAGTGGGGCACAAATCTTCGGTAGTATCCTGCCATCCCAATAAAGGCTTGGACCTGCTTTTTGGTGTGGGGAGCGGGCCAGTCTCTGATCACCTCCACCTTGGCTGGTTCCGGCTTTAGGCGGCCGCTCCCCACCCGATGGCCCAGGTAAGACACTTCCGCCATCCCCACCTTGCACTTCTCCGCTTTTACAGTCAGCCCAGCCCCCTGGAGTCGGTCCAGCACTTGTCTAACCTGGGACACGTGGTCCTCCCAGGTCTGGCTAAAGACACAGATGTCATCAATATACGCCACGGCAAAACTCTCCATCCCCCTCAGGAGCTGATCCACCAGGCGCTGGAAGGTGGCCGGCGCTCCCTTGAGGCCGAAAGGCAGGGTCAGGAACTCATAGAGCCCCAGAGGGGTGATAAAGGCCGATTTCAGTCGGGCATCTGCATCCAGCGGCACTTGCCAGTAGCCCTTTGTAAGGTCCATGGTGGTGAGGTACCGAGCTCCTCCCAGCTTGTCTAGGAGCTCGTCCGGCCTGGGCATGGGGTAGGCATCAGATACAGTGATGGCATTGAGCTTCCGATAGTCCACGCAGAACCGGACCGACCCGTCCTTTTTGGGGACCAGCACCACCGGCGAGGCCCAAGGGCTGGCAGATGGCTGGATCACCCCCAAAGCCAGCATGTCCCGGACCTCTCTTTCCAGGTCCTGAGCAGTTTTCCCTGTGACTCGGAAGGGGGAGCATCTTATCGGCGGGTGCGACCCTGTCTGCACCCGGTGGACAGTCAGATTAGTGCGTCCAGGCTGGTTGGAAAACAGCTGTCGGTACGGATGCAGCACCTCCCTGACCTCAGCTTGCTGGGCAGAGGTTAGCTGATCCGAGAGGGGGATTGTTTCCAGGGGGGAACCAGCTCTGGTCCCAGGGAATAGATCTACTAAAGGGTCATCCCCCTGCTCTTCCCACTGTCCACACACGGCCAACACCACATTCCCCCTGGCATAATACGGCTTCATCATATTCACATGGTACACCCGGCGGTGGTGCGCCCGGTTCGACAGCTCCACCACATAGTTTACCTCATTGAGCTGCTTGACGACCTTGAAAGGGCCCTCCCAGGCGGCCTGTAGTTTGTTCTTTCTCACGGGGATGAGAACCATCACCGGATCCCCGGTGGCGTAGGCACGGGCCCTTGCCGTGCGGTCATACCAGACCTTCTGCTTCTTCTGGGCTCTGGCCAGATTCTCCCTGGCCAGGCCCATGAGTTCAGCCAGTCTCTCTCGGAAGATCAGGACATACTCCACCACTGACTCTCCATCGGGAGTGGCCTTCCCCTCCCACTCGTCTCTCATCAGGTCCAGGGGGCCCCTCACCCTCCTTCCATATAACAGTTCGAAAGGCGAAAATCCGGTAGACTCCTGGGGCACCTCCCTGTACGCGAACAGCAGGTGAGGTAAGTACTTGTCCCAATCCTGCGGGTGCTGGTTCATAAAGGTTTTCAGCATCATCTTTAGCGTCCCGTTAAACCTCTCCACCAGCCCGTTGGACTGGGGGTGATAAGCTGAGGCCCAGTCGTGCCGGACCCCACATTTCTCCCACAAGCACCGGAGCAGGGCCGACATGAAGTTGGAGCCTTGGTCTGTCAAGACTTCCTTGGGGAACCCCACTCGGCTGAAAATGGTCAGGAGCGCATCGGCCACGGTGTCTGCTTCAATGGAAGCTAAGGGCACTGCCTCGGGGTAGTGGGTGGCAAAATCTACCACGACCAGAATGTATTTCTTCCCCGACCGGGTCGTCTTGCTGAGAGGCCCCACGATGTCCATGGCCACCTTCTGGAAAGGCTCCTCTATGATGGGCAAAGGTCTCAAAGCCGCTTTCCCCTTGTCCCGGGCCTTCCCCACCCTCTGACAGGGGTCACAGGATCGGCAATACTGCCGGACCGTGGTAAAGACCCCGGGCCAGTAAAAGTTCTGTAGCAACCTCTGCCGGGTGCGCCGGATTCCCTGGTGCCCTGCGAGGGGGATGTCATGGGCCAGGGACAGGAGCTTGCGGCGATACTTCTGGGGGACCACCAGCTGCCTCCTGATCCCACAGGACTCCACTTCCCCTGGGGGAGCCCATTCTCGGTATAGGAACCCTTTCTCCTACAGGAACCTCTCCTGGCAGCCTCTCCTCATGTTCCGTACCACACCGAGGTCGGCCAGGTCCCTGAGCTTCCGCAAGGAGGGATCTTTCCTCAACTTGGCCTGGAACTCAGCGGCTGGGGAAGGGATGGGGACCGGTTCCCCCTCAGTGGCCAGGTCTGAGGCCTCAGCCTCTCTGAGCCGTGCCCCTCGGCCCTCCCTTCCCACCAGGGTAGGGTCCTGCGCCTCCGGTGCGGTACCCTCCCCGAGGTCAGGGAGCCGTGGCCCTCGCCGGCTCTGGCTACGGGTCACAACCAGGGCGGTCTGGGGCTTGCTTGGCCAGTCCTCTAGATCTCCCCCCATCAAAACTTCAGTGGGCAAATGGTGGTGTACCCCCACATCCTTGGGGCCCTCCTTGGCCCCCCATTTCAGGTGTACCCTTGCCACGGGCACCTTAAATGGGGTCCCGCCCACCCCTGTCAGGGTCAGGTACGTGTTGGGCACCACCCGATCTGGGGCCACCACCTCGGGCCGGGCCAGCGTCACCTCCGCGCCCATATCCCAGTATCCATTGACCTTCCTCCCATCCACCTCCAGGGGAACAAGGCACTCTCTCCGGAGGGACAGCCCCGCGCCCACCCTGTAAACTGAGCACCCTGAGTCCAGAGCCTCCAGCCCTCTGGTGGAGCTGGCCTGGGGTACTCTTCCCTCCTGAGCAGGTGGTAAACTGGTAGGCCCCCTTTCCTGGGTCGTCTGCCCCTCGTCCAGCTGGGTCCCTACCCAGTTAACCCTGGGTAGGTTGGGTCTGCTCAGTTTGTCCCTGAGCCCAGGGCACTGGGACCGTACGTGGCCTCTCTGGCCACAGTGATAGCAGCTCAGGTCACGTTGGTCCCCTCGAGCGGGTCGGAGGGGCCCGACGCCAGGCGTTCCCCTTGGGAGGGGGTTCTCCCTATTTCCCCGCTGGGAGGCCCCCTGGTGACTCTCTCTCTGCATCGGGGGGGGCCTGTTCTTTTGGGACTCCTCCCGGCTACCCCCTGACCGACTGTTCACAAACTCGTCGGCCAGCTGCCCTGCATGCTGGGGGTTCTCTAGCTTTTTGTCCACCAGCCACAGCCTCAGGTCGGAAGGGCACTGTTCATACAGTTGCTCCAGTACAATTAGGTCAAGCAGGTCCTCTTTAGCTCGGGCCCCAGCTGTCCACTTGCGGGCATACCCCTGCATCCGGTTGGCCAGTTGTAGGTAGGTGACCTCAGGCGTTTTACGCTGACTCCGGAACCTTCTCCGGTACATCTCGGGGGTCAGCCCAAACTCACGGAGCAGGGCCTGTTTGAACAGTTCATAGTCCCCTGCCTCCGGCCCTGTCATCCGGCTGTACACCTCCACGGCTTTGGGGTCCAGTAAGGGGGTGAGGAACTGGAGCCTGTCTGCAGGGTCAACCCTGTGCAGCTCACAGGCATTCTCAAAGGCCGTCAGGAAGCTATCTATGTCCTCCCCCTCCTTCCGCTGGGCCAGGAAGCACTTATCAAAGTTCCTTGCAGTCTTGGGTCCCCCCTCACTCACCACAGCCGGGGCCCCACTGCTCCTCAGCCTGGCCAGCTCCAGTTCATGCTGTCTTTGTTTCTCCTTCTCCTGACGCTCCCTCTCCTTCTCCTCCTGCTCATGTTGACGTTGTTTCTCCTTCTCCTCCTGCTCATGTTGACGTTGTTTCTCCTTCTCCTCCTGCTCATGTTGACATTGTTTCTCCTCATGTTGACGTTGTTTTTCATGATCCTCCAGCTCCCTCATTTTCATCTCCCTCTCCCATTCCAGCCGCCTCTGCTCCAGGGATGGGGAGCTCCGCCGGGAGGATCCCCTGCTGGGTGCTGGGGTCAGGGTGCCCTCGGTATTCGCTGGGCTTCCCCCAACCCCTCCCCCAGGCATAGGTAGGAAGGGTCTCGGGATGTCCTCGGCAGCAGTCTGACCCCTCCCAGCCCGGTCAGGCCCCAGGGCCCACGCTGCGTCTGCCGGGCGGCTCCCCTCAGGGACAGGGATCGGGTCATCCAAGCGATCCCTCTCCTCCAACTGGGCAATCAGTTGTTCCTTGGTGGACCTCCCGATGCGCAGCCCCCTCTGCCTGCACAGCTCCACCAGGTCGCTCTTAAGGCGTTTAGCGTACATCTCCCTGCTGGCCACTCGCAGGCCGGGCAGCTTCCCACGGTTTCCAGGAAAAGCCCTTAGTGTGCCAGTCCTTCTTGAGGTCACTACCTCTTTGCCAGGGTCGAGCTGCAGACTCCTCCGCCCCTGGGACCGCTCACTGCAATCCCCCGGGGGACCCTGTTACTGCAAAAGTCTTTCTCTCTGGTCACACATTCCCAGGGGTTAGCCGCCCCCCGAAACCGTCTCTCTCTGAATCTTCAGCACGCCTGGTCCCCGTCAATTCCCCTTCGTTTTACTGTTCCCCAGTCACTTACTGCAGGAAGCGCCGTTCACGGGGTGCAGTAGATCCCACCGCTGCCACCAGTTGTCGCGGAGTGTGGGGGAGTCCAGGCCCTGCACCCCTCTTCCTGGGATCCACTGAGACTCTCAGCCAGCCAGTAAAACAGAAGGTTTATTGGACAACAGGAACACAGTCCACAACAGAGCTTGTGGGTACGACCAGGACCCCTCAATTACGTCCTTCTGGGGGAGCAGGGAGCTTAGACCCCAGCCCTGGGGTTCCCTGTGTTCCTCTCCCCAGCCTCCAAACTGCCAACTAAACCCACCCAGCAGGTTCCCTGCTGCAGCCTCTGTTCACATTCCTGGGCAGAGGTGTTACCTCCCCCTCCCCCTCCTGGCTCAGGTGACAGGCTCTCAGGTCTCCCATCCCCAGGGCACATTCCCAGGTCAACACTCCCCCATCCCTGCTGAGTCACATCGTCACAAAGGGGCCTGCCTCAGCACCCAGATGTCCAACCCGCCTTGGAGTACAAACCCAAAATCCTTTGAAATTCACTTCTCCCCTCAATGTGGAGGAGGGTATGCACAACTCCTCGCCCCCCACCCAGTGAGAAATCACATCAACTGGGTTATATTATAAACCAGAAATACATTTATGAACTAATAGTAGCTGTATTTTAAGTAGTTAAGGAGGTAGCAGACAGAACAAGCCAGATTACTCAGAAAATAAAACAGAGCACCCAAAGTAAGCTTAATACACTAAAGAAACTGGTTACATGTAAATTCTCACCCTGAATGTGGTTCTAATAATCTTCTTCACAGCCTGGGTCCAGTTCTTTCCCCCAGTTCAGTCTTAGTTGTTTCCAGCAATCATCTTGGGTGGCGCAGCAGGGGAGAACTGACGACCAGGATTACCTCACTCCCCAGCCTTACATAGGATTTGCATAAGGCGGGAGTCCTTTGTTTCCCTAGTTATACCCCCTTACAGTGGAAAGTTACAAGAAGTCCCAGGTAATGTTTTAGTATCAGGTGACAAGACCACCTGACTCTGTAGGATTACAGTGTCCATGAGGGCGGGGCAGTATGGAGGCTCCACAGGATCGCCAAGCTTTTCACAGTCCATTGTCCTCACTGATGGGCCATCTGCCCTCTCTGGCTTTTCCATTGTTCTACCTGAAGTGTTGGCAGAGGGTATCACCCAAAGTAGCATAACTGAAAGACAGATACATAGTCACTATTCCTAACTTCAGATACAGAAATGATACAGGCATACAGATTGGACAAGCACATTCAGTAAATCAGAACCTTTCCCGTGATACCTCTCATGAGTCATCTGGCATAAAGTGTATCTCAGTTATGTCATATTCACACCATACGCATATTTTCGTAAAGAATATGCAATGACACATCACAAAGATGAATACTGGGTTGCTAATAGGGCCTTTAGTGGGAGTGATTCCCCACGCAGGAATGGTTTGACATGGATTTCCTTGATTTTTGCAGTTGTCTATAGTGTAGTCTTAGCCATTTTAACAGTCAAATTGGCTTTGCCAGTTAACTGGCCGTGGTCCAGGGATGACGTGACATGACTGTTCCCCATTCCTAAGTCAACGAGCCAGGCTCCCTTGTCACACGTCCTCTCCCAAGAGGCACCGTGGTCCTGTGACTGCCATGACACACCGCTTCCTCTCACCAACAGGGGAGACCGGTTCTATCATCGGAAAGGCTGCGAGTTTCTCACGGAGCTCACGGAAGTTATGAATTCCGTGACTTTCCGCAACCTCCATGAAATTCTTCAGCTGCAGCGGCCAGTGTCCTCAGGCGGCCCCAGGGCCAGCCACACTGGCTGCTGCTGGAGCTGCCGGCCAGCAAGCCACACGGGGGCAGCCGCACCAGCCACTGCTCGGTGGCCTAAGCACTGCGGCCCCGGGGTCCCCAGAGCACCAGCGCCCTGCCAGCCCCCAAGAGAGACGGGGCCCTGGGACAGCAAACTTTTAGTCAGGCATCTTAATAGGAAAAGTCATGGACAGGTTACGTTCTCTCCATTTTCATTTACTGCCCGTGACCTGTCTCTGACTGTTAGTAAATAAACCCATGACTAAATCTTAGCCTTAATCACTGGAGATATCATCTGACCAGGAAGCCAGGCTTCCCGAAGAAAATGGGTGCACAAGGCAGCCCAGAGGCAGCTCCCATGAATCATAGAATATCCGGGTTGGAAGGGACCTCAGGAGGTCATCTAGTCCAACCCCCTGCTCAAAGCAGGACCAATCCCCAATTTTTGCCCCAGATCCCAAATGGTCCCCTCAAGGATTGAACTCACAACCCTGGGTTTAGCAGGCCAATGCTCAAACTACTGAGCTATCCCTCCCCCCAATCACTGCAGCAGCGTTACAGAACAGAAATATATCGCTTTCAATATTTCAAGGAAACCTTCAAGCTTCCCATAGAAACAACCCTCATTTCCTGATCAACTCAACTTATGGCTATTCTCCCTTTAATAATCCCTTATAAACCAATTATAAATAGAACTTCATTAGAAACCAATGAAAATCTGGGCCTTAATTCCTAGATATCATCCATACCTAAACATACTAACCTACTCAAACACCCCTTGTAGGGAAGCTACTTATTATAACGTCCCTTTTGTTCCATTTATATAAGAGAGCAAAATTGGACAGAAATAAAATAACCTGCTTACATACTTAACATTCTGTTACACTCCCGTAAAGTCTAGATCCTCACAGATATAATGTAACACCAACTTCTTGGTTTCTTTTTTTGATATAAGCAAACTCTTAAATGCTTCTCTCTCTCTCTCTCCCGTTCTCTCCCTAGTTTTCATTTTATGCTGCTACCCATCACAGTAGTGTTTGAACTCCCCAAAAATGCTGGGGTTTGAATCAGTAACCAGAGCAGTGAGACTTTGCAAACCAGCAAAGAACATCACACCTGTTTTTCCCCATACCTGCCTGTATGTCACACCAGGTGTGGCTGGAATTAACATTTTCAGGCACCAGTCAGAAACATGGATGGCATACGGGAGACATATTGATCTACTGATACAACCATGAGTCAGACCAGCAAAGCAACCTTTTGGGTAATTAGTGCAGGCTTGAGATGATAAACAAACAAGTCACTATCGCCAGGTTGTGTCTCATTTCCGGAAGGATAAATCAGACGTGGTATAAAAGGTCTGGCACCCCAGAGCTCTTCATTCACTTTACTTCAATTCTCTTCGCACATTCCTGCTGGTGAATAGGGTAAGTCCGATTCTCCCGATTCTCTTTGGCTATTAATGGAAAATAACGTGATTGAAGTTTCAGCTGCAAAACTTCATGCTGATCATATTTTTTGCATTGTTACTTTATACTCCTCATCTGGTATAGCCACGCCCCGTCTCTTGTCTTTGACCTCGGTTGCAATGCTCTTCAGAGTAGGGACCATCTTGTCTTCTATGTTTATACAGCACCTGGCACAATGGAGCTTTGGGCCACGACAGGGGACCTCAGCGATAATACAGGACAAATAATAAATAAAAAAAATAACTGGAAAATATACAAGGGGATACAGTTTAATGGATCTGTGTTGATAGATACCAGCTGAGGATGTGGTGCACTGAATCTGGCTCTGGACTCTAATTGTGCACACAAACTTCTCGCTGATTACTTCAGCCTTTTCATTCTGGGACACTCGCTATGGGGAATCTGCTAAATATTGCGGTGCCAAAAGGGGAGAGCAGACAGCATTATGGTGCTGTAGAAGAAAGGGAGAGAAGCTTATCTATGGAGAACTAGCAGTATCTATTTATCTCTCTACTCGGGGATGGGAGGGATGAGATGCGAGCCTCCTAGATAACTTCTCATCTCCTCCTTGGGGATCAGAACTTTCAGGCTGAAAAGCCTCCTGGCTTCTCCAGTCAACATTTCAGAAAGCAACTTCTTGTATATTCCGTGCTGGAAGGAAGCTGGATTTCCATAATGGCTCCTCTTGTCTTCGCACGCACTGAGGGATGGCTGTCTCTTTCTTTCAGGGTTACCCAAGCTGCAGAAAGATGTGCTCCCGCCAGGAGAAAGACCACTGCCACAAACAAGACCACTGCCATAGCAGTGGATCCTCTTGCCATGGGAGCGGAGGATCCTCTTGCCACAGCGGTGGGTCTTCTTGCCATAGTAGTGGAGGTTCATCTTGTCACGGTGGTGGATCTTCTTGCCACAGTGGAGGGTCTTCCTGCCATGGGAAACCACAGCAGCACTGCCAACAACAGCAGCAGCAGAAGATCTGCAAGGTGCCCTGCCAGAAGCTGAAGTAACTGGGCTCAGCTTGGATCGAGGCAAAAACGCACAGAATGTCAAACCCACTGCCAGCTCCCTGCGTGTTCTCCTGAGCTTGTCTTGAATTTGTAAAGCTTTGCATGCCCTTGTTTCACTGTCGGCCACTGCAAATTCTCTCTTCTCTTCTCAGTTGGTCTTGTATCTCTGATGTTGTTATCAGCGCATGTGAGAAATACGATTTGTACCTTGACCCTGGGATAATTGTACCCCTCGACTCCTTGCTTTGGTCTCCAGTTGTACATGTGAGACATTAAAATGTAGAGTTCACGAGAGTTCCCCTGTTCTGGTGTTTCCTTAATCCTCACTCTCTTGTCACCTCATAGCAAAGTTAAGGCTTCTTTATTTGTCTGTAGGTTGGAAACCATCTTCTACCTTTCAACTACCACCCAGCAAAAGAGAAAATTAATACAATTAAAGACAATAGAATTTTGATCCCAAAATCAAAGACATGCCAGAGATTCTGTGACATCCATGAGGGATGTGGTTATTGATTTTACACAGAAGGCACCCAGGTACAATGGTGATGGACAATGTTATAAAACCTTAAGATTGGATAAACAGACATATATTTCCTTTTAAATTTCCCCCCAAATTCTTGCTGGTCTTCAACACACATAGGAAAGCTGGAAATGCTACCACAGTGCCTCATGGGATTTGTAGTTCAGTTGCCTCATACTCCCATTCTCCTCCATAGGCTGGTCTGCCTGGTCGGACTACATCACCCATGATGCCCCACCGTCTCCAGTCTCACTGAGGGAAGGCAGTTCACCATAGCAGAGTGAATGGCCACAGTGCATCATGGGAAATATGCCAGACCAGAGAGCCCAGCCCATAAAGGAGAAGGGGAACAAGATGCACAGAAACGACAACTCCCATGAGGCACTGCAGCCGCATTTTCAATTTGAAATGCTCATTTTAGGCCAAAACCTAAAATATTTCCAAGAAAACTGATATTTTCCACAGAAAGCAAACACTCGTTGTGAAAAAAAAACTTATTTGATCAAAAAACCAATTTCCCAGCAAAAAACAGTTTTCATGGGAAATTTTCAACATGCTTACAGTTAACGGTGGGGAGAGACGGTGTCTGACCGAAAGAGCTAACCATTTAAATAGGCAAGACAGAGAGAGGGTGGGAGAAAGGAAGATTTTGGAGATGAGCAACTGGGGCACAGAGAGATTAACTGATGTGCCCAAGGTGACACAGAGTCTGTGGCAGAGACAGCAGATTTGAACCAGGTCTCCTGAGACCCCATGCCTTCCCTGCAAGACTAAGAAATTCTTCATGATAAAGCAGCTGCCAGTGAGAGCCAGAGGAACAACTGCTTCTGTATTAATCTGCTTCCCAGGAAGATGTCCTCACACAGTGCCACCAGCCATTCATGTCTTCATCACCACCTGAGTGTCCTAGGACTGCTACAGGTCATTCCAGGAACCTATTGCATAGTATCATGCATGTTCAGGATGTAGGAACAGCCCAAGGGAGGTGAAAGAGGTTAAAGTTACATAAGAATCTAACATGTTTTTTCACAACTTATAATTCAACCAAGCGGGGTAACCATCCGGGCAGGGTTTGTTAACAGTTAATTGGGAAGAGTATGTCTCGATGGCCATGGGAAATGGTGCAGTCAGAAGCAGAATTCCTGAACATGGTGCCAGCCTTCAGCAGTGGATAAGGTCACAGCATTTCCGATGGAGCTTTTTCAAAGGGTCACTTATCCTAGACCCCAGTGCAAATCTCCTTATGGGATCTTAGGTTAAGCACCCAAAAAAAAAAAAATAGATGTACCCAAAACTAGAGGCCACAATTTGGCTGTTGAAATTTAACAAATATTTCCATTACTAGGAACACAGGAATTGCTAGACCCGACCAGACCATGGGCCCCTCAAGGCCAATATCCCACCTCTGACTGTGATCAGCAGCAGCTGCTTCAGAGGAAGGTGCAAGAAACTGAGCAGTGATGGAATAGCCTGGTGTGACCGGTGTCCTAGTGGGGAGCCAGCTGTGGTCACTCATTTAGGGTGAACTGCAAAGAATGGGGCAGCCAAACCCCCCAAAACTGCTGGATATTCCAATACTTAGATTCATCAAGCCAGCATAAAACAGCTCCTTTATTACCTTACTGGTTACTCAGAAGTCCAAACAACACAGTTCCCTTCAAGTGATCCAGCCTCAGGCCTCCATCCAGGTACCCACGTCAAATATGATGAACATTTCTGTCAATCTTATTTCATCATATAAAAGAAAAGGTTCTCCCAATCCCAAAGGATCGGACACATCACCTCCCAGGTTATTGAATGTTCCAGATCTTACCCAAATACTCACTACAGCCAATTCTTATTAACTAAACTAAAATTTATTAAAAAACAAAAGAGAGCGTATGGTTAAAAGATCAATATACAGACAGACATGAGTTCAATTCATTAGGTGCAGATTCATAGCAGAGATGGTGAGCTTCGTAGTTGCAAAGAGTTCTTTCAGAAATAGGTCATAGTCCAATGTCCAAATATCATATTTAGGGCCTACCAGCATACCTGGGACCTCAGTCTTGCAACTCAAACTTCCCCCAACGAAGTCTAAGCAGATCTGAGATGACAGAATCAGGACCCAAGGATCTTTTATACAATTTCATGTCTTTTGAAAAGTTGGAATTCCTCAGGGAACAAAAGGTAATTAGGAAGACTTTGAAGGAGGTCCATCACCTGTACTTAGCTATAGAATTAACATAAGGCCATTTGCTTGTTCCTCCACCATTCACAGGACATTTCAAAGAGAGATGAATACTGAGATATCCCGTGTTTACAATTCATTTACATGACAGGATGTTCTTTTGACGTTTGAATGATCAGAATACACCACCGACAGGGACTGCTGATTACATTGTCCACCCTACTCATACATATGTAAATATACAAAACCACAAACATTCTCTCCCCACATGTCTTCTGTGAGTTATTTATTTTGCAGGATGTTGAACCCTTTCTAGCCATGGGTCACACCTGGCCTCAGAGAAAGACCCTTCCTGACTCTCATTAGTTAGCAACCGGCCTACGCCCTGAAGCAGGAGGGATAGTTTAGTTGCTTTAAGCAAGTGCCATTCCCATCACAAAGGGATTGCCCTTTTTTATTTAAATATCTGTTTTACTGATGGTGAAGCCTGCAGATGAGGAGCAAAGGGGCATCCGTGGACATTGCTTAATTGAACAAATATACAAATTAATGTTTATGCTCCACTGTAATTATTTGATACTTTCCCAGCCCTGCATTTTTATTTTCTATCTTATAGAAATCTTGGCACTAAGACAAGAATTGCTTCATCAGGTACCTGAGGGTCAGATGAAGAGCCCCCTCCTTCGCTTCTCTTGGCTTGTTTTGCGGGGGGGAGAGTCTGGATCTCCTCGCCCTTCATGTTTCAGAGTAGCAGCCGTGTTAGTCTATATTTGCAAAAAGAAAAGGAGTACTTGTGGCACCTTAGAGACTAACAAATTTCTTTGAGCATAAGCTTTCATGAGCTAAAGCTCACTTCATTGGATGCATGATCATAGAACATCAGGATTGGAAGGGACCTCAGGAGGTCATCTAGTCCAACCCCCTGCTCAAAGCAGGACCAATCCCCAATTTTTGCCCCAGATCTCTAAATGGCCCCCTCAAGGATTGAACTCACAACCCTGGGTTTAGCAGGCTAATATGCAAACCACTGAGCTATCCCTCCCCTGATGGCCTTCATGAAAACTTGCTTTTCTGGTGTAATTTCTGAGCTGTGATCACTGCCAGATGCATCAAGTTCTTGCCTTGGTTGCTAGTTATTAAGAGCTGAGACCTTTTTGGCGATCAATCTTGGACACTTATCAGACCCCTGACCGGTTGGATCTGAGCCTCTTGAAATCTTTGACATATTTAACCTGTGAGTTAGGGCGGTGCCTTTATTCTCATTTCACTGAAGGGTTCAGGGCATGAAGGGTCAGATTTGCAAAATGCCTCAAGTGATGTACCAGCCCACAGCCCCATTTTCAGAAGTGACCAGGGCACCAAAAAGCCTCATTGAAAATCAGCAGGACTGAGGTGCTTTTCAGAGCTTTACTCTAAGCAACTTAGCTAAGGTTGCACAGGAGGGCCAACGCAAATATGGAACGGATCACTGCTCTCCCCATACCAGATTAGGGCCCTAACCCCCCAGCTTGAGAGCACATGTTGATGTTAAAACCTTCTATCGCAATTTGATATTACACAGATTTGGCAAAGTATTCCAGGGACAAAATGAGAAACCCTGTCACAGGCGAAAGAGGGAGAATGCAGCTCTTTTGGAATCATAGACCCCAATCTGCAGAGGGATTTAAGCACCTAACTCCCATGGGCCCTATCCCATTCCAGTGCCAGCACCCCATCTAAGACAGACAATGCTGGTGGGGTGTAGGAGTTAAATGCCGGTTGAGGTATTCAGCATTAACGCCTCCAGCTGAGAAGCAATCAGAAGCAGCTGACCTTATTAAGCTCGAAACCTTAAAAAGGGGTTGGGCCCTTCTGCTGGAAATCTTATAGAGAAACTAGACAGCTTTAGAGAGAGGCAAGTGGCTGTTTGGCTTTATTGCTAGATTGTGCATCTGTTTGAGGATTTAAGACTGATGAAGGCAGGCTCCATAATGCACTGTTCCTAGCTCTTGTGATTTTTACAGCAAGATTTGTAATGTTTAGTGTCTTTCTTAAAGTCCCAGCTCCTTGTGTCATAGGATGACATAAGGCTCTCAGCTTTCATTTTAAAAAACTCAGGGCTCCCCTAGCCCTCAAGTGGAAGGGGACTAAAATCCCCCCCGCCCAGTTGAATGTCTCTTTAAATTACATGCCTTCTTTTAAGCTAGCCCCATGCTTCTGAAAGGCAGGGACTTGGAAACATACTGATAATGGGTTTGGGGCATTTTAGTTGCACAGGAAACCTGAGAACATCAAATTGAAACTGTCCAAGAGAGGTTTTTTTGGCTTTGTTTTTTGTGGGGGAGGGGAGGATCAGATTCCAGGCCTCCTGTGATATTTCTCTCTAGCTACACAGGTTCTGCCCCTTAGCTCCCAAATAGCAAGCCCAGAGCCTGAAATCCTGTAGGGTAGGAGGCTATTCCTGGATAGCTGGGGCTTGACTGAGAGCCTGTGGCCATTCTAGCTCCCAAGCCAATTTCTCAGCTGGTGTAAATCAGTGCAGCTGTATTGATTTCAATTCCTGCCCACTGAGGATCTGGTCTTAGCTATTTAGCTGCTAGCAGCTGAGACCTCCAGGGTCATCACTGCAGCTTTGCAGAGCTGCTCTCCATTGGAAATCTAAGAGGTCTTTAGGATACAAAAAGGTTTTGGACACTGAATTCTTTTAACAGTGCAATAGGGTTTTGTTTTGTTTTCCCCACTTGCCCAATTATTTGTTTATTTCAGGAGTAGAAAAATGGTACAATGTACAGCTGGGATGAAATAGCCGGATTCCCTTCTCCCTAGAAAAAAGAACAGGAGGACTTGTGGCACCTTAGAGACTAACAAATGTATTTGAGTATAAGCTTTCATGAGCTTCCTTCAGTTCTGTGGAATTACTGGTGATTGACACTGGTCTGAGCAGCTTAGCGCACTGGTAAAGTGAGTGAGATGCCTCTCTGTAGTGGCTAGTCAACTGGAGGATAACAACCTACTGCAGCTGGCAGCCAATGTGGCAGCTACTTTAACGTAAGTGGTAGAAATCTGTGTCTGATATTCAAACCTAGGCCTTGATACCTCACACAAGGGGTTTTTACAGAGGAAAAATCAGACCCACCTCATTTATAGACGGTAAAGATGGAGACAGTGGGCCAAATTCTTGCTTGACAAAAGAAATGCAAAACTTCTCCTGAGGTTTGTATAGCAACTAGTGTCTGGTCACCCAAAAGATTTGAACCAGGGACCTCCCAAACTGAGAGCACTTGCTTTTACAACTTGAGCTAAAGGAGCCTCTGTCCATCCATCCATGTTGCACTCATCAGTGGACTTTTGTCCATTTCATCAGTGGGGAACTGAGTCACAGACTAGACTAAGTGACTTGCCCAAGGTCATTTAGGAAGTCTGTTGTAGAGTCAGTAACTGAACTCTGATGGCCTTAATTCCAAATCAGTACTCTAGCTGTTAGACCACCCTTCCTACCTCCACCTGCTAGATAGCAGCTGTAACAGACCTTTATCCTCTATCCATCAATGTTTATGTATGTATTTTTCGTAATTTCAATGTAAATAACTAATAAGATGCCTATCCAAGGCTGGAGGGGCTTCAACACACTTAAATTTCAGCAACATTAAAATGATCAGTTTAACGAGAGCTCAGCCAGCCAAAACTCATACAGAAACTCCTGTCACATCTTTGTTGTGTAAGTTGCTTACCCAGAGCCTTTACCACCCATTGTTTGGTGAGGTTTTTGGAAGAGTTTGTGTGTTTTGAACAATGCTCATGTTCTAGCAGATCAAAAGTTGTCCAACAGGATGTTTTTGCATCAGAAAATGCTGGTTCGATTAAAGCAAAACTTTTTGCGGGCACACAATGGTTTGGTGAAATTTTCTACGGGAAATTATCCACGTTTCCATCTGCTGCTATGTTATCAATTCTAACACAGTTTGACCTTACTGCAACAAAATGTTAGGATGAGGAAGACAAAATATTTGGGGCCAAATGAAATTTCAAAATCTTGGAATTTCCCGGGAGGTGGGAATTCTGTTTTTCAACCAGCTCTGCTCGCTATCTATGCAATCAACAATGCAAAAACACAAAGTACTTCCTCTAGGAAACAAAGAGCATTACTTCTTGCTCAACTGAAGCATAAGAAACCCTTAAAACGGGTACAAATTGGCACTAAAATTGGGCACAGAAATAGTAACAATGGGCCTAATCCAAACCTTGCACCCAAACGCATCTCAATTTAAATTGGGTGAGCTGATCAGGATGGAAAAAAGGTTGCTATCAAGGAAACCATACTGGGGTTGTGCTTTTTAAAAAGCTGTTTATTAACTTCCCCGTTGGTGGTGGGTGGGTGCGGGCTTCAGAAGAGGGTGCTCTTTTGCCCCGGGGAGGAGTACAGCGCTGATTTCCCTGCCCCGGACGGTGGTCAGGAGGCTGGCAGAGCTAGCTTTCACACGACCTCTCCTGACCACCTGTGCTCGTTAAAGATTCCGGAAGAGTTTTCGCAAGTCTTGGGTTGTTAACTCCAGTGAAGTGGCCAAATTCCACCCGGGGTGACGAGATTGCTAAGCGCACTGCCTGCTCTCCGAGGCAGCCACACCCTCTGCAATCATCATCCCAGGCTGCCATGTGAGCTTTCAGTCGCTGGGCCCCAAAAGCTGCTGTGAAAATTGCACTTGGACAGGGCTAGATTTTGGCTGTAGGCCCAGCCCCAAGAAAGAGTCAGGGAGTGAGGCATGGCACTCCCAGAGGCACTGTACCTTCGAGACGCCCGTCTGAGGATTAGCTTTTCAGCAGCACCCCGTTGCCCTGGGGAAGGACGAGGAATAATCTTCTACAGCCCATTATAGGGGACAGGTGCCTCGCTGTACTGGCTGGCACGTAGCGTCAATGACGTATGAGCGCTTAGGCCAACAAGGCCTCGGCCTAGGGTGGTGAATTTATAAAAGCAGCGTTTTTGTAATCGCGGCATTTTTGCCCGAGCCCCGCGGCGCGTGGGCCGCCCGCGGGGTCGTCTGTTCGTGTTGTAACTCTGCACCCAACTGAAGCACCGGTGACCCCGCGATTCTCCCAATCACAGCGCGTACCAAGGGCGGCGCGACGCCCTTTAGTAAACATACTCGCGACAATCCTAAGCCTTAATAGTATGACCGGCAGCGGGGCCGGCTCAAGGCCCCAGCAAAGCAGGCACCCCTTTTTGTTCTTGTTGTTTTGCTTGGGCAGTCGTGCTCTCAGTGCTTAGGGCGGCAAAAGACCTAGGGCCGGCCCTGACGGAAAGCTCCCCCTGCTCACCCTCTCTCTATCCGTTTCCCACTGCTACCGCATCCCGGAGGAAGGGGCATGAAGGCAGCATTTGGCAGAGCTTCCATATCTCTCCCAGCACCCAGAGCGAAGATACATTAGCCTGAAGGAAATCCTTCCCTTCCACCCATTCCCCTGCACGCTCACTGTCTGTACCATCAATTAGCAAAAACTCATCCTATGTACATACGGAATCTGCCCTCGGGCAGAGCGCCCCGTCAAGTGGGGTGTGATTTTTTTTTTTTTTTTAAGCCTAAAGAAGGACTTCAGCATTTGACTGCAAGTTTGTCAATGGGGATCCACCCAGGCCTATTTATGTCAGCACAGATCGTAATAAAGGCGCTGTGATGTATAGCTAATACTCCAGCAAAACCCCAGGAGCATCAACATTCACAAAATAGCTTTGCCAGACACCCACAAACCATTCCTGTGCACCCTTCCTCAGCGAACTCAGACCAAGCAGTAGGACAAGTTCCAGAGCTCAGGGTATGTCTACACTGCAGTTAGACCCCCGCAGCTGGCCCGTGCTGGCTGACTAGGGCTCACGGGGTGTGGGCAAAGGGGCTGTGTAATTGTGGTATTTGGGCTCCGGCTGGAGCCTGGGCTCTAGGACTCTGCGAATGTCTACACGGCAGTCAGACAGCCCCTTAGCCAGAGCCCCCGCACGCCCAAGTCAGCTGGCCTGGGGCAGCTGTGGCTGTCTAACTGCAGTGTAGACATGGCCTCAGAGAGAATGTCCTGCCAGCGGTTTAGGCCTGCAGTGCCCTTGCAATTAGTTGTGATTATCCCAGCAGGTCTGACTTTCCTCCAGCACCTGCACTTTGATCTCTCAGGAACAGCAACAGGTTCCCGGCAGCCAGCCAGCTCTCTCAGAGCACAGGACATTTATTTTAGGACAAAAGCATTACTGAAAACCCCCTCTCAGAAAACAGTAAGCCGCCTCTGCACACGCTAGCTTACCGGGTTCACCGACTTCCACCAGGAGCCCCTGGCAGGTTCATGGATTCCAAGACCAGACGGGACCATTGTGATCATCTCGTCAGCCCTCCTGTATAACACAGGCCAGAGAACTGTCCCAAAATAATCCCTGGAGCAGAGCTTTGAGAAGAACATCCAGTCTTGATTTTAAAATCATCGGTGATAGAGAATCCACCACGACCTTCGGTACAATGGTTATTTACCCTCTGTATTAAAAATTTACCCCTTATGTCCCATATGCATGTGTCTAGCTTCAACTTAGAGCTATTGGATATCTCTGACCTTTTCCTGCTAGATTGAAGAGCCCATTCTTAAAGATTTGTTCCCCAGGGAGATACATATAGATTGTGATCAAACCAGCCCTGAACCTTTCCTTTGGTAAGCTAAGTAGATGGAGTTCTTCACATCTAATCTTCAAACTCAAAGGGGATCCAGTCCTTCAAACCCTTCCAGATGGATTTTGCCCTCTTGGTTACAATCTCATGTCTGTTTTTGGATCAAAATGAGTCATTCAGCCAGCTCAGGCCGACCCTTTATACCCCAAACTCTTTCTTTGTCTCCTGGGTTTCTTGAACCCAGTCTGTGCAATTTCCCCCAGAGGACAGCACTTCTTAGGAACTGGGTACCTGTCCCTGCTCTGCAGTAATTACTCCCCACTGATTTTAGTTCCCGAAAGGAGCTTGGTAACCCTTCCACCTGGAGCTAGAACATAATCCCTGCCTCACAAAGACACAGCTAACCTAAATTTGATGCAAAAGCTATTGAGGGGGTCCATAATATCTGTCAGCTTGACACCTTTTGCCCAGGCTACAAAACAAGCATTTGTCTCAAGCAGGTCAAAGCAGCATTTCTGCTGAAGATGGCACCAATGAACTGATTCATTCCTCATTTCCCACCTGCCCGCAGCCGTCAGTGTGTCATCTGTTTGCTATCACAGCCAGAACCGGCTAAAGGAGATTGGGCAGGAATTACTGAGCTGTAATGAAAGGTTGAGGTGACACTCAGCCCAATGATTTCAATAACCGGCCCTTACAGAGGTGATCGCCTGCTGAGATGATAGAGTCGTGAGACCAAATGCATGCTGAACATCTTTACAAATGCTTGGCTCCAAGCCCAGGAAGAGTGAAACTCTTGGTCCGTGCCCACTGCATGGTGGAAGAGTTTCCACATCGACTCAGTCACCAGCATATTTGACCTCCTTTCTGGTATTATCAACAGAGAGGTGCAATTGCTCTGTGGACTGGGAATCAGCACAGTGGAGTTTTCACTATTTCATATTGTTTCTATTACAGCAGCACCTGGGAACCACAGTGGAGGCTTGGGGCTCCATTGCATTAGGCACTAAACAGAGGTGTACCAAAGACAGTCCCTGCCCCAGACAGCTCACAAGCTACATGGCGGACAAGCTGCAACAGACAGATGAAACAGAGAAAGTGGGTGGGAGTGGGCTTCAGGGGGTGGGAAACAATCGAATAAATCCTGCTGGGACTGTGAGTTCCGTGGGGCTGGGACCATCTGTTTGCTCTGCGTTTGTACAGCACCTAGCGCCCCGGGGCCTTGATCCATGCCTGGAGCTCCTAGACGTTACCACGATGCAAATAATAATAATTCATAATAAACAGAGCCTAGCAAAAAAGCTGAAGTCATAGCACAACACGAGCCCCTGCCAGACTGAAGTGTGGTGGTTGTGGGTCAGAGGAGTGAGGGAGGTGAAGCTGGGGAAGGCTAGCACAGCGGCTGCCCATATTAGAGCATATTTGTGGATAAATAAAAGCCTTCGGTCCCTTAGCTCATGAAGACAGTGTGGCCTATTGAATAGGACACTGGACTGGGTTCAGTTTGTGGCTCTGCCCCAGGTCTTGCCACAAGCAAGTCACCCCCCTTCCCGTGCCTCAGTTTCCCCATCTGTCAAATGGGGACAATGATGCTGTCCTACATTTATAAAGCGCTTGGAGAGCTACTGATGGAAAATGCTATATAAGAGCTAGGGATTATTATTATTAGAAGCAGGGAAACACACTCCACATTTTTCTCTGCCCTATTCCATCTCCACGAGCGGAACTATTTCCTACTTCAATTTATCATTAGAAAGCCTGCTATTTTTCAGCCCAGTCTGTTCATATAAAGTTATGTTAAACAGTCTAAATGTACATTTATAAAGTCAAGATGCATCTTCCCATGAGATATCCTCACTAAGAGATGGGGCCAAAACCAGAGCCAGGGATCTGACCAACTCCCCGATGCGTGCACACACCAGGGGTTGAGTTACGTTCAGGTTACATCTTTATTCATTGCAAATTTTGCCATTCATTCTGTTCATGCATTGGTTTCAATCCAGGCCAGATTTCCACTGATGTATTTACTGTTCATATGTTCACATGGTCAAAATTCAACCCAAGGGTCAGTCCCAGACCATTTGCTTCAACTCCATGCTAGTCTATTATTAGAATGTTTGGCTGGCCATCAGTCACATGGTATTGTGTCTGCTCCTTGAGTGGATGACTGAACATTTCTGAAGAGGAGACTGATGAATAATAAAGACCAAATGATGGCGTTTCCGTTGTGAATGTTCAGAAAATTGTGCTAAACTGCTTGAAAATGTGTGGGATTCACAAACACCTTTGTGACTATATGTTGGATGCCCAAACACTCCCAAACAACCAATAATGGCCCCCTGGGGCTAGGGACCACTCACATGCTTCAAGTTAAGCATGTCCTTAAGTAGTTTGCTGACTCAAGATCGAGAGCTAAATATTAGGCAAAAAAAATGATTCATGAAAACTTTTTGTTGCTTCTTTTCTTCCGCATTTTGAAATCTTAGACAAATGGAACGTTCTCACAAAGCATTCCTGGGGGAAATAACTGGGCTTTTCTTTCTTCTTCAGAACTGCATGTTTCATCCACCTTCCTGAGACAACCTCACCAATGACAATGAACCAGACTTGGTGCTGAAGATGCAAATAGGAGACTAATGGGGCTTAGGAAAGCCTTCTATGGGAGTTAGACACTTAACCTATTCAGGCTCTTTTGTGAATCCCACTAGATGTCTGTCTGAATCTTTAGGCATCTAAATTCCATGTAAACTGGCCCAGAGGTTAGGTAGACATTGAGGGCCCAGCTCCAGCTCAGGCTTTCAAGCCACCCGATCCCCTGGGACTGAGCTTGGATGGTCAGCCCAATCTGCCGCCCCAACTGCATTGTCCACACTATTATTTTTAGCGGACCTAGCCCTAGTCTGGGAGGCTCGTGCCCAGCTCTAGTGTAGACATACCCTAAGTGATTTAGGAAATTTAGGATCACAAGATCCATTGACTTTTAATCCCACCGTGGGCCGGAGCCAGAGGATAGGGATCCAGAACTATGCCCAGCGTTAGCAAAACAGAGCCCCACCCCACTGAGACTTTGAGAAATCTAGGCCACCCACGTTTTTCCCATCTCATTTAAGTGCAGGAGAAGCCAGCAATTAAACTCTTATGTAGCACAAGAACACCAAAACATGCAAAGAAGAGATACCATTCTGAAGTGAGAATGAGTCATGCACACAATGCAAATGAAGGGGAATTAGAGCAGTCTTTGGCTATTAATGAATAGCTCACCATGCCAGAGAGGAGTTTCACGTCTGGTAAGAGGTCTTGGGAACATATAAAAGGGCTCCTGTCCCAGCGATCCTCATTCACTCATCTTCGCTTCTCTTCACGAGTTCTTCTTTGCATTCAGGGTAAGTCTGGAGATGCCAAATTTCTTCCCTCTGGGACTCGATCCTGTGCCGCGGAATTTGTTGGAAGCGTCACCATTGAGTTCAGTGGGTGCAGGGTAAAGAACTAATTTAAGTCCTGATTCAGGAAAGACCTGTGCACATGCTTAACTCCCATTGATTGTCGGGGAGGCTTGGATGTGTGCTAAAATTGAAGCACATACCTATGCGCTGTCTTGGAGCGGGATGGTTTCCTGAATATGGGCTCCACTGCTTATGTGCCTGGGATCTGTAACAAAATAGAATAGAGTCTGTCTTTGGGCAATGAGGATCTGTAATCGAGTTCTGATAGTCTCCATGGGCCTTTTTGCTGATGCTAAATTCACTGGCCAAAGTTTTATGTCGCTAGGGTGTGTTCAGTTGTGGTTCCCTGCTGAAAAGTGACCCATGCTCAGCCTAAGTCTTCCTCGGAGGTATCCCAACACCTTTCCGTGCCCCTTCTGGTAGGACTGCATAGGGTGCAGCGGGGAACCAGTGCAGAGTGTGCAGCTGCTCCCGGGATCTGGCCAGGAACAGTGGCACACAGCAGGAGAAATCCTGCTGGAGACCAGAAGCAGAAAGTACGGTGGGAGTGGCAAGGATTGCTGGGGGGCGACCTTGCAGATCACCACAGGCAGGGTTAATGATCAGTGCTCAAGTACTCAGCGTTCAGGAACCAACAGCTGGTGCGTTAGAAAAAATGGGGATGGCAGGCAGATTCCCTGGTGTTTGCAGCTACCAATGGTTTGTCTCTTTCTTTCAGGGTTACCCAAGGTGCAGAAAGATGTGCTCCCGCCAGGAGAAAGACCACTGCCACAAACAAGACCACTGCCACAAACAAGACCACTGCCACAAAGAAGACCACTGCCACAAAGAAGACCACTGCCACGGGAGCGGAGGCACGTCTTGCCACGGGAAACCACAGAAGCCCTGCCAGCAGGAACAGCAGCAGCAGCAGAAGCATTGCTGCCCAGTGCCATCCCAGAAGCTGAAGTAGCCGAGTACAGACCAGCTGGAAGGGAAAATGCTGAGCAGAAACCTGCCAATTCACTGCTTGTTCTCATGATCATACCTTGAATTTGTAAAGCTTTGCATGGCCTTGTAACTGTCGTAAACTGCAAGTTGTCTCTTCTCTTCTCCAACTGCTCTTGTATCTCGGAGGCAGTTATGAAAACTCGGGAGAAACGTGAATTGTATCTTTATGCTGTAATAATCTGATCCATCCATTTCCTGCTTTAGTCTCCAGTGGTGCCTGTGAGACATTAAAATTTGAAGTTCATGAGAGTTCCATGGTCCTTGTGTTTCCTCATGTTAGTCTCTTGTATACTATTTAGCATCCATATGCTGTAGATGGTCACATATGACATTAACCATATAACAAGCATTACACCTTCTTCAAGGAAGGTCTAGATTTCAAAAATTCTCAGGGTCAGATTTTCAAGTGCTTGGCATTCAAAAGTGCTCTGCACTTAACACGTGATCTACATTGCTACAACACACAGAACTTTCTCTGGGTCTGTCAGGCTCAAACAGCCAGGCAAGCGTTTGGTGTGATGAAGGGCATTCAAAGGGAAAAGTCAAATGAGCAGAGATACAACCAGAGCTGCTGCTCTTCTTGCTCAAATCGAATGCTGCTGACAGTTGTTCCGTGATTTGTGATAAACCCTAAATGGCTGGAAAAAAATTCTCCACGCTAAGAATAATGCATGTGTCACAGCTGTGATCACTGCTAGTCCTAGTGAGGCCAGAATTTTTAAGGGTACATTTTTCATAGGTATAAGTATTTTGTGTAACCTAAAAGATGCTCCTAAAAAAATCTCCTGTTTTTTCATTGTGAAAATATGGTCCCTTCACGGAAGTGGAGCATAGACCTGTGCTAGTTCCGAATTTCACTCTAGATGAGTCAAAAGTGAGTCTCAGTTCCGGTGACAACGGAAGCCTCCCGCTCCCCTGGTATCCCATTAAGAATGTGCAGCCCACGCCGAGTGACCTGACCACTGAAATCACTGCAAAGACTTTACACTGATGTCAATGGGCTTTGACTCAGGTCCATATAGAGCATTACAGCCTTTTACTCACTGCTAGCAGAATTACTCTGTTAGCTCAAGTGGCAGGGGCCAGGGAGTTTAAGTAGAATTTAAGTGCTGGCTAGGCCCAGTCCTCTGTGCAGGGGTGAGTTTATACCTTTGATCCTCATTCATGTAGAAATAACAAGGAGTCCTTGTGGCACCTTAGAGACTAACAAATGTATTTGGGCATAAGCTTTCGTGGGCTAGAACCCACTTCATCAGATGCATGGAGTGGAAATACAGGAGCAGGTATAAATACACGAAAGGATGGGGGTTGCTTTACCAATGTACCTATTTCATGTATATCTGCTCCTGTATTTCCACTCCATGCATCTGATGAAGTGGGTTCTAACCCACGAAAGCTTATGCCCAAATACATTTGTCTCTAAGGTGCCACAAGGACTCCTCGTTGGTTTTGCTGATACAGACTAACACAGCTACCACTCTGAAACCTGTCATTCATGTAGGTCAGATTTGCAAGCAAATAGGCAAAGATAACCAGGCAGACAGACCACCATTATGGCATCAATTCAGCAAAGCACGAAATGCTTATATATCTGTCCTTATCCAGCAAAGCACAGAGGAATCAAGGACATGCCTAAAGCTCAGTGTGGGCATAAGGCCTTGGCTTCATAGGCGTGGGCTGCAGGATCAGGGCCAACTTGCTGAAGTATCTGGCTTGTCCTTTATATGACTGGGAGGGGGATAGAACAGGGCCCAGTCATGTACGACAAGGATGGCTGCACTATCAGCGGAGTAACCCAAATCCTTTATTCTGCATATTCCACTCACATTCTAGCTCAGCTAATTGCCCAATGGCGAGTTGGCAGAGTTAGCAGCGATGTTGGGTATGAAGAGAGAAGGCAATCAACAAGCTCAGAAAGCAGGTTTTTAATTACTAGATGCTGTGAGCTGAGAGCAGCCTGACATGAACACGTATATTGTAATCTGGACTCAGAGACGGGGAAGAGGATAAGTTGAAACTCTGCTCTCCCACACAGCGAAAGATCTCAATCAGGGGCAAGAGGAGCACGTAGTACAGCCATCTCCGAGACTTTGAAAACCATGAGTAGGAAATGACTGTCCTAAAAGTCAGGAGTTGTGGGGTTTTCAGATCATACATTTTGGGTTGTTTCCCTTTGCGTTCTGGTTTCTGAACCCGTAGGGTGTATTCAGGCCACCGAAGATTTTCTCTGACACCATGAGTGCTAGAAATGTCCAGGGCGGGGAGCGGGGCTGTTAAACCAAAGCTGAGATTCTCATTAAATGACATGACTCCGGGAGCTGGGGCTTTAAGGAAAGCACCAAATATCATGGGACTTGTAATAAAATTGTCAGAGTTGGCAGCATGTCCACGTCTTTTATTAATGACTGAGAGTGAATCAATATGGCTGCATACTGTTTATTGTAACAAGAATTGTCGTCACTCAAAACACAACTAAGAGTGAAATTCACCCCCATGGAGAGGCACCACTCAAGTGCTATGGGAGAGAGCTAAAAAGAGGTATGTGGGATTTTAGCAGTGTCTGTATACAGGTGAATTTCACCAAGGTGACTTTTGTCCTTAGAGCTCATTTACAAATGCTTATTTGGGCTTCATACCAAACATGCCCTGGGAATAAACATCAGACATCACGCTCTCATTGCAAACAAACCAGCCTTTCAAGCCATGTTGGGATTTGCTCTAACAACATGTGCATATTTCCTGAAGGCACACAGCCACACATTGTTGTGTAGTTTGCTCTTCTAATTTAAACCAACAACGTCTTTATTAAAAGCCATGACAGCGATGTCCGTGCCAGAGAGGAGATCAGATGCAGTGGTTAGGTCATATTGGTAGATGTGATGCTATCAAGCCAGGTGCCAGCTCATGCCAAGGTCTTCATGCCTCAGTGGAACACTGACAAATACATATCTGCAATCAGTCTGGCTCACCTGTGTTAATGTTGTTAAAATCGGTAACAGAAATATAAAAATGTACTTAGTGTTTCGACTCTATGGAATGTATGCTGCATGCATTATGTAAGACCAAGCCGGGGAAAAATTCATAGGGAAGGGTTACAGACATGGGCATAGTTTGGAGGGGCAGGAGGAGATTACCCCCCTAAACTGCAAGCCTTGGGCAGGCATGAAATTTGCCTCCAGTGCACAGCCCAGCTGGTCTGCCTGGAGCTGCCCCCCACCCAAATATAGAATTCAGACCGCGCCTATGGTTGCAGACCATGCTGGATGAGCAAGCTTCTCAAACAGGTGAGAAGCAGAACGCCTACCAGGAGTGGAAGATGGGACGGATCAGCAAGGAAAGCTACCTCTGGGAGACATGCCAGAAGCCCAGCAGGACTGGATGTTGCACAGAGAATGATGTTTAACTGTGCTGCAGCTGTCTGGGACCAAGCTGGAGCATCTGCACCGCTATTAAACAGCCCCTTAGCTTAGCCTGAACTCCGCAAGCCTGAGTCCGCTGGCACAGGCCAGCCGCAGGGACGAGCCCAATGTGGCTCAGAGGAAAACCCTCTGCAATTACTCTGCTTCTGCTCAAAATACAGGTTTGTGTCACGCAGCTTCAAGATTGCTGGGGTGCACCAACGTGGAGGAAACAAAGACAAACCGCAAGTGCCCCGAGCTAACACGACACTCTGGAGCTATCGGCCTCCTACCTGTGTGCTTAATCATACATCACAGCTCCTCTGTGATCATCTCGCCTCTGAAGAACAATCCCATGAACCCCCTTGCGCGTGCTGCACAAGACAGTTCTGGTTCCCTGTGCGCCAACCTCTGCAGGTATGGGGCCAGGAGGGAAGGAAATGAAGCAGGAGTTCCAGCATCTTGGGGCCGTTCTGTGTTTGTACAGCACCTAGGACAATGAGATCCTGGTCCGTGACCAGGTTCTCCTAGACACTATTGCAATAAAATATAATCATACTGTGGCTTTGGTTATTAACTCTTAGCCCTGTAGCAATTTAAGGGCCCAATCCTACAAACACCACCTCAGTGGGACTTCTGAGAGCCAGCCCTGCTCCTGGTAATAAAGTTGTTTCAAGGTTAGCCCTTTGCAAGAAACACATCAGATGGGGCTGAAATGTATCTTTTTCTAACATTTTGCTGCTAGCTTCATATTGATTAAATACAAGTAGTGATAACAGGGCACCAAAAACTTCTTTGAAAAAACCAGAGGGTCTCTTGCTTCTGTCGACAGAGCTCATTGCATGCACCAGGCGGTCCTTGCATCCCTCCGTCCCACCCCGATCAGTCTTCCTGTGCACCCCCAGCCATCCCCCTCTATTCCATGCACTGGTTGAGCTATAGGCAATTGCAGAGGTGCTTGGAGCTTGCTAAACAGAAGGCCAGGGCACCATTTGTCCCCCCATTTTTCCACTTTCTGGTTTCCCCCCAGATCAATAGGGTTCTGTTCATTGATGTCTAGAACGTTCCCTGAAATTGTGGCATCGAGCAAATGTGACATTCAAAAGTTATCACATTACAGACAGACCGAGAAATGCTGTCGAGCTGAGTGCATGACCTCACTAATAATGGCCCAATCTCCCCGTAGAGAAAAAACATTCGATACAGCAATAAGCCAATAAAATACGTGGAAGGATTTCATCCTGTTTCATGGAGGCACTTTGTCTAGATATGTATATACCAATATTACTGTGGAAACCAGTACATTCATAGAATCATAGGACTGGATGTGTTGGATCATATTAAAGAAGTTCTGTATTAAAATCACAAATGAGTTTGATTCCCCATAGTTTAAATTCCAGGGTATTACTAATTAAAAGGTCTCTTGGTTTTTGGTACTGTTTCTCTCCCTCTCTGTGTGAAACTTGCAAGCTGCTAATTGTGTTAATACATTCTAAGACAGAGTCTGTTCCCAAAGCAATTCTTTGTAACAACAACTACTCACACAGAGAGAGACTCTAAGCAACACTCTGTAACAACAGAAACAGCACCCAGAGACTCCCCGCCCTTTTGTTGTATTCATCTCGCTTTGTTAACAATTGTGATTAAAATAGAGATAGAGGATGTATGTGGATGGATGCTTGGTGTGGATAATAACTGAATGATCAGGGAGGTTCCAGCCTAAGAATCCAGTGTCCATCGGCTGAAGAAGGCGTCAAGTGGAAATAAGCAGAGGATCCCCGGGGGGGCAGACTGGAATCCACCCAACAGCCTCAAGAATGGGAGACCCAAAGAACAAGATAACATCTGGCAGCACGGAGCCATCAGGAATGTGCCATCTGCTGATTGATTCAGCAACAGCATGATGAAGCAATTCCCATAGACTGACAGAGGAAGAAATTCCTATAAAAATGGACTCTGGAAAGTGAGAACTTTGGGGTCTGATTCTGCAAACCAACTTCCAGGAGCATCAGATGAGCATCTGAGAAGGCCCTGCTCCCTCCTCATGTCCAGGCCACCTGGCCAGTGGCTTGGCATGAGCAACTCTAAGGCTGGTAACTATGATAACAACCTTGCAGAACCTGTCTGTGTGTGTGTGTGTCTGTGTGTATGAATGAATGTGTGAATAAATATGAGATTGAATGGAATGTTATAGCTATAACTAACTGCTTACTAGGATTCTTTCTGTATTCACAATAAATGTGGCATTTTGCCTTTTCCCCTTTAATAAGATCCGGCTGGTTTTTATTTTATTGATATAACAGAAGGGACCTCGAAAGGTCATCTAGTCCAGTTCCCTGCACTCATGGCAGGACTAAGTATTATCTAGACCATCGCTGACAGGTGTTTGTCCAACCTGCTCTTAAAACTCTCCAATGATGGAGATTCCACAACCTCCCTAGGCAATTTATTCCAGTGCTTCATCACCCTGACAGTTATGAAGTTTTTCCTAAGGTCCGACCTAAACTTCTCTTGCGGCAATTTAAGCCCATTGCTTCTTGTCTTATCCTCCAACATAAAGAAGAACAATTCTTCTCCCTCCTCCTTCTAACAACCTTTCACATACTTGAAAACTGTTACCACGTCCCCTCTCAGTCTTCTCTTCTCCAGACTAAACAAATCCAATTTTGTCAATCTTCTCTCATAAGTCATGTTTTCTAGACCTTTAATCATTTTTGTTGCTCTTCTCTGGACTCTCCAATTTGTCCACATCCTTCCTGAAATGCGGCACCCAGAACTGGACACAATACTCCAGTTGAGGCCTAATCAGTGCAGAGTAGAATGGAAGGATTATTTCTCGTGTCGTGGCTTATTTTATTTTCACTTGTTATTTTCAGCCACCTCGTGGGGAGGGCGGGAGGGAAGGTATTTTGTTTGGGTAGCCAGCAATACTAGTGTTTATGCTGAAGCCGCTAGTGGGAGTATTTTACAACAGGAATATGCCTTGTTATGGAGGTAGAAATGTGTGCTCATGGAAGGTGGATATTTATTTGCCTTCTGGATGTGGGCATGGCATGAAATTTTCAAAAGCGTCTAAGTGATTTATAAACCGAAACCCTATTGTCAAAAGTGGCTGCTTAGGAGTCTAAAATAGCATTCTAACATTCAAAAACCAGTCGGAGAACACTTCAGTCTCTCTGGTCACTAGATTACAGACCTAAAAGTTGCAATTCTTCAACAAAAAAACTTCAAAAACAGACTCCAATGAGAGACTGCTGAATTGGAATTAATTTGCAAACTGGATACAATTAACTTAGGCTTGAATAGAGACTGGGAGTGGATGGGTCATTACACAAAGTAAAACTATTTCCCCTTGTTTATTCCCCACCCCTCACTGTTCCTCAGACGTTCTTGTCAACTGCTGGAAATGGCACACCTTGATTATTACTACAAAAGGTTCTGCCCCCCCCCCCCCCGCTCTCCTGCTGGTAATAGCTCACCTTAAGTGATCACTCTGGTTACAGTGTGTATGGTAACACCCATTGTTTCATGTTCTCTATGTATATAAATCTCCGCACTGTATTTTCCAGTGAATGCATCCGATGAAGTGAGCTGTAGCTCATGAAAGCTTATGCTCAAATAAATTGGTTAGTCTCTAAGGTGCCACAAGTACGCCTTTTCTTTTTGCGAATACAGACTAACACGGCTGCTACTCTGAAACCTAAAATAGCATTGACTTTGAATGAGACTTAGTCTCACAAGTGCGTAAGTCACTTTTGAAAATGGGACTTGGCCTTCTAAATCGCATAGGGGCTTTTGAAAATTTGAACCTAGCAGCCAGATTTGTTAAGGTATTTAGGCACCTAAAGATGCAGATCGGCACCTAGCAGGATTTTCAAAAGTCCCGTCACTCCTATTGGGAGTGCTTAGGTAGCTTTTGAAAATTTTACCCATTGTCATTTGATGACATGACTAAGTATGGTTACAAAACACAAGATCGAGCTGGAATCCTGGCCCTATTGAACTCAATGGGAATTTTGCCTCTGATTTCAGGGGAGCCAGGATTTCACCTACATCTAGGTGAAATGTGCAGTGACCATTGGTAGGATCCAGCCAGTTTAAATGCCAAGGCCATTAAAATATGCGATCCATCCCCAGGGATGCTATAAAATTACAGGCAGGAAAGAAATGGATGTTTAGTTGCAGAGAATTTTTGGTCCCTTGCATGCTAAATTGTGAGCCAGTCATGCAGCTATGCCCCCTTCGCCCTTGGCATGACCTACCTGCATTCTGAGTCAAGACATGGGAGGAAAGCAGCCACTGCTGGGCTGCTCCTCCCTGTCCCACCCAGGTGGGCAAGAAGTTAGCAAGGGGATTAGGTATAGCCTTCTATCGTCCAACTTTCTGTACTTCTGTACGACTCAAAGAGTCGCCTACATTTATGGAGAATTCTGGCCTCTGCTGCTGAGATATTTTTGCCCTCTCCCTAAGAAAACTGTATCGATCACGGACCTCAGTCTCAGAAGCCAGACACACCAGACGTAGCGGTGCAATGTTCTTTTGCAGCGGTGTTTATGACTGAGGATCTAGCTCAACCTGGTGTAGCTCTGCACGCCAGCAGCCATGCGCATTAACAAAGTTACCCATCAACATTCATGCAACGTCATAACAAAGTCAGAGACCCAACGTAAGTTTCGCCTCATGGAGGTAGAGGCGCGGAATGGGCGGGGAGGTTTTGGATCTTTGCTGCTGCTGTTGATCTGAAGGCAGGTGTTTCCCATTCTGCAGGAACCAGACAAGAATCAGTTTGTGCACCGCAGATGGCATCTTCCAAGTGGAAAAGGGTAGGAACTTCAAAGCTTGGCTTCTGCAGAAAGACCCCAAAATACCAGGACCTGAGATCACATCGTGCTCATGAATTGCTGGTGCCTTTGTTCTTTGTTCCCTCCAGAGTTTGGGTGTGCTGTAGGAGACACACACAACAGAGATAAAGATTTTGTGATGCACAGCTGGGCTGATCCATAGCCCCCTGAAGTCAATGGGAATCTTTCCTCTGACTTCCAGTCAAGGCAGGAGCCTGCAACGGTGGAACAATCACACTTTTGCACAAACGGGACAGAGCTCATATTTGCCACATCAATGCTTTGCATCCCTTCACATGAGCTTGTGAGTCTCTGCTGACATTATTAGCACTCTGCCAGCCAAATATTTCACAGTGAGTCACCTTCATTGCAGATTCAGCCTTCTCTTTGTTCCTAACTCAATCCCAAACCCTGATCCTGGGTTCTGGCTGAATTAACTATTTTTGGCCTATAACTGTTCATGATCACTCATCTATTATTTATTACTTGTGGCCTGTGATTGGTCATTTATATCCCATGGTATTGTTTCTGCTCCTTTACTTGACAACAGGCACTTTTAAAATGGGAGAATACCAAATACTGAATGCTAGTGCTAATTGGGAATTTTCCTTAAGAACATAAGAATGGCCAGACTGGGTCAGACCAAAGGTCCATCCAGCCCAGCGACCTGTCTGCTGACAGTGGCCAATGCCAGATGCCCCAGAGGGAGTGAACCTAACAGGTAATGATCTAGTGATCTCTCTCCTGCCATCCATCTCCACCCTCTGACAAACAGAGGCTCGGGACACCATTCCTTACCCATCCTGGCTAATAGCCATTAATGGACTTAACCTCCATGAAGTTATCCAGTTCTCTGTTAATAGTCCTAGCCTTCACAAGCTCCTCAGGCAAGGAGTTCCACAGGTTGACTGTGCGCTGAGTGAAGAACTTGCTTTTATTTGTTTTAAACCTGCTGCCCATTCATTTCATTTGGTGGCCCCTAGTTCTTCTATTACGGGAACAATAACTTTTCCTTGTTCACTTTCTCCACACCACTCATGATTTTATAGACCTCTATCCTATCCCCCCTTAGTCTCCTCTTTTCCAAACTGAAAAGTCCTAGCCTCTTTAATCTCTCCTCATATGGGACCCATTCCAAACCCCTCATCATTTTAAGTTGCCCTTTTCTGAACCTTTTCTAATGCCAGTGTATCTTTTTTGAGATGAGGAGACCACATCTCAGTATTTAGAATGTGAGCGTACCATGGATTTATAGAAGGGCAATAAGATATTCTCTGTCTTATTCTCTATCCCTTTTTTAATGATTCCTAACATCCCGTTTGCTTTTTTGACTGCCGCTGCACTCTGCGTGGACATCTTTAGAGAACTAGCCATGATGACTCCAAGATCTTTCTCCTGATCAGTTGTAGCTAAATTAGCCCCCATCATATCGTATGTATAGTTGGGGTTATTTTTTCCAATGTGCATTACTTTACATTTATCCACATTAAATTTCATTTGCCATTTTGTTGCCCAATCATTTAGTTTTGTGAGATCATTTTGAAGTTCTTCACAGTCTGCTTTGGTTTTAACTATCTTGAGCAGTTTAGTATCGTCTGCAAACTTTGCCACCTCACTGTTTACCCCTTTCTCCAGATCATTTATGAATAGGTTGAATAGGATTGGTCCCAGGACCGACCCTTGGGGACAACCACCCCTCTCCATTCTGAACATTTACCGTTTATTCCTACCCTTTGTTCCCTGTCTTTTAACCAGTTCTCAGTCCATGAAAGGATCTTCCCTCTTATCCCATGACAACTTAATTTATGAAATTTCTGAATGAGTTTTCAACAGAAAAGGCAGTTTTCTAATTTCCTAGGGGAAATTTCATCCATCAGGAAAACCAAAATCTAGTATTTCATTTTGGGCTGGCTCCACCCAAATTCAAATATTTTGTTGTTGAAATGACCCAAAACATTTTGTTTCAAATCAGTTGACCGTTCAACTGCATTTTCCTATGGTGGCAGATCCCCTCGTGGGACCTGGTGTTTGGATCTCTGTTACCCCCATTCACTCCGATAGACCGGGATCCCTGGATGGACTTACATCTCTTGTGATGCAACGCCATCTAGTGGTACGGTACAGCATGGGAGCCACATGACTGAAAGTGCATCATGGGAAATGTAGTCCTAAGGATGGAAATTCCAATTTTTTGCTTGACTCTTGGGAGTATCCTTTTCCATGAAATTCACCCCATCCAGTCTCAGAAAAAATGTCCATTCCCCCTCACCCAGAGCCTGACTGTCCTCTCAAGCATACCCCCACCATCTGCCTGGCCCATGAGCCCCTACACCCACTCCTCCCAGGAGCCTGAGCCCTTACAGGAATCCCCCACCACCATTCCCTCTCAGGACTCCCTGCCTCCTCGACCCTGGCCCTTACCCCTCCTTGCTGGTAAGTCTCAGGTCGGTCCATCCCACTTTCCGGTCCCTGGTGCTGAAAGGAACAGGAGCCTCAGTCACCCCGTTGGCACGTTGAGGACCCAGCACACCGTGTGGGACCCAGGTGCTGCACCTTTGTGCAAATTAACATTTGTGGCAGAGGATTATGCCAATTTACACCAGCTAAGTATCTGGCCCCCTGTGAGCAACGAAATACAACAGAGCAATTGAAAAGACTTCTCTTCATAGTCACCACCCTTAGGCCAGGTGCTATTTGAGGTGTTTGTTTTACCTTGTCGTATATGCAACACGACCGTGACCACTATCCAAGCTTCAGTACACACAGGGATTGGCAGTGATGAGTTCTTTCTTGATCATCAGCTCAGCATCCGAATCTGGCAAGCTCGTAGTGTGTTTATATTTATTGCTGGATGATATCTGAAATAAATGAAAAAGCACATGAGGGTCTGTTCACTTTTCAAAGTGTGCAATGGCAAAGCACATGCTCCTTCCTTCTGTGTCAGCTTCTGTGACTCCATTGGAAAGCGGAATCCCACTTGGGAGATGGTACTGTGCTGATTTCAATGTCAAAGCTTCTTAAAGCGAATTTAGGTTGGGACTTGGGCAGCTCACAGCAGGATGCTACGTTATCCAGATAAGTGTCACTAGACATACAGTATAACACAGCTGGTCTTGTATTTCATTCATTGGCGTGGGATTCAAGAGATTTGCTCAGATCACTTGAGAAGGCAGATCAGAAGTTTCTGTTCTCCCTGTCTCAGAACACGAGAACAAGGGGATGTTGAAGGAAGCAAAAAGGTGGGAAACTCAAAACTGAAAAAATGAACTACTTTTCCATTCTGGAAGTGATTAAACTGTGGAACTCACTGCCACAGGAAGCCATTGAGACCAAAAACTTACCAAGATTCAAAAAGGGATTGGACATTTCTGTGCTTGTCAAGAATCTCCAGAGTTATCATAATTACTGACAGCCAAAATCTTGGCCAGGATATTAAACCTCCTGGATCAGGGCTTAAGGTCAATCTCTAACTATTAAAGACCAGGATGAGCGCTATGTGGGGACAGATTGTCCAATTTCTGCTTATTGCACTGTTCTTACACCTGCCTCTGCAGCAGCTGGTGCTAGCCACTGTCAGAGAGGGATACTGGGTTGGATGCACCTGGAGCCTGATCCAAACTGGCAATTCTTATGCTCCTACTTCCTGACTTCATGTTAGCATTGTGAGGATCAATCCATGACTGTCCATGAGCCACTCATGCATTACAATAATGGGGTCTTTGCAAGTGCCTAGATAGAAAACGCAGAATGATTCCAATTAATTCACTGCACTTTTCTAGCTCTGCTCTGCTCTGCTGTGGATTCCACACTATAATTGAGCCCCACAACCCTCTTGTGAGGTTGGGAAGGGTAACTCTTCCCTTTTACAGGTGGGGGAAACTGAGGCAAAGGGCGGTGACTTGCAACGTGCCAAGCTATGGTCAACAGCTGGTGGAAAGGAGTCATGTGTGAAGGTTTCCATCAAAGAAACAGTCACACGTGAAGGGGTGGGGCCAGCACAAGGCCTAAATTCTGCTGAAATGCCCCTTAATCCCTTAAAATTCCTGAATTCTAATCCCAGTTTACACTAGGAATTGAGGGGAATGTAGACCTCATGCGGACCCACCCTCCCCGATAGGGTGGCAAATTCCATCCTTTGTGATGCCAACACAACCAGAGACTTGGATGATGGTTGCAAATGTCCCCACTGCATTCCTCCTGTCCCATGCGTATTTCCCCAGCAGCCGGGGGAAAGTTACCTTGGCAGGAGATGGCTCCTGCTGGAGCAGCTTCTTAAACTCACACCTCCGGATCCTCTCTGATTCGCAGCCCTTTCTGGCGTTTCCCTGGTAGCTGTCAATCATATCTGCGATGGCCTTGATGAGAGCAGACATTCCAGGATGATGGTGCAGATCCTGACAAAAACAGGGGGTAGGAAGGGATCACGATTCAACCCTTATGAATCAACGTTTGGGGGCTGGCTCTTGAGAGTCATTGTGGGTTTTGCTCAATGGGCAGTGGAGGTCAGAGGAGCAAACAAAAGAAACAGGATGGAAAATAATGCTGGAAATATCTTAATGATACGCTATAAATGAAAGGATTCAGAGTAGCAGCCGTGTTAGTCTGTATTCGCAAAAAGAAAAGGAGGACTTGTGGCACTTAGAGACTAACCAATTTATTTGAGCATAAGCGTTCGTGAGCGACAGCTCGCTTCATCGGATGCATATAAATGAGAAGACTCTCTCTTCTGCGGCATTGAGCAAGATAAGTGGAAATAAAATGGATCCAGAGAGGAGTGACCAGAATTAGGAAATGCATGTTCTCTGTTCAAGGGCTGCGTGCAGATGACAGAACACAAAATGGTTTTCCCCTCCCATGAGAATTTTCGAGATTTCGAAAAAATATTCCCATCCCAAATCCGGACTGAAAGATGAAATCGCAAAAAAAGACTCATGGACCAATATTCTGGGGAAAACATTGACTGGATCAACTGAAAAGTTTCAATTTTGTTTTGAAATTGACTGTTTATACTGGTTTTCCCTTTTTAAAAAAAAATCTATAAACTAAAATTTCAGAAGGAAAAGACATTTCCAACTGAAAAGTTGATTTTTTTTTATTTAAAAAAGGTCAAAACAAGATACTCAATAAGTTCAATTTTTTTTCAAAATGTTTTCATATCAGGAGATTCATCAAAACCGCCCCCTTTCCCGCAAACAGGGGACGAACTGACATTTTTGTCAGAAATTGTATCTGAGAAACCTTTCTGGAAAAAGTGTCGTCAGAAAGTTCCCCACCAATTCTATCTCAGGCCCTTCCCACTTTGCATCAATGCTGGGGCTACAGGGGGGTCCCTTAACCCACACAGAATCGGCCAGTCCTGCCAGGCTGTCAGACCAGACCCTATCTTCTTCTCTGAAGCAGCCAGCAGTACTGATGGCATTTGAGAAGCACCCCCCTCACCCATCACAGGCCCAGAGAGCAGGATGCCCAGCTCCATTCATGGCTTGATATTTCATGTGCCTGTTGCCTCTGCATTATGCAATACCGCAGAAGAAAAGGCAGGGTATGCCTCAGCCAACGTGAGTGAAGCTTAAACATTCTGCATGCTAAAAATTGTGCAAGGCTGCAGCCCATGTTGCTCTTCCAACACTTATACTTTGTTGTCCTTTGATCTTTATCTCCCCTCACCAGCGCTTCCACTGGGGTTAAAAGGCATCTAATTCCCTTAGTATCTTCAAACCACTCGCACGGGCTTAACTAATCCCCTCTCACAACATCCCGGTCAGGAAGGTATTATTTTCCCCATTTTACAGGCTGGGAAACCGAGGCACTGAGAGGTGAAGTGACTTACTCAAGGCAGCACAATCAGTAGGTGTCAGAGCTAGAAAACAAACTCAGGAGTCCTGCCAAGTAGCCCTAGGCTCTGTGCACTCGACCTGGCTGTCCCCTCTGCTGGAAAGAAGCAGCTGCGAGTTACACAGGAAATTAGAAGCTTGTTTCAAGAGAGAGAAGCCCAGAGAGACTTACCCAGATCACCAGTACACACCAGCCAAGAGCAGCAGACAGGAACGGCGACAGCAGCTCCGTTTGTGCAAACACAGTGCAGCTTCCCTTCCCGAGTAGGAGGAAGGTGATTTTTTCTCCTGGCCAAACCTGCTCTCCAGCTGCATCTCTCTGAATTGCTACACTTCGCGACGGCGCCCTCCCTCCTGATTAGACGTGGGGCAAGGTGTTTCAGATAGCACGTGGGGCAAAGGGGTTAAGGACGGTGTGTAGTGGGAGAGAAGCTAGTGATCTGAGATGTTTTGTGGATTAAGCTAAACCAGAAAAAGGCACTTTATTCTGCACTGAAAGTGTTGAGGTGGGGAGCTGTTCCAGAAAAGCTATTGTGCTTTAAATTGACATCCTCCCTTAATCCAGCTTAGCTTCCTTCTGTAGAAAAGCCCTTGGGCTCAAAGGGTGAAATTCCTCCTAGTACATACACACCGTTCTGATGCATAATTTAAATACCCCTTAATCCCATAGGGACTTCAGTGGTGCTGTGACATTGTTCTGGCCCTCAGCACAAGGGCGAATGATGTCTTCTTTGAACTGGGGTGTTCTTTTGCCCGTCGGTTCCCTAAGCCAGGGGTCCTTAACCTTTTTCTTGCTGAGCGCCCACCCCCACCCCCACCCATACACACTATAAAAACTCCATGGCCCAGTTGTCCCACAACTGTTTTTCTGCATCTAAAAGCCAGGGCCGGTGTTAAGGGGTAGTAAGCAGGGTAATTGCCCAGGACCCCACACCATAGGGCAGTGGTGGGCAACCTGCAGCCCACATGTGGCCCATCAGGGTAATCCACTGGCAGGCCGCCAGACAGTTTGTTTACATTTGCACGGCCACCTGCAGCTCCCAATGACCGCCGTTCGCTGTGCAAATATGAACAGACTGGCGGCCCGCCAGCAGATTACCCTGATGGCGCGGGCCGCAGGTTGCCCACCACTGCCATAGCAGGTACCACAAAGCTAAGCTGCTCAGGGCTTAGCTTCAGTCCCAGGTGGTGGGGCTCGGGGCCCCGGGCTGCAGTCCCATGGTTTTCTCCCCTGGGCCCTAGCAAGTCTAATGCCAGCCACATTAAAACCTGTTCACAGCCCCTCAGGGGGCCCTGGACCCCTGGTTGAGAACCACTACCCTAAGAGACCGAAATCCAGCATATGTTCAGACTTCCATCTGAAGCTCACAATGTTCTTCTACATTAACCACAGAACGAGTAACAGCAGGCACACTTGTGGGCAGGCAGCGTCACCAACCCTTGCAGTCTTATTCCAAGCTCTTTGGGGTTTTACCTGCAGTCCCACTGTGACACAGAAACCCTCTGGCAAAGGGACCCCTCTCACCTCAGACCTGGCACACACGTTCCACCAAACACACGCCTTGCAGGACAGCGAGTAACAGTGAGGTGTTGCCAGAAAGTGCGTAACTTGTTCATAATCATTCCGAAATGTTGGCATGGGTAATATTGAAGGCAGAATGCAGCTACATTGGTAGTGCGCTTTCTGGACTTGGAGTAAAAAAGAAATGATTAATCACCTGGCCCATCCGGGCAAGGCGGACTTGTCGCCTCGTCCTGTCTGCCTGGTGATGCACTGTAAGACAGAATTGTTTAGCCTTGCGCAAGACTGACCCTTTGAATGGGAGACAATCAGAGACATCCACAAACAGCTGAAAGCACTTAAAGTTGAAAAAGAAACTTGACAAGAAGACAGGGGTTCGACCTCTCTGTGATCAGAGACAAACGGTTGTTTTCAGTGTAATAGGTGTCAGGAAGGGCCCTGCCAGGGCTGTGTCCACTCACTGACAAACCCCCTGGAGGAGCAGAGGGTGGTTCGTGTACGCGTGGACCCTGGCTTTTCTGAAATCAGCCACAAAAGACTGAACTTTCGGGAGGAAATCTTCTTTGGTAGCTGGGAAAGGCAACTGCTGATAAACATGGAGGCAGGCGGGTGTGCATCTTTATGTTTTCTTTCGTACTGTAACCATGTGTGTCTGCCACTCTCTCTCAGTTCTGGTTATTATTCTGACTTTAATAAACCTCCTCTTGGTTTATTAGAAGTGCTCACAAGGGCTGTGTGTTTTACGGAGCGGGGGTTTAAGGTAAAAACTGGCAAACTGGGGGACAGTTTGGGGGCAGAGAAGTTGGAATTTCTGTGAGTAGCCAGAGTCAGGGGCCGGATATCGCAGGGGAAGGACTCAAGGGACGCGGGGACTGGGATGCAGCTTTTGTTAACCTCCAAGGTGAAGTGCGGGCTAGCCGAGCCCCCAGCAGAGGGCTGGAGCTGACAGTCACCACAGGAAAAACTCCCTCTTGCTGGAGCAGGGGTAACAAAGTGACTCAGAGGCACAGAACAGTCACACCCACTTCCTGGAGTCAAGTAATGACAAAAGAATCTCAGCTTTTAATTTGTTTAAAAAGTAAGCTTCCCGTCTTCACGGCTGCAGAGCACAACTGGAACCTATGGCTCAAGAACCGGAAAATGACTATAAATCACCCAAGATTTTATTACTCGTTCTTAAATCTCGCGATTTATTAAGCCAATCTTGAGATTTTTTTAGAGCCCGACTCATGATTTTTGACCACAGGGGGGTTGGCAGTGCTGGTCACACCTGTGCAGGCAGATCCGCGCCGATTTGCTCTTTGCTTGTAGGCACGAGCTTTTAGTGTCGCTATCACACCAAAATTAAACTTACTAAGCCGTCGAACCTGGAGCTGGGTGAATCATGGGATTTTCGGTTTGTTGACCGACTAATCCAATGTGGCTGGTGGCTTCATTTTTAATTTTATTTTTTCTTATTATTATTATATTTGTTCATAGTTTCATGGAATTTAAGGCCAGATCATCTTAGGGTGACCAAATGTCCCGGTTTTATAGGGACAGTCTCGTATTTTGGGACCTTTTCTTTTATAGGCACCTATTACCCCCCACCCCCCTGTCCTGTTTTTTCACAGTTGCTATCTGGTCACCCTAAGTCTTGCCCTCCTGTATATCACAGACCGTTCTATTTCACCCAGGTACCCACTATTACACCCAAATTTAAGGTGGCTCAACACACCACTGGAGGTTTTTAAGACCAGGTTGGACAAGCCCCTGTCAGGCATGGTCTAGGTTGACTTGGCCCTGCCTCAGTGCAGGGGCTGGATTTGATGACTTTGCAAGGTTCCATCCAGCCCTGCATTGCTATAATTTCAGTCCCCAGGAAACTAAACTGTGGGCCCCACAGGCAGAGAACAGGAGAGACCATGGTTCCTGCAATGCCCAAAACCCCTGCAATGGCAGGGAACCGATTAGGTGAGAAAATGTTGGCTGGGAGGGAGGGCACTACTCCAGATCTTGGAGGTGTTTCTGTCTGGGCGGTTAGTTTACTGTGGACACAGGCAGGCTTTTTGCAAACTTCAGATCCAGGTTTGGATTCCACCCCCTCCTCCCTCTCTCCTCGCCGCCCCACCAGAATTCAGGCACGTTTCATTGGAGCTGAAGAATTCGTCCAGGGAGCAGAGACGTGGTCAGGCATTGACGGGGATGGACTTCTGGAGGCGGGTGATGACAAGAGGCTGCTGACTTCAGCAGCAGCGTTGGGGGCCAGCAGGACGAGGAGACACGGATTAGCTTCAGACCCAAATACGGGAGAACCTCTGAGTTCCGAACACCTCAGGCATGGAGCTTGTTCATCACTCTGAACAAAACCTTCTGGCTGCTCTTTCAAAAGTTTGCAACTGAACATTGACTTAAAACAGCTTTGAAAATTTGCGATGCAGAAGATGCTTTTAAAATGCTGCTTTCTCTTACTTTATTAGTAGCTTACCGTTTAACTCAGCCCTGTCCTGTATTTGCTTTTTTTTTTTTTTCCTTCTGTCTCTGCTGCTGCCTGATTGCGTCCTTCCGGTTCCAACTGAGGTGTGTGGTTGACTGGTCAGTTCGTAACTCTGAGGTTCGTTCTACTGTGAAACCTTTGCAGGGGAGTAAGGCTAAAGCAGGCGCTGCCGGAGCAGAAAATCGGAGCTACACAAGCTGAGCACGTGGTTCGAACACAGACTCTGTCCCTTTATTTACAATTCTTTATAGACTTGGCTCTGGGCTCCCTTTCGTGGGCTGCAAGTATATTGTACCTGCCCCATCCCAGACAGAGCACACAAAGACCTCAGCTCAGCAATGCGTCCATCCCTGAGTCCACACTTCTAGCCCAGTGGATCTGATAAGAAAATGCACAGCGCTGAATTTCAGTGGAATCTAGAGATTAGAGGAGGGGGCGGGGCTGATAGTCAGGACTCCTGGGTTCTACTCCTAGCTCTGGAAGGAAAGTGCAGACTAGGGGTTAGAGAACGGACGGGGAGTTAGGACTCCCTGGTTCTATTCTTGCCTCTTTCATTTGTTGGCTGTGTAATCTTAAGAAAGTCAGTGACCCTGAGTTTACTTCTCTGTAAAGTAGACCTACATCCCAGCAAGCGTGTAGGATTAATTAACCGTTCACAAATTTCTGTGAGCTCATCAGCTGAGGTGTAAAGCAAGAGGAGCTTGTCTGTCACATGGTTTTTCCTGGCTAGCCCGCGTCCTCAATTACGCCAAGTTTGTTTTGCTGATTTCTCAGCTTTGTAATTAAACAGACGAGGAAAGCTGGAAACACTCAGTGCCTGATCCTGCATCACCACTGGTCTTCAGGCCACAGGGTTTAAGTGAGCCTTAAATGAGTCATAAACCCTCTGCCCAGGACTGAATTTCACCCAAATATAATAAAAAATATTATTGCTATGGGCCACATTCTCCCCTGCAGCAAGATATGCCTGGTGCAAGGTGGAGAGGACAGTCAGGAGCCAGTTATCTCCCTTGAATTCTCATGCTGCCCCAGACCCAGCCTTGACATAAATTAGAGCAGTCTAGGGGCTGCTCTAATTAACCACAGCTGGCTATGGTCTCTAAGGGCCAGATTTTTTAAAGTATTTAGGTACCTAGGAGAATTTTCAAAAGCAACAAGGTGCCTAAAACCCATTGAAATCATGGGGTGTAGGTGTTTGGGCAATCGGCACAAGAATTTGCTCTGTTGGTCTGAGTCCAGCTCAGAATTTCAACGGGGGAATTCTCAACTGGCTAGATGCAGCCAGATTGCTTCCCCCGTGCATTGCCCAGCAGACAGAACTGGGGCTGAGAATCCAACCTGCAACATTTAGGAGTCAAAATATATCTCTCTATATACTAAGCACATGAGCAGAGCCGGCTCCCTTGGCCAGCATCCTCGGCTTTCAAGAGCCGCGCGCGTCATTCACCAGGCTGGTGGCGCTCAGTGTTTATAATGCGGCCACTTCTTGAGGGTTTTACGGATGTGCTGCCCAGGAGAAAGGGTGTTGCTGACGTCCCCGTGGGCCATGAGGAGGTAATTAGAAGACAAGTAGCCATTCTCAACGGCGAAGTGGAGCAGGTGCTTCAAAGCTTTCCAGGCCGCAGCGTTGGGAGACCTTCCTGAAAGAGACCAGGAAGGGATTTGGCTCAGAGAACCTGCCCGGCTTCACCTCCTGGGGGCTGACATGGGACAGGCCCCATGAATCAATGTAACTTTTTCGGAGCAGGTGCTCAGGAGAGAGATGGGGAGGATGGACTGTGGAGACCTGAGCGAGGCTGCAGTGCGTCCCCTTGGATTCATAAGGAGTGTAATCACCCAGCCAGCTCTTCCATCCCACCCCCCACAAGCGATTCAGAGGGCTATGCATGGGTCATGGGGAGGAGGTCTGGAACGCAGGACAGGTGCCAGACTAATGGAAAGGACCAAGTAAGCAGACATCCTGGGAGCCTTTAAGAAACTGCCCCCACGCCAGCGATGTCCTGACCCTTTTGGCTTGTGGCTGCACATGAGCTGGGCTTAAGTTCTTTGTGTTTGTACAGCACCTAGCACCATGGGTGGAGGTCACTTCTCATGCGTTAGGCCTGATGCTGTCTCCCAACATGGGGCTGAACTTGACCTATGGCTCGGAAATCTCAGATCAAAAGCTCTACGCCCTGTATCAATTCCTATTGAATTGTAAAATGCCCAGATCAATTGAACAAAATCTCCACAGCCACTGGGAGCATCCAACTTCTGGAGTGACCCTATTTCCAAGTCTCTGAGCCATGGGAAAACGGTAGCCAAGAAAGACGCTTACCTGTAAAGTCGCCTATAAAGGCAATGCCTAGAGAGATATCGTTGAAACCATAAGTGTGAGCACCTTCTGTATGCCAGCCTCTGCCTTCATACACCTTTCCATCCTCACCAATCAGGAAGCTGCAGGGATGGGAAAGGAAATGTTTCTAATCCAAAATTTGCCATCCATACGCGGCTGAGGTTTTCACCTTAAGGCTGCCTAGAGATCCAGACATCTAATTGCCATTCATTTTAACCAGAATTCTACCTTTATACCTCCACCCATCACCCTGCTCTCATTAGTATCCAAAGAGCAAAAACAGCTTTGGAGGATCGCAGCTTAAAGCCACAGCAAAGGCAGATTTGCAGGTTAGGATCTGAAAAGCAGAACTGGGCAAAAGTTTCTGAACAAGTTTCTGAACATTCTATGAAGAGAAACATAATTTTTTTTTGTAACGTCACCAAAATATTTTCATAGAAATGCGTGGGGATTTTCTACCCACCCTAGAGTTGCTTGGAATTTTGTTGTCGATTGATGTATTTTGATATTATTTTAAAATTCTGAAATGTCAATAAAAATACGTTTTTTTGGAAAATTCCCACTAATTTGTTTGTTTGTTTGCATTCACCAGCTCTGCAGGTGAAACATTCATTTTCTTTGCGAGTGTTTTCTGGGGGTGGGGGGTGGATCTTTATTCTTGAGGGTAGATCCAATGCTTTTTTTAAATAACAAAAACACTAAATGAGTTGAATCATTTGTTATAGATTCATGCTGATTAGTTAAAAAAAATACGACCAACATTTCCAAAGTTGGGAGCTCACAGTAGCTTATTTATCTGTCTAAACATGGATTTTGGTGCCTAATTCTAGGGTTCCACATTTGAAAACATTGGCCTACATTATCCAGATTTCTCATGCTTTTTCCTCATCTCTTGACCAGAATCAGCTTGAATGAAAAGCTAAAGCTACTGCATAAAGCTGGTTATGTGCATTAGCTACAAGACTGAGCATGTGCTAATCGGTGCTATCTTAGACCCTGACCCTGCAAAGGTTTGACGTATGTGCATGCCTTCATGCACGTGAGTAACGGCTTGATGCGAGTGCGCATGCCCACATTTCTGCTGGATCAGGCCAAAGAATGTGCTTTTGCCTCTTACTTGTAGGCAATGTTGCACCAGCCCTTGTTGTTCATGTGGTAATGCTGGATATTCGTCATCTGCTGGTTGCATTCCGCACGCGTTTTGCAGCTGCCGCCGGCCGTGTGGAGCACAATGACGTATCCAGGCTGCACTGACTTGAGAGGCGATGAGCAGTTGGCGGGCCGGCCGCCCCACTTGCCTGGGGTGACAATGTGAAGGCAGAAAAACCCTGGAGGGAGAGAGAGAAAGATGAACCAAAGGGATGCAGCCGCCATCAGCCTCTGTGCCGGCAGCGCTCTCTGAACATCTCGGATGTCCCCATGCTCCTTTGCTCCCTCCAATTCCCTGACATAAAACCCCGCTGTAAGTAACTGACATTTCAGTGACTGTCACTTCCAAAGTGTTTAAGACACCCCTACTATCCTTCCTAATTGCTACATTCTGGGCAGCTTCTCCTTTGTATAACTTTGTGCCACGTACCAGGCTGAACAGAGCTGCATTACTATTCCTGCTTTAGGTTAGGAGAAACTGAGAGCAGTGAAGTGACTTGGTCTCGGTCAAACACCGAGAAATTGGTAGAGACAAGAACAGGACCCACTTCTGCTGGCTACAACCCCAACACTCTGCCTGCCCATGCCAAGTAATGGAAAGCATTGTGAGTAAGATAAACCCCAGACTCACCCCACGAGACAGCACACAGAGCACAGAGGAACGCAGCCAGCCTGAACATCCTGTGAGGCCTTCAGTTAAAATCTCCAAGCAAGAAGCATGACAGTGACCTGGAAACAAATCTGCACTTTACACCAGGAGAAAAAAATTTCTAGGGCTTCAAGAAGCAACATTAATGCAGGGAAAGAAACTGACAAACGATGAAGTCCAAAACACAGAGCCACATTGTTGGTGGCATGGCTGGGTGGACATCAGTGAAGTTACACCAGGGATGGATTTTCCCCCTCTTGTGTTTCGCCCCTGATTGTAACCTAGAATTCGGGTGTGCACGGAGAGCCAGCTCAAGGCCCAGGCTTCACTTCCACCCTCAAAACAGGGCTTGAGTGATGCATGGACCATCTGCCAGTGGGAGAATTCCCCCCACCCCCGAGTTCCCAAGCCGATGCAAGTGAGATTATAGCTAGTGATAATAATGCTGATGTTTGTGATTTGCTGTATGGACCAGAGGTACCTATGGGCATCCAAAGACATAAGACATGACAAACATTAATGGCAACAGGACCTAGGTATATTCCTAGGGCTAGAGAAGAAAACAACTCTATCAACCCAACAGCCTTCCTGTGGTTAAACAACCAACCCACATGCCCACCTCCATCAGGGTGGGATTTCCCCCCTCGTGTGTTTCAGTCTGGCTTGGCAGGATGCTGAGAATGCACCAGGACATAGTTTGGAATGCTAGTTATTAATGGTATTATGGTAGCACCCAAAGGCTCCAGCTGTCATCAGGAACCTGCTGTACTAGGAGCTGGTCAAACTCATAGGAAAACCCAGTCCCTGCCCTTGGGCCCTGCTTTATAAAGGTATTTAGGGGTTCTCAGCTCCGCGTTGCGACACCTCCCTGACTTTGGAGCCTCTGCCTCGCTTTCAACAGCCAGTCAAAAACATTAGAAGAACAATTTGGGGAACATTTGCAAAATGTCAACGTTGTTTGTGTTCAGCAGGGTTCGGAGTAGATTCATTTTCTATTTTGGGGGCAACATTTTTCATGGCACTTTGAAGCAAATTGTTACTGAAATGTACCCAAAACCTGGCTTCTGATCAATAAACATTCCTAAAGCAATTCTGACTTGTGAAAATGTTCACAACAAAAGAGAAACTTTCAATAGTCTCGACCGCTTGAAAACAGCTCTAATCACAGCCATAGAAATAAACCCTTGGCAAGGAGCCTGTGCGATCAGCTCTCGTGAATGTGACCAGGAGTTCTGCAAAGTTTAGAGGGCCAGTTTTCGGAGAGGACAGATGCCAGAGCTGATGGCTGTCCTCTCCGATGGGGATCTCGATATGGAATTACACTGTTGAAACAAATGCACAATTTCGTTAGTACCTGTGGAGGGGAAAGGGCGGATTCTCTAATCTGACTTCAAGTTTTCTCTCTCTCTCTCTCTAAGTATCAGGTTGAGCTGCATGTTTGGAATCAGGGCAGCGCCTAACCCCACAAACCCAACTTCCCGATTCTCTGGCTCATCCTCCCAACCCTGCCTTAGTTCATTCCTTCTTGCTGGTGACTCAGGCGCTCCCCACCCACTCTAGGCCCTTATTGGGCCATTGTTACATGGCATGGCAGCACCCTGCTATTTTGTAATGCGTTTATCCTCCCCACCCTGTTGCGAGGGGGGGCCGGGCTCTCAGCTCCATTGCCCAGAAGAGGAAGTGAGGCCCAGAAAGACTAAGTGACTTGCCCCGGGTCAGGCAGGAAATCTGTGCCAGAGCAGGGAGCTGGACTAGGGTCTCCTGAGTCCTAGGCTTCCCCTCTTACCATTGCACCCTCCTTCCTAGCCAGTCAGCACCACACCAGCTCCATAGGGATTGAACTGGTGAGCTCCAGAACTAAAGGCAGGAGCTAAGGTTCCCTAGCTGCTAGGGCTGTAAGAGAGGCCTGTCCTCCATGGATCAGACCTGGAGGGCCGGGCCCTGGAATAAGTGTCAATTTTGAAACAAAAAGTCATTTTGAATCAGCAAAGTGGAAATTTTCATTTTGAAAATGCCAGAACAAAACATCTCAGCAACTTTGACACTTTTCTTTTCAACCCTTTTTCTGGTCAGGAGATCTAGGGAAACCGCCCCTGATTGGAAACAGCTTCTGTGTCGACCAATCGGCATTTTGTCACCCCCAAAAAAGGTTGTTGAAAAATTCTGGCCCAGTTCTACCCCTTGGTTCAAACACCAGGTCCAGTCCTCCAGAGCAGAGTTCTCACCTCGAGACCCGGCCAGCAGTCGGACGCTTACAGGGCGTGAGCCTGTATTCTGGGGCAAAAAGAAAAGGAGTACTTGTGGCACCTTAGAGACTAACCAATTTATTTGGTTAGCTACAGCTCACGAAAGCTCATGCTCAAATAAATTGGTTAGTCTCTAAGGTGCCACAAGTACTCCTTTTCTTTTTGCGAATACAGACTAACACGGCTGTTCCTCTGAAACCTGTATTCTGGGGCGTTTGCAACACCCCAGATAAAATCCTGCATCCCAGAGTAAATAGGCAGCCAGAGGAGTCTGCAGCGGGGAGATGACCCTGACTCCTACGGGCTCAAGTCCCCAGAAAAGTTGGACCTCCCCCATGTTCTTCAACCACTTTCTGACTCTCAGCAAGGTAGACAGAGGACTCAGTAACTGGTGCAAATGTAACCAGCTGTACTTAGGCAGACAGCAGGGAATGAGCCCTTGTGACCTACAGAGTTCAAAGCATGAGTTACTGCAGCTTTGGCGAAAGGGATAGCAACCGCTGGCTCTTACATGAACCGGCCACGAGAGGGGACAGAGCCCTCCCTCTGGCGTGAGTTATTACACGGATATACCACACAAGGTGCAGTCTGAACGGCTCTATCCCTTGTGACAGCAACCCTGAGGCCTGCTTGAGCCAGGACAGAAAGGGTGGGGTGGAAATGCCAAAGCAAAACAAAGAGCAAGGGAACAGCGAAAAAGCTTCTAGTGTTTACCTGGGTCTGGCTCGAACTCCCCGAGTCTTCATTCTGCAGGCACAGAGGGATGTGTCTCTTTTTATTGGCTGTGGACATGAGGGAGAAAAGAGATGTTGAAACAGCACTGGAAGGAAAAAGTCCCTTGGCCAGGAAATGGTGCGTTGTGATTCAAGAGAGGAGGGTGAGAGCCGGGACGTGCACACGGCTGGAAACACCGGCTTTGGCGTGGGCATGGACCATGATGTCATGGAACGGAGCTCAGACAGGGGTTTTCTGGCTGGAACAGAAACAATTAAATGCCATTCAGTGCAAGGAGCTATATTTATCCTTGAAAAAACAGGGGGTATTTGGGAAGGGTTTAATCAGCTTATATGAGAAAAATTCCTCCTTCAAAAAGAGGAAGAAAATGTCTGTTATTTTGCCTGCTTGTTAAAGGCATTAATGAGGGGTGTGACAAAATAGCGGGAGATTCAGTAGGCATCAGGAAACAAAGAAATTATAATGGTCTATGAATCTTCATCGGTCTTTTAGTGCAATGGATCTTTAGAAACACTCCCAGATACAGTCACTTTTACCCAACTGCACTTTCAAAGATTTCAGATGCTTTGGCACAATTCATCCATTTTGGCCAAGATAACGCCACCAAGTGGGGGCTCAGACCTTCATTAATTAAGGTTCCCATCGCTTCCCCCTTCCGGGGAATCCCCATTTTACAGGTTTGCAGGAATACGGTCACAAATCTAGCTCTAGCTCTGAGCTGGGTTGAGACGGGTGGCCCAGACATGGCAGGAGAGGGAGGAAGCTTTAAGCTGCCCCCGATCCCACTCGCTCAGCCCCAGGCCAGTCCCTTGGTACAGAACACAGCAGTCTGAGGGCTGCTCTAAACTGCACTCACTGCCCACTAACGCAGCCAGAGATCACTGAGGTGCAGGGGTGCCCTGGCCACACACCCCTTTCCTCAACACCGGCAGCTAGGAAGGGCTTAACATAGGTGACACCGTGAGAGTTAGCACCCGAGGGTTCCTGGATGCAGGGCAACTCCTCCACTGGCTGGACCTGGCCCTTCCTGCTCAAGAACAGAGAGGGCTCCATTGGGCTAGGGTGACCAGACATCCCGATATGATAGGGACCATCCCAATATTAGGGGGTTTGTCTTACATAGGACCCTATTTCCCCCTCCCCCGTCCCAATTTTTCACGCTTGCTCTCTGGTCACCCTACATTGGGCTCTTGTGTAAGGGAGGCCAAAAGGGCTCAGGAGAAGACCTCTGGGCCCTGATCAAAGGACCTACACAAGAGAGGAGCTTTAATGTTTCCCTTATAAGTCACACTGCGCTGAGCACATCCGGCCCCGTGTCAAAGCTATTGACAGAGGCCCTCTGAGAAGCACCGCCCCGCTGTATCTTACCACCAGGCGGCAGCAGAAACTTACAGAAAGTTGCCTTCTGCTAGGGGCTGCCACCACCCACCCCCGGGTCTGTCCTGTGTCAGTCACCTCCCGTTCATGCTACAGTACTGGGAAATGAGCCTGGACTCTGAGTCAGGGCTGGGGCCTAGCCTGAAACAGCAGCTGTGTTTCCAGTCATGTTTTCCCCACTTGCATTCATGTTCTTTTCAGTGGCAACTGGATAATGCATTAAAAGCAGCACTTCACATAGTAATAATAAAGGCAGAATGGGGAGAAAGAGAGAGGACAGACAGATAGATAGATAGATAGATAGATAGATAGAGGGGGTGTCTGGGGATAGATAGATAGATAGATCAGGGGCCAGCACCTGCACCCAGTGACACTGGTGTCACTCCAGAGTCACTCTGCTTAAGTCAGTGGGGTTATTCTGGATTTACAATGATGTAAATGAGAGTAGAATTTGGCCCTTTGCCTGCACTGGGGATGTAGCAGGCCTGATTTGAACCCGTGTAAGTGAGATGAGACTCAAGCTGTGAAAGGCCATGCTTTGCACCCTTTTCTACCCCATTTCACCCCTTGAAGGGACCGCACAGAACCACATGAGGAGCTTCCGGCCCAGTTCTGCCCAGGGCTGAGCACACTGCGGGACTTGAAGGCACTCAGCACCCTGCAGGATTGGGCCCTCCGTTGCCCTAGGCAGGGTGAGGTGATGGCGGGTCTGACTCTCTGTAGCCCAGCACCTCGTGCAGTCATTTGCACCCATGGAAAGCGGGAGTGAAACCTTATCAGGCAGTGGTAAAGTGGGCCTGGGATCTCTGCGATTTATTGACCTGATCCAAACACCACTGAAGGTTGGGAAAAATCTGAATCCATGTTTGCATCCAAGCTCCGCAGCCCTTGACTGGCAACCAAGGCTTTGACACCCATGCAAGCCAGGGCACCGTTATTAGCCCCATTTTATAGGTGGGGAAACTGAGGCAGGGAGCCATTAAAGCGACTTGCTCAGCAGCAGCACAGAAAACCAGAGCCAGCTGTAGAAACCAGACATTCTGAGGCCCAGATCTGTGACCTTAACCAAAGAACCGCCCTTCCCTCCACAGCTGTGCAGTCCCATAGCATGGAGTGAAGGAGGGGAGCGCCTTCCTGACCCTACCTGGATCTCTGTTCATGCCCTGAAGCATGAGGGCTGGTGACCCATATTTTTTTATTCTAGCAGATGCTGGTCTCATGATTCTGGTGAACATTGGATCCATTTCCGAATGGGGCGAGGCAACATTCCTCGACAGTCCCCTGTGGCAATGAACTTCACAGGATAATTGCGCAGTGTGTAAAAGACTCATCTCCTGGTGTCTATTTTTGTCATCTGCTAATTTCATCAGCTTCTCGCTAAGGGACGTGTGTTGTTCTGTTGCCACTTAGGCCGGGTGGGGCCCTGAGCCCTTTTCTACTCTGCACCGAACGAAGCAAGAACAGTGACAAGACATTACTAGGGCCTGATTCTCAGTTACACCCCCTGTAAGTCACTGCGGCAGGAAAAAGGAGCCTTAAAGTGGCTGGAAGCTCCCTTGTGCAGGGGGCCTCAGCAGCCCACCCTGCTCACTGCCGCTGGTGTGGGGATGGGATCAGGGCTGTGGCCGGAGAGCGCCACACTACGGTTACTCCCTGTTTCCACGGCTCACAGGGGCCTGTGAGAACCAGAGCACAAATTAGAACCACGTTGAGGCTGCTCTAACTGACCCCAGGAGCCAGACAGTGCCTTGGGCTAAAACTAATCCCCCCCGCCCCCAGTGGCTGGAACCAGGTAGCAGATTTGGGTCCCTGGAGCGCTATGCACCTCAGATCGGAAGCCCCGAAGTGGCCAGACCAGTGACGGTGATGGGGTGGAGGCTACATGAAGAGGAGTTTGGGATGGGCTGAAATCTGAATGTTACCTCAGGAGATGGATGCATGCAGCTGGCCGGCCTTTCCCCTGGCACTCGTCAGCCCCTGGGCTCCAGGTGTCCCCGCAGGGCCAGGTGCTCCTCTGACACCTGTGCACCTCCTTTGACTCCCGTGAAGTTTATTCATCTTATGCCATGTCGGACAGTGTCAAAAGCCTGACAGAAATCCACGTCTACAGTTTCCCCCCATCCACTAGGCCCGTCGCCCTGTCAAAGGAGCAAACGTGGGTTGGCGCGGGATGATTTGTTCCTGAGAAATCCACGCTGCCTGCTCCTTGGCACCCTTTGAGCCACGAGAGGCTCACAAGCGGATTGTTTAATACCCTTGTTTAATAATGTTCCTAAGTGCCGGCACAGTCCACGATATGCTTCCCTGGAAGGCTCCTTCTGTTTCTAGCACGGTATTTGCCACTCCCCATTGCAACACTCATGCGTCCCAGAACATGCTCGCTCTCTCGCTCTCTCGCTTCCAGGAGCTTGGATAAGCCAGCCTGATCACTGCAAGGTTGGGCCCTCTGGGCATGTGTGTTTTGATGGATTCTTAAGGCCAGGGGGGAAATCATAGAATCACAGGGCTAGAAGGGACCACAAGGGTCATCGAGTCTAAACCCCTACCAGCAGAGCTCCAGAGACATCCGTGGGGCTACATCTATTTATACCAGCTGAGGATCAGGCCCCCTCGATTCCCAGCCCGGAGGAACTATCCGTTCCAACCTCCTGCAGAAGAGAAGCCACAGAACTGACCCAGGGATTCTGACATGGAGCTTGATCATTTGTAGTTGAACGAGAGGGTGCATGTAAATCTAATGGTGTGTGCATCCTCTGGGGAGGGCCCCAATATGACCCTGATGCCCCTCCCCCATTCTCCCTTGTCCTCCCCCCCGACACACACATACCCCTACCTACCTTATCTGGTGCGTGGTCTTCCCCCACCCTCCAGTACTGAGGTATCTTCTTCCAGGGGCCAACCAAGCATCGGAGATGACCCCATGGCCACCATCCAAAAGGGGGATTCTAGGGAGGAGGTGAAGGTAACAGGCCGGTATGCTATGCATCTCTGCTCCTGCTCAAAGAATTAACCCCCCCGGGCCTGCTGAAGTGAAGCAGAGCTGTAAGGGAGGGCACATGGCTGGGGTAGGGAAGGGAAAGGTTCCAAAGCACGGAGCATTTTGTTGCTTCTCTGACCTAATCTGTAGAGGCCTGACTTTTCGGAGGCGCTCAGCACCCGGCAGTCGGAGCAGTGGGTGCCCAGCACCTATGAAATCCAGGCCCAAAGCTTTAGAGGCGCTCCCTACAAGCGGTCTAGCCTGGAGGAGTTCTGGGTCCCCACCACCCTGAGGAGTAATCGTCCGCCTTTGCAGACTGGTGCGGGTCGGCATCACGTGACCTCTACCCCGCCATACACGGTCACACGGACTGGTAGCTCCATTGCCTTGTTGTTTTCAAGGTGCAAAGTCGACTGTGCGCCGTTACAGAATTGTCGCCATGTGCGGCTGGGAGGGACCTCGAGAGGTTTGCTAGTCTGGCCCTCAGCACTGAGGCAGGGCCAAGTAAACTTACACCAGCCCTGACAGGGGATTGTCCAACCCATCCTGAAAAACCTCCAGTGATGGGCATTCGGCCCCTTGGTCACGTATTCCAGCACTTAGCTATCCTTACGCTAGTGTGAGTGGATTTTGCTGCGCATCAACCCTGCGCTTCAGACTTGACGACATAAAGGCACTGGCATGCCAGCCAAAGCCCATGCTAAAGGCGGGGGGTGGTCTTGTGGGTAAGGTGTTGGCCTGGGACTATGGACACCGGGTTCTATTCCCAGACCTGCCACAGCAAATCACTCAATCTCGCTGTGCCTCAGTTTCCTGTGAAATGGAGCTAATGCTTCCCAGCCCCCTGGGGAGGTTGTGAGGCTAGGTTCATTAAGGACTGTGAGGGCGCAGCTAGTCTGAGGCAAGTGGAGCTCCATAAGCAATTAAACGAAGCTTAAGCCTGCAGTCCTGGAAAGATTCACCTTTACACAACCCACGTCTAATTCGGGAAGCAGTTATTTCAAACCAGTCATGCAGCGTTCCTCACCCTTCTAGATTCGGCAGGCCCCTCCTTGCCCCTCCTGGGTCCTGGGCCCCACCGAGGAATGCTGCGCCACCAGAACGTGGATGCTAGGGTTTTAATGAGACCTCTTGTTTGGACAGCCCCCAGGGGAACAGTGCAGGAGACATAATCCCTGTACACACTGCCCAGTGCCCCAGCAGCGCTGGGAACTCCCCTCTGACCCAGCCCGGGAGATAACGGGCTCAAACGGGCTGCAAACCTCAGAGCGAGTTACACTGAGCAAAGGGTGCAGGACCGAGCCCCTCCCATGGCATCTCCCCCCCCCCCCCCCCTTGGCACAGCTCCTCTGCCCTCCCACCCCTGCAGACACAAATGCTGCCCACTCCCAACCTCCCCAAATGAGGCGGGGCGGAAAGACTGTCCAGCCCAGGAGGTGAATGCCCTTGGTGCCCAGCTGGCCTTGAACTGCACTGGGGTCAGTCTATCCCCACCTTGCCTTTCCTGGGTTGGGAGCGGGATCTGGAGAACCGCTGATCTAGCCCCAGGAGCAGCTCTGATTCAGCGGGGCCCCGCCTGCCTGTGATGGGTCAAGAGGCGGCGTGATTGTCTCTTTCCTCAGCATGTCGGTCTAACAGCTCGGGACGACGCAACGCAGCTCCATCGCCGGGCATCCCCTAGGGATGCAACGGTCTAGTTCCATCAGCAAACGTCCGATTGCATCAGCCTCCAGAAACTTCTCCTTTCTGGTTGCTCCCCAGTCCACACCGTGGGGGAAGAGCCTTGTCGGGCCAGGGCAGGAGAAGGCGCTGGATGCCCCAACTGCAGGGCCTCGGTGGTGTATAGGCCTCACGCTGTCCTCTCTGCCCTGCGTGAGGGGGCAGAAATGCCTCACGCCAGGCCCAGGATTTGCCAAAGGGTTCATCACCATGGAGGCTGAGCTCTTTGGAAACCCTGACCCCCCAGTGGGCTTCTCTTCGCAGTGTTCACTTGAGTGTTGCCCCTCACCTGACTCCCATCCACACCCCAACATGGCTTCACTCCAGCGCCTTGAACCTGAGCTGGCCGACCCGGCAGGGGGAGCAGGCTGCAGCTAACCCCACTGCAAAGCCAGAGCCGACGATGCTCAGAGACATGATAGGAAACCTCTTCCCCCCCGCATCAATCCAAAGCAGGGAAGCCACCTGGCCATCCCCCAGGTGCTATGGAACTGCCCACTTGAGCTGATGTGTCAAAGACCAGGACATGCTGCTTGGCTGGCAGCAGGTGGATCTTCTTAAGAGCCATGCAGCAGGGCAGGATAAAAACTCAGCTCTGTTTGCTTCCTAAACAGGGGAGTGGCTTTGCTTTACCAGGGCTTTGCTGAGAGCGGCTTTTCCCATCCCATCCCTGCAGGGTATGCAACTGGGCTTGTGGTATTTAAGGTTTTGACTGGGATTAATAAAAGCCAGGCAATTCACATTACTGAGAAGGGTATTTAGGTAGCTCTTCTCTGAAGCAGGCTAAGCCATTGCACTGCCAGGAGCTGGAAAGCAGCTGTTATCTCATTAACCACTGAGCTCCAGTGGCTTTTTCTCTTTTGCTGCAAAGCAGAGATTCTTAGGGGAGCCTAGTTCAGGTTTGATTATTCCCAGAATAAAAGATCAAAGAAGGTTGGTTTTTTACTCTCTAGACCTGCAGAAGAAAAGAGCACTGGACAGCCACAAGCACAAACAGCTAGCAGATGAAAGGGTGACAGTGATTTCCAAGCATGAGAGTCGGGCACCACCTAAACTCAGGAGTGAAGCTAACCCCAAGCTCACGGAGAGCAGCACACACGTCTGTGCCTGCAGCCAGTGCTGCAGCCGGCTGTGGTTAGGTGGAGATAGCATTTACTCCAGGCTGACGGATGGAGGTGGTGATATTTTGCCCTGTTGGCATTCTTTGTGGTATGCTTGATTTGGGGTAATCTCTCCTACTCAAGGTGAAGCTAGGTCCATCGTATACAACCTAAACATAATCACGATATAGGCTGCTCATAGCAAATTCTTTCTACCAGGGCTGGGATTTTCCACATTAAAAGAAAAGGCACAAACTTTCCACCCAGCCAACCTTTCAGGTTAGATTAAGGGCACAAGGAAGCGATAAAGAGCAAAGGTAACATCTCCATGCAAGAGCATGAAATGGGTGGGTCTGCAGGAGGCTGCGCTGAACTGAACCCCAGGTGCTGTCTGTCTCTGCGGAGCCCTCTGAGATTTAAAGGCGCAGGCCCTAGGAAATAAAAGCACATCACGTTACGTAGCTAAACATACACATTGCATGGTAAGCACGGCCAGAGCTCACATTCAGAGTTCGGGCCTGAATGAGAAGTCTGCAGCATTCTGGCTATTGCCAAAGAAATGGACATGCCATGGGTCCCGTTAGCCACAGGATTCCTGCCTCTAGTGAAGGAGTACTTGTGGCACCTTAGAGACTAACCAATTTATTTGAGCATGAGCTTTCGTGAGCTACAGCTCACTTCATCGGATGCATGCCGTGGAAACTGCAGCAGACTTTATTTATACACAGAGAATATGAAAAAATACCTCCTCCCACCCCACTGTCCTGCTGGTAATAGCTTATCTAAAGTGATCATCAGGTGGGCCATTTCCAGCACAAATCCAGTTTCATATTTGGTATGTTTCATATTCTCTGTGTATAAATAAAGTCTGCTGCAGTTTCCACGGTATGCATCCGATGAAGTGAGCTGTAGCTCACGAAAGCTCATGCTCACATAAATTGGTTAGTCTCTAAGGTGCCACAAGTACTCCTTTTCTTTTTGCGAATACAGACTAACACGGCTGTTACTCTGAAACCTGCCTCTAGTGAGGGTTTTATCTTGCACTTCAGTCTTCTGCTGCCCCAAAGCACCGTCAATGACATTGCTGTGGAGGGGGAACAGAGATGTGGAGAATTTGTCCTTGTTCCTGTCCCTTTCATCTTGGTGCCCTTAAAACTACCGACGTACCGACAGAATTACGCCGCAGGAGGGCAATGCATTTTGTCAAAACTTTTTTTCCTGACCATGCGTGGCTGCCATGCAGGGGTGTTTTGAGGGTGTGCAATACGAGTGCAACTCTTCTTAGAACAGGAATTAAATCGTGGGAGCCCTTCTCGAGTTCTCTGAACTAGTGACTTGTCGGCGGAGACAGGCGAGGGAAATGAGGGTTGAAACAAGCAAGGCCACATCCTCAGCTACTGCAAACCACGAAATTCCACTGAAGTCAATGGGCCCCCATCCATGTGCATCAGCTGAGAACCTGGCCCAGAGCCTGGATTACTGCCCTATGCTGCAGCAAGAGGTCTGCTCCCACTCGATGGCATGTGGGGATGAGGGTGACTTTACAGCCTGGTTTCTGCAGGGACACCTAACTCACAGGCAAGTGACCTGACCAGAGTTTGGCTCTTCGGGTGCAGAGAGCCAGTTTCAAGACTCATGCACCTCACCGGTACTTAAGTGGTGCACATGTTATCTGCACAGGGGGCATTGCACAGTTTGGAAGTTTCACAGGAACCTGTGGGATTTAGGTGTCCAAACCCCATTAATTCTGTTAGGCTCCTTTGAAAATCCCAGTCAGAATGACATAGACCCCCTATTCTGCAAAGACTTAATTTATGCAGCTGCTTAACTCAAAGCAGGTGAGTAGATCTATTGAGTTCAGTGGGCCTGCACCTGTGTCTAAACCTTTGCAGGATCTCAGTCTCTGCCTTGCAGGTGAGCTGCTGAGTTTATATCATATGCTATTAATTAAATTAACTCCTCTGAGCTTATTTTTATTCTGAAATCATGCAGACACTCAAAGCAGGGTCCTGAGTGGGGTAAAGCCATTCAAATCTTTCTAAAGCGAAATAAAGAGCTGGCCTTATTGTTCTTCAGATGCGGTTTAGAAAAGCAATGGAAGCTGAGAACAAAAGCCCCAGAATGTTACAGGATTCTTTCAAATCCCGACCATGCTGGAATTTGCCTCAAAGGCTGCAAGCAATCACATCCAGCTCTCGGTAAGGATAATCACATCCAGCCTACCTCGAATGTCAAAACCCACTCTGCAGAAAGCTGGAGCCAACCTGTTTCACAAGAGTGAGGTTAGCGAGTGGCCGTTTTATGGCAATCTGAGACTTTGCTTCAGAGTTGTTGCTTCTGCTACATTTCTGGCAAGTTTCTTAACAGGAATTGTCAGAAAGCTGGTCAGTTGCAGCATCTCGCTCAGCCTTGGGAAATTGTAACTGCTCTGAGCTTTTTAAATGCCAAAGATTTGCATGGTCGTGGCCAGAATATATTTCTAAAGGGGAGAGCTAACCGAGAGAGGTCCTTTCATGGATCCATAGCTACACCTGTAGCACCTAGGCATTTCCAGCCAGGTATTTTAAAAACCAGCAAGTGATTTGGGATGCCTATTCTCTAGGACCTGATTTTTAGGGGGCTGAGCACCTGTAGCTCCCGCTGACTTCAGTTAGAACTGGAGGAACGCAGTCCCAGGCCTAATGTCTCGCTTTGGGATCCGAAAACTGGATGCACCCAAAATCAGCATCTAGAAAATGCCGGACCACTGGGTCCATCTAGCCCAATATCCTGTCTTTGTCAGTGGCCAGCACCAGTTGCTTCAGGGAAAGGTGCAAGAAATGTTGCAGTAATGGGTTAACCTACCCCTAGGGAAGTTTTCTTCCTGACCCCATTATTTAGAAGTTGGTTTATGCTCTGAAGCATGAGGGTGTGTTTCCCTTTCAATGCTCTTGCTTACTTTTTATCCCTTACTGTTATAACACTGAATATTCTCATTATCCAGATAACAGTCCAATCCTTTTTGGAATTCCCCCAACAGTGACCACTGTGATAAGGGAATTTTCCACCCTTTGGAGGGCTGTGAGTGCTATATCCATGGAATGCACACATTGTGGTACAGACTAATATGTGTGTATTTGAATGGGGAGTTTTGCTTAATACCAGATGATGGGACATGGATCAATGAAACCTAAAGACCTTTACCTCTAATAGGCAACTCACTTTAACAGCGTGCCTGTGATTTCTCCTTCTGTTTTCATCTTGTTTTAAAGACTAGCCTCTACTAAGGGAACAATATTTTTGTTAGTTCCACAGGTGAATGCTTAAGACAACTGCAACATTCTTCTATCCCCGGGCTGCACTGTAAAGAGTATGGGCCAGATCCTCAGCCAGTGTAAATCAGTGCTGCTACACAGATGTCAGTAGAGTTAGGATGAAGGACTATGTCGATATACATAAGTTCTTTGGGGAAGGGAGAATGTTTCTGTATCTATTTGTGAAATTCTCAATGAGGCCTGGATCTTGATTTGGTACTTCCAGAATGGTTCATTGTCAAATGAGGAGGACATATCAAGGGAGGCCCCTTGTCAATATCCTCATTAATGACTTGGATGATGGTGTGGAGAGTATACTTATAAATCTGTAGATGACATGAAGCTGGGAGGCGTTGCAAGCACTTTGGGGGACAGGGTTAGAATTCAAAACAATCCTGCTAAATTGGAGAATTGGTCTGACGTGAATAAAAATAAGTGTGAAATACTTCACTTAGGAAGGAAAAATCAAATGCACCGATTCCAAATGGGGGAGAACCGTCTAGGCAGCAGTACTGCAGAAAAGGATCTGGGGGATTATGGTGAATCGCAAACTGGATATGAGTCAACAGTACGGTGCTATTGCAAAAAAGACAAATGCCACGCTGGGCTGTGTTAACAAGAGTGTCATAAGACCCAGGAGCTAATTGTTGTGCTGTGTCTAGTCTGGGGCACCACAGTTGAAGAAAGACATGAACAAACTGGAAAGTCCAGACGTGAGCAACGAAACTGTGTCAGAGGTCTAGAAAACATGACCTATGAGGAAAGGCCAAAAGAGGGGGCACGCCTAGACTAGAGAAGAGGAGCCTGAGGTGGTCATGATAACACTCTTCCAGTATATAAACGGTTGTTTTCAAGAGGCCAGTGAGGGTAGGACAAGAAGAAATCAGCTTAATTTTCAGCAAGAGTAATGCAGATTAGATGTTAGGAAAAACTTTTCAACAGTGAGGTTAGCTAAGCACCGGAACAGGGAACCTCGGGAGGTCGTGAAATCCCCATCCCTGGAAGTTTTTAAGAACAAGTTAGCTAAACACCTGTCAGGCATGGTCTAGGGTATATTTAATCCTGCCTCGGCATGGGAGGATGGACTAGGTGACCTCTTGAGGTCCCTTCCAGCGCTACATTTCTATGGTTTGATGATTCAATAATGCAAATAACAATCATAGTAATTAATAGTCTTTAATCCTAATAAAGACAGCAGGACTTGCCACTATGGAGTTATGTGTTCCCACAAAACTTTTTTCACCTGTTTCTTTTTTTAATAGTTTCCCTTTAGCGTTTTATTACATTAAAATGAAGAACATCAGAATGGCCAGACTGGGTCAGATCAATTGTCCAGCTGGCCCAGTATCCAGTCTGCTGTCAGTGGCTAGTTCCAGATGCTTCAGAAGGAATGAACAGAACAGGGCAATTTTGATTGATCCGTCCCTTGTTGTCAAGTTCCAGCTTCTGACACTCAGAGGTTTAGGGACACCCGGTGCTTAGGGTTGCGTCCCTGACCATCTTGGCTAATAACCGTTGATGGATCTATCTTCCATGAACTTATCTACTTCTCTTTTGAACCTTGTTATACTTTTTGGCCTTTACAACATCCACTGGCAATGAGTTCCACAGGTTGACAGGTCCATAGTAATGATCTCAAGTTACAGTGGGGGAGATTTAGGTTGGATATTAGGAAAAACTTTTTCACTAGGAAGGTGGTGAAGCACTGGAATGGGTTACCTAGGGAGCTGGTGGAATCTCCTTCCTTAGAGGTTTTTAAGGTCAGGCTTGACAAAGCCCTGGCTGGGATAATTTAGTTGGGGATTGGTCCTGCTTTGAGGAGGGGGTTGGACTAGTTGCTTCCTGAGGTCCCTTCCAACCCTGATATTCTGTGATTCTATGATTGACTGTGGGTTGTGTGAAGAAATGCTTCTTTTTGTTTACTTTAAACCTGCTGCCTATTAATTTCATTGGGTGACCCCTAATTTGTGAAGGGGTGAATAACACTTCCTTACTCATGTTCTCCACCCCAGTCATGATATCATAATCCTCTCTCATATCCCCCCTTAGGCATCTCTTTTCTAAGGTGAACAGTCCCAGTCTTTCTCACCTCCCTTCGTATGGAAGCTGTTCCGTACCCCTGGTCATTTTTGTTGCCCTTCTCTGTACCTTTTCCAATTCTAACATAGCTTTTTTGAGAGGGGGCGACCAGAACTGCAGGCAGTATTCAAGGTCTGGGCGTCCCATGGATTCAGATAGTGGCATTATGATATTTTCTGTTTTATTATTTATCCCTTTCCTATTGGTTCCTAACATTCTGTTCACTTTTGGGACTGGAGGCAGTTCTTGGATGGAAGGCACTGGGCTGAGGGTCAGGAGATCTGAGTTCAATCCTAGCTCCACTGCAGACGCCAAGTGGGACCTCAGGCAAGTCAATTGACCTCTCTGTGCCTCAGTTCCCCATCAGGACAAAGGAGATAATAGTCCGTCCTTTGTCTGTCTTGTGTTATTAGAGTGTGAGTTCTCTGGGGCAGGGACTGTCTCGTACTACAGGTCGATAGAGTGAGTGCCCAGCAGCATGAATTGTAGCTAGAGCGTTTAGGGCCAGATCCAGAAAGGTATTTAGGCTCCTGATTTCTGAGCCTTAGGCGCCAGCATAATAAACAGTAATCATGTAATTAAAGCACTTGTCTAATGAATTTGTGTGCCGCTACCAAGGGAAGCGTGGGCAGCCCCGTATGTCAGCAGCGTTGCTCTCCAGGCAGATGAAATGGCTGTTGATCAATCGCATATTCAGAGCAAACCAGGCGCTGATTTGAGCTGGGGATGTCACTGTTTGTTAGTGACATGGCTGGGGAGTCGCCGTTCCTTAGGCAGCACCAGTGTGGCTGAGAGGAGAATGAGTCCTGAGTTTCTGGGGCTGTTGCTGGTATTACGAAGCAGCTGCTGGAGCCTAATGCTCTGTGTGAATGCAACGGCCTCCAGCATGGGGTGTTTGGGGAAGCCTGTGTGAAATTCACTCCTACGCAGAGAGCAAACACGAGGGCTGTGCACCCTCTTACCCCTCGGGGTGAATTTCACTCACAGTGAATTATAAAGAGGCCTCCGAGCCTTTTCCATCTCCAGTTCCCCTTCTGTCTCCATGGACAATAGCCAGGAATCACTCCGCCTACCCCTGCAGTGCAGCCACCCCCGAGGTCAAACGCACCCGCTGCTCACCGCCGCAGAAATCTTACCCGCAGGATTAGGACAGGAAGCAAAGGCGAATAATGTACCCCAGCAAAAGTGCAGGGGTCTTTTTAGACAGGCAGTAACTACACACTGGCCACTGACTATGACACTTGGGCTTTCTGGGATATGTTGCTATGGAGTCAATTAAACCTGTGTAACACGTATTGCCAGTAGCCACAATGTAATTTTGGTCTGCCGTGGGACCAGAGGAATGGGCAAGCACTCCACATCCAGGCAACAGAGGGAGACCCCAGAGCTGCCCTTTCTGTTTGCTGCCGTCCGTAGGGCGAGCGTGTCCCAAGAAATCCACACTGAGTATAAACCTTAACCATCTTGACCACTTCCCCCCAGACAAAGGGCTACTGCACAGACTCGGTATGGTGGGGAGAGGGACTGCTGGCAGAGTGGAGTGGATTCCCAGCCATTCAGCAGGGATTAAGACCTAAATAGCTAAGGTTTGCCCAGGGAGATTCCTTTTCATGGGTGCAAGTTTTCCCCATTATTACACCTTAGCCTGGAGATATTTTGCTTATTACATTTCTCATTGTGGGTATACTCTGTGTGGATCCTCGCCCCTTGAAGTCAATGGAGTTCAGTGGGGCCAGAATTTCACTGTATGCCATTAGATTCTTGGTTTGGATACATTACACACCTTGTCCATTCTTATACCTTGCAATGGACATGTGCGATGGTTTCCACGTGTTATTCCCCATCATGGACATGCTGTGTATGTTTTGCCCACGATATTCCTTTTCATAGATGTACATAGGACAGATCCTCAGCTGAAATCAATGAAGCTAGGACATTTTACAGCAGCTGGGATCTGCCCTTATATGTTTTGCCCATTATATTCCTTTGCATAGACACACATTTTGTCCATTGCTACACCTTGTCATGGATATATTATATGTTTTGATTATTATATATTTTGCCATCGATACAGGAGATGTTCTGCCCATGGACCCCTGGTGGTGGATATCTGAGTGACCACCTTGTATGAGATGTAGGATGAAAATGGGATCCATCTGAATATGTTTCATTATCTTACGTCTTTTGTTGAAATGCACCTCTTTCTTCACGCACTCTGTCTTCTACAGACAGATAGATGCACCCCCCCACCCCCGCCCCCAAATGTCTCTCGGTTTCCTCTGCTTCCGGGATTTTGAAAGCAGAAACTCCCTCCCCCACCCCAGAAAGCACAAGACCCAACATGCTGGACCAGAGTATTTTAGAAAAACAGAATAACTCTGAGAGCCCTGCCAGGGGGCACCAGCTGGCACATGGTGCCAGCCTCCCAGGCAAACACAAATCAAAGGCAAACAAACTCTGAGAACTTTACAGCAAATCTTTATTGTCTCATGGCCGGATCGTCAGACCCCACCCAGGGGGAGTCTCAGCCGCGCTCAGCTCCTGTCTCGATGGCCCCGGCCTCAGGCTTCAGCAGCCTGAGCTTAGTGCTGATGCTGCTGCTGGCCCCCCTCTTCCTGGTGGATGTGCTCATGGGTGGCGATGGTCACCCGGGTGATCAGGATCATGAACTCCCCAAAGCTGAGCTGCTGGTCTTTGTTTTTGTCCAGTTCCTTGAACAGGCTGTCGATGGCCGAATGGTCCTTCTGTGTCTGCAGGGAAATGGGGGAGGAGGGAAGTGGTGTTAATTGCCGCTGGCTCCTCGCCGCACGAGGCCCGAGGATGAGGCAGGAAGCTCTCCACCCGACAGCCCCACCAGCACCCGCCTGCACTTGCCTCAGAGACCGGGGCATGAATGAGAGGGACCGCTGGGCTAAGCCAGGCTGGCCATGTGCCTGTTCTGAGGGCCAGACTTCCTTCGGTGACCATGCAGCCCGGTTACTAGGTTACAGGAGTGGGAGCCTATTTCTGCCTGCTCTGCCCTTCGGTTGCCCACCGCGGATAATGCTCCCTACCCCTTAGGTAAAGTACACTGCGGTCTACAGCTTCAAACCATGGCAGCAGAGCTTGGCGTTTGTATTCAGCATTCAGGTTTGTAGCGCCCACTTTTCATCTCCCACCCCACCAGCTAACTGGGTCCTTAAACACTGAGTGCCTCTTGCCCTTCCCCTGATGGGCTCACTCCTGATTACAGACTAGAATGGCCCTGCTTTGTTCTCAGGGGAGAAAAATCAAATAATAGCCTCACTCTTATTATTTTTAGATTTTGGAGTGCTTTACAAAGGAGGCCAGTGTCATTTTCCTCGGGGGAAACTGAGGCACAGAGCAAGCAGGGAGTTGCCCAAGGTCACCAGCAGAGCTAGGAGGCGAACCGAGGTCACCTGAACCCTGTCCAGTGCCCTGCCCACTAGGCTATATTGCAGAAAGGGAGGAAATGCCAGCTGGCCAAGGGTCATGGGCCAGGAGGGCTGCTCCAACATAGAGCACGTGATCAGTGTGATCATCCTGAACAGGACTTTCGAGATCGGTGTGTAGAAAAGGAGTTTGGAATACACTGCGGGAGGGGAAGGAGACAGCAGAAGTAAACACAGTACAGAGCACAAGAGTGATTATCTACTGCCAGGCTGGCATCAAATGTTTACTGGCGCACTATAGTTCCCAAAAAGCCCTTCCAAGATGTTCAGATACCGCAGTGAGGAGGGCTTTACAAGCCGAGAGAGACTCTCTGCAGCAAAACTGCACCCATTTTCCTGTTGTGAGACAGCTGCTGTTAAAACATAAACCAGAGCAAAACACTCTGCTTCTGACGTTCCTAAATTCAACAGCTTTAGACCCTGTGGCACATGTCCCGGATCTCGCCAGATTCCTTTGCAAAACTGCAGTCAATGAATGAAAGTAAAACACCTGGAATTTGGGGTGAATAGAGAGAGGAGGTGAAAGGATCTGAGCCCCATTCCATTTCTACAGACCAAGAAGTGCTGGAAAATTGTCCCCACCCTGATCTAGTTAAATTCAGTCTCTGGGCACACTCAGCTTTGCAGAACCTGGGCCAGATCCTCAGTGGAAGATCTGGCCCATGCAGAGTACAAGTTAAGCCGCACTGACTTCACTCACCTTCAGGAAGTTCACAAGATGCCTGTCAATCAGCTGCTTCAGCTCTTTCTTGGCCAGGGTGTCCCAGTGCCCGATGCGTACCGAATATTGGTGGAAAATGTTGATGATTGTCTCAATTGCTTTTTCCAGCTCAGAAAATTCCTCCTTGATCAGCGTCTGGCTAACCTGAAAGGGAAACGATTGGGCTGAATTTTAGAGAAGCCCAACTGGAAGAAACCTTAATGGACCTGATTTTCAGGCAGTGCTTGAGCAGCTGCCCTGCTCTTAAAATGCCTCCCGCTGGGCGGTCAAAAACTGAGGCTCCCGAAATAGCTCGTTGCCAAGATGCATCCAAAATTAGATGCATGCAAACTCAACTGGCAAGACAGCGTTCCCAGTGAGCCAGGCCTTCATCAACAGGACATGGAGCAGCCAAGCGAGGTCTGAAAGTGCTTCCAGATATTGCACCGGTTAGCTGCATTTAGGAGTCATACTCACAGATAAGGCAGGAAGAAATGGGCTGCTAAGACTCAGCCTATACGTAGGAAAAGTCCTCGTCATTCCCCTTAAGCTGCACACTTCCAAAGAGAACATTAACGTGAGACAGGAAATTCAGGGAACCTGTTACACTTGGACTCACCTGGCTCATTTTGTGCAAGGGAAGAGCAAGAAAGAACCAAGAGCAAGAAAGAAGGTGGAATGAGGAGGGGCAGGAGGGCGTCCCCTTTTATAGTCTGTCCAGCACTCTGCTCCATCCCCCGCTTGCGAAATCCTTCTATCTCACCTGATTTCAGTACAGCGCCGTTACACACCCAGGCGTTGCCTAAGGGTTTCATGCAGTTCCTTAAATGGAATTCCTGTGGCTTTTCCTGCAACTTCAGATGCTTTGGGCTTGGCACACTGGGCAGTGTTGTTGTTCAGAGAATCCAGAGCTGTGTCCCCCACCCTTTCTGCCGCCACCACTTCCTGCTTGTGACTAAATGTCGCAACAATTGATGCGGCCTGTGTTCTCTCTCTTTCAGAAGGCATCAAAGAGCACACTTAGATGGCTGAGGGGGCTGTGGGATGGTGAGAGCAGGTCTAAGTAACGGGTCGAGTTTGGGCCCCTGCAATTTCTTGGAACCATATTATTCAGTTTTCAAAACAGCATGGGGTGTTAGTGGAAATGCTTGTGAATACAGAGAAGTGCATGCCTGGGTCTTCACCTGCAAGTGTTCCTTCTTTAGATTTCAGTAGCACTTAGATGCCCAGCAGAGCTCAGTGCCCCATGGTGCCAGACGCTGCACAGACGCACAGCGAGAGACAAACCCTGCTCTAAAGAGCTTACAGTCTAGCTAGACAAAGGGGGGGAGAGGGCAAACTGAGGGGACGTGACTGCCCAAGGTGGCCCGCCAGGTCATTGGCAGAGTTTGGAACAGGACTCAGTTCCCCTGAGTCTTAGTTTACTGCCCCTCCCACTGGACCAGGCTGACCCCCATCACTGGGGAATCTTGTCTCTGTCTCTAGGCTGGGGAGGACGATGCCCAGAGTATCTGGAGCAACTGGAGAAGGGTGGGACAGTCTGTGGCTCCTCGTTTGGGCTCCATGTGTGCATTTATTCTTGCTAATGACACGGCTGGGTTGGCCTGTCTGAGGGTGTCCTACAGCAGCCATCATCCCCACGATATCAGCCCTCGGGAAGCTCTAGCTCCCCGCAACTCCCTCACTGACTGGGGCTGAGGCCAGCGTCGGCACTGTCCAGGGAGCATTTTGTAGCCAGGCTGGATGGGCGTGGCGTGATCAAGCCGGGGAATTGTCAAGTGGCTTCAGTGTCTTTTCTATCTCCATTAAAACGCACTGTCCTGCAGCCTTCCCTCAGCTTCCCTTCGCTCATTCCCTGGGTTCCTTCCCGGACCCACCAGGGTTATTGGAACAGACTGTGCATCCCCCTGCACCTCCAGGAAGTCGGTTTTCATCACCTCCCAGCCAAGCGGAGCAGTGTGGCCGCATAGAAAGTGGAGGACCCAGGGATGAGAGGCACCTGGGTTCAAAAGTGTCTTAATGGTGCTTAGATATAGTGGTAAAGGGTGAGTCAAAAACGCAACCACGGGATAGACAGATGGAGGGGTGACTGGGTGGATGAAAGGAGGGAGGAATGGAGAGAAGGAAGAACCGGTCATCTTCCAATGCTGCTTAAGATCCAACAAAGAAGAGAGAAAGCTGCTCTAAAGGGGCATCTTCTGATCTAGGTGGACCTTTGGATGCTGTGCAATACCCTCGTGGCCAGTGTACATCACCTGCCCCTCCCTTCTATACAGGGGCAAGTTGGAGGGGGACAAAGGTGGGCATGGCGTTCTGCCCAGTCCTTAGTGGGCATGGACGTCCCTGGGATGGCTATAGTTACATCGGGAGCTGCTTCAGCCCTTGATGGTCCCAGGAGCTGGGAGGTGGAGAGCTGGCTCAGAGCCCCCCCACCCCATCCTTCGCTGCACTGAGCATCAGCCATCAGGCTGGACCATGTTTATAATCCAATGTGGTTCCAGGGATGTAGGCCACAACAATGCACAAGCCTGCATTTTTCATGGCAAGTTTATCCTGAACTGCCTTAAGCTTAACTAGCTCTTCTGCCTCCCTGGTTTTTCTATATTTACAGAGAGCAGTCAGTTCCCCACCACCACCCTCTGTGTCCCCAGGCTAAGCAAGCAAGCTCCTTTAGTCTCCTCTCATATACTGACCCCAGCCCCAGAGACAGAGCAGCAGGGAAAGCACAGGGAAGATAAAGGCAAATGTCTCGTATGCTGTGGTTATAACATGGGGAAATCTAGAAATTTCAGAAGAACTGGAAGGTGGACGAAATTGCCATGAAGAAGCTGAGAGAATTGTCAAGGGGCTGCTTATTATCTCCCCGCCGCAGCTCACATCACCCACACCTATGTTTTCTCGTCCCATTCCGCTTCGCTCCTCACGCCATGCTCTGTCGTTCTAAGGCAGCAAAAGGAAACCGCTCCTGGGGTTTGGGGAGTTCTAAGGGCTCAGAGGTTTTCTTCCTGGAGGATGCCTTCGTGGCTAGCCACAGTCAGTCTAGCGATCATGACCATAAACTCATTGGAGCAGAGCTGTTGGTCTTTGTTGCTGTCCAGGTCTTTGGAGATAGCATTTCATTTCTGTTGGGGAAGGAGGTAACAGAAACCTCTGACTAGGAAAAGAAATGACCATGATGCAGCAAATTCCTCCATCCCACCCCGCGATGGAGCCTTTGCCCAGTCATCTTAGGGTACGTCTATCCTTCACACACACACAAAGTGTGTGCGTAACTTGAGTTAAAATGGCAGTGAAGACTCAGCAACTCAGCTTATACCTCAGGTTAGCAGCTCGAGTTAAAGCCCGCAGGGCAGCCTGGAGTTGAAGACATACCATTATGCAGGTGTGGTTGTCTACCAGTAAGAATTGTGGGGTTTGCTCTGCTGTGTATCCTACAGCTTGCACGGAAGTCATTCACAGCTGCTGGGTACTCAGCATCTTGAAATGAATAATGGGCACCCATTGCCTATGTGCTAGTTACTGGGGCTATAAATACCTTCGCTAGGCAGTCGATTTATTTCTTAGCCTCTAGGTTTCTTCTGTGAGAGATTAAAAGTTGAGACCAAACTTATTAAAACTAGATTTACCTGACCCACCGAAAAAAAACAGCAAGCCTAAAACAATCCAAGAGGCGTCAGGAGCCCTTGGGCTGGGAGAATTTCTGTACGTGCTCTGCACTGCCTGATAATTAAATGTTTCCTGCTGCACTGATTCTGGTCAGTTCTCTGTATATCCCCTCACGTTACTTAAGGTGTTCAGAGGGCCCTGATGCAAACAAGTTCAAACTGCAGCAACTTGCATCCTCTTCTGAGGGGACCTGACATGGAGGGGTCACACACTGTGACTCCCTTACACCTGAAAGTTTCAGTCCAAAGGAGCCCGAAGGTCAGATCCATTGAGGTGAGTCTTTCCATTGACTTCAGTTGGCTTTGTACCAGGCCCTAAGTAAGAGCAAGGGATCTAACTGGCAGCAACTTACACATCCCCTCTAGATTTAGCCCCCTTTGTTGATGTGTGGGCTGCTGTCCATCCAGGATGGACGGTCTTGTCATTAAGACGCTGGGGTAATATCCAGAAGGTCCAGGGCCCGGTTCCAGCTCTGGGTAAGTCCTTTGCTCTCTCTATGGCTCAGTTTCCCCACCTGTGACATGAGGATAACCATTCGGCCTTTCTTCCACAGTTGGGTGGATTTGTCTATTTAGTTTATAAGCTCTTTGGGGCAGGGATTCTCTTATGTGCATGGCAGCACCTCGCAAGGTGTCAGTTGCGGCCCCTAGGTTTTACTGTATATAAATAATAACATGGGCCCGATGCACAAATGGTGATTGGCCCATATTATTCTTAGCCTTTTTCAAATTGGCCTAGCCCCATTGACTTCAATGGAGCGTTGCTGATTTACAACAGCCAATAATAATTCTAATTTACCGGTGATTTCTCCCTGACCCGAACTGCATTTCCAATCCTCAGCAGCCAGGAGGAGTTGAAAAGTTTACTTCTACTTTCCAAAAGGAGTTTCCTTGCTCAGTGTGATTTTTCAAGCTGTCAACACTCCACTGTATGCAGAGACGAGACCATGACACTACCCTGGAGGGATCTCAGATCAAAAGCGAAGCAAGATTTTCTGGTGGCCTTATTTCAAAAAGTTTTCACTGTGGATTAACTTGGCTTTCACACGTGTTTTTATTTTCACCCGCTTTGGAATGATAATTGCAAGAGCTCTGCTAAATGGAGCTATGCAGTATGTTGTCCACTAAACGGAGCTGCACATTGGCTTGTTTCACTGTAACACCTTTAATTGCATTAGTATCTGGTGTAAGTGCAATTTGCTAACTTCCCAGCCATCATCCCCTCTCTGCAGTGATGGACAGTGACCAGTGTCACCGTAAGTCATGGACCTCCTGGCGGGTGATCCTCTCCTGGGCTGCTAAGTCAGAGAGTTGTTGCTCTATTCTGTGCATTGAGTTTACTTTTCCATTTCTGTAAAATCAGCTTCATGATCATAGCTGCTGTCAATCACGGCATGCAAAAAGAAATAATGTCTGCAAGCCCTCTCCTGCCTCCTGGGCTGGGTCTGAGCCAAGCCATTCCTGAGCAGCCTGCGGATGTCTGAGCTGCTATGGTGGTTTGACACCATCAGGGATCTCCCTGTAGGACGGTGAGCCTCCCAGGGCCAGTAGACGGTTGCTAAGGCCACGCTGCAGCGGTGGAGTAGCACAAAGCAGCTCTAAGAAAGAAGAGGGACTGCGATGGATCGCAGCTGGAGTGACTCTCAACGCCCCTTTGCTGAGGACTCGAATAAAGATTGTGATTTTGAATGTCATCACCTGGCAGCACCTAGCCTGAGTTTGGGGCCCCATTATGCTGGGCGCAGATCCAGAGTGGGACAGCCCCTGCCTCAAAGTGCTAGCAGTCCAAAGGGTGGAAGGGGCAGTGTCCCCTTTTTTACAGATGAGAGAAAGAGACATGCCCACAGTCATAGAGAGTCTGCAGCAGAGCCAGGAAAAGACCCCACAACCCCTGAGCAGGCAGCCAGGTGCCTTATCCATAAGACCAGCCTTCTTCACAGATTCATGCTCAGTGGATGTAAATCAGCATCATTATGCTGGTTTACATCAGCTGTGAATCTGGACCTACATTGTCCAGGATCACCATGCCGTGGTTTGCACTAATGCTATATATTCCTTCGCTGCAGTTTCCCGGATTTCCATTCTGTAGCTATAAGGCTGTTTGCTGCCTGGTTATTCCGTTTTCAGAGCGTTTGACCTCGTAAATGCCATCCACAAATTATCTGTGTTAGTGAAGTGTCATTACAGTAAATGGTGGCGTTTGCTCCCCGTTACACAATATAACCACCCTATTCCTCTTCACCCTCAGGCGTAACTTTAGTGCACTCTCGTTCATTTGCTGCAAGCCGGCAATGACTGGCTGGTTTTTCTGATTTATTGCCACATCCCGTCCACCGAGGTTTAATTCTGATCTCTGTGCCAGAAAGGAAACGGTCCCCTCAACACATCCGGAGGGCGGCGGTACGTGCACCCAGCTCAGTGCTGTTTGTTTCACAAGATCTCGTTAAGGGGGCTTGATCCCAGGTATGATTCTCCCTCTCAGTAGGGGAGGAGGAAGGGTTGACTTGTAGTTAAGTCAGCAGACTTGGGTTCTATTCCTAACTCTGCTGCCTTAAGCAAGTCACTCAGGCCAAAATATTTAAGAGGCCTCTAATGATGGGTGCTTCTGTTTTTGGCCTCTTGTTCTGTTTGTACAGCTCCTAGCGCGATGGAGTCCTGATCCGTGCCTGGGGCTCCTAGCTGGCCCTGATTGTGGGTGCTGACCATTAGCTCATCTCAGCCCCGAGCTCTTTTGAAAATCTAGCTCCTAGGGCCTGATTTTCAGAGCACCTGGAGCTCCCGTTGACTTCAACTGGAACTCCCATAAATCACGCTGAAGGGGTCTCAAGTGGAGTGTCCAAAACCCAAGGCATGTGAAACCAGAAGCCACTTTTGGAAACACTGGCTTGAGAGAGGCTGACTCCCAGGGGTTCAAGCTGCAGTTTTGGGTGCCCACCCCTTCAGAAAACCAGGCCTTTTTATGGCATGATCCTGCAAAAAATGCCAAGCCCGCTCAGTTCCCACTGTGGCACTGGGAATTGAGAGAGATTGGCATCTCTCGGGGGGCACCCAACACTTTGCATCTCTCTGGGCCTTGGACTGGTAAAATAGGGACAATAAGGCTTCCTTATGGAGGACCATAGGAATAGCCAGACTGGATTGGCCCAGTGGATCCTTCCCACCCAGGAGCCTGTCTCTGACGGAGGCCAGCACCCGTTGCTGTAGCAGAAGGTCCAAGAACCCCTGCAGAAAACAGTCATAGAATAGGCAACCCAAGTGGAGCTTTTGTCCTTGAATTCAATTGCCCAAATGTCAGAAGGGAGTTTAGAGAGACACAGTGGGGGATACCAGATCTTTTACTGGACCAGCTTCTGCTGGGGAGAGAGAGACACGCTTTTGAGCTTACACAGAGCTCTTCTTCAAGTCTCTCTCCCCAACAAAAGCTGGTCCAATAAAAGAGATCTCCTCCCCAATCTTGGCTCTCTAATATCCTGGGACCAACACGGCTACGCCAAACACTGCATAGGGGGGAGTCCATAAGGCTGAATTTATTACTGTTTGTAAGGGGCATTGAGCTCCAAGGCTCTGGAGAAGTGCAAAATGGTCTTCTGAATCCAAAGAATGCTAGCTAATTTCACAACCGAAACAAATGGGACGCCTGCAACAGCTGGCAGGGGGCCCAATTCTCAACAGGTTTGTCAGCTAACTACCAGCTGCAGCATTTCTGGCTGTGCTCAGGAAATTGCGTTTGTCACTTTGTGTTCTGAAGGTGGGGAAGCCGCAGATTTACAGGAGAGGCAGCATTCTTAGCAAGCCTCAACTGGCCGTAGCTGGCCATGTTCTGGTTTGAAAGGGGACGGTTCCAATTGCTCTCTCCCACTCCTCACTGGAATTTTTCTGCCTTTCTGTTTGCGACCGGTCTAACCAGGCATGTTTGCACACCATCAGCCACACACAGCACAAAGATATATTCATAGAGAGACTTTCCTCCAAGCGCTGAATACTCTCTCCGTGTGTATCGCTATATATTGACGAGGAAAGAGTGTCTTGCAGTCAAGACACTAGACTGGGATTCAGGAGTTGTTGAATACTGGGTGAATTGGGACCAGTTAACTCTGGGGTAGATTTTTTTTCAAAGCTCAACTCCCATTTAGGCACCAAAATCACTGGCCTTTATTTAGTCCCTTTTGGCCTCAACATCCACGAATCTATGAAATGCAGTGCAAGGAAACCGTGTATTCCTTGTCTCAAATTCAGCTTCTCTGCAAGCTGATCTGCACGGACAGCCCCTGCACCCCACTGATTTCCCCAGGACTCTGCGTGTTGCTACGGTTCTGTTAAGATGCTGGTTCTGGTGAGACACAACCGAGAGTCCCAATTCAGGACACATTGCTCAAAGCAGGGGAGTTACAGCCCAAGGCTGGGGTTTCTATGCACACCAAGACAAACCAACCCAGTCAGACAGAGAGGACTTTGCTTTTACCCCACTGGCTAACCTCAAGTCACACAAGCAAATCCCTCAGACACTCCAGTTTCCCAGTACCCCCACCAGTGTCACTCGTTATGGGGACAAATGGTGATGAAAACCAACACCCCAGTAAAAGAAAAAAGGTTCTCTCGATCCCAAAGGACCAAGCCCCAGACCCAAGTCAATAGACAAATCAGATCTTACCCACAAATCACGCTGTTGCCAGTCCTTTAGAATCTAAAATCTAAAGGTTTATTCATAAAAGGGAAAAGATAGAGATGAGAGCTAGAATGGGTTCAATGGAATCAATGACACACAGTGATGGCAAAGTTCTTGGTTCAGGCTTGTAGCAGCGATGCAATAAACTGCAGGTTCTAGTCAAGTCTCTGGAGAACATCCCCAGCTGGGAGGGGCCATTCAGTCCTTTGTGCAGAGCTTGCGTCTGTAGCCAAGTCCCTCCAGAGGCCAGAAGCAGGACTGAAGACAAGGTGGAGGAGCTGCTGCAGCTTTTTCTAGTCTCTTGCCATGTGGTCTCTGCTTTCTTTGTCCCAAGGACAAGTTGCCCATCCCATGGCCTGGAAACACCTCAGAGTTCTGTCCATAGGCAGGTCCCTGCACACCTGGCTGAGTCCCCAGGCCTGTCTGCCTTCTCTCAGTGGGTCAATTGTATCGCTGATGGTCCTTAATGGGCCATCCAGCAGGCTAGGCAGAGCTGACACGAATGTGTCTGGGGTGTCACCCAGAAGCACAGCACACATTTGAAATACAGACAGTATAGAGCCAATATTCATAACTTCAACTACAAAAATGATGCACACAGATAGAGAGCATAATCACAACCAGCAAAGCATAACCTTGTCTTAGACGCCTTATTTGACCCTCTTTACGCAAGATTTGGTGCCACTACAGGACCTTGGTCGCAACAATGATTGATACGGTCCCAGCTTATGTCAATAACGTCACAGGGTCTAATCATGAAAATCAGCTCGCAGAGTCAGGGGAACAAGGACCGTCAATTACTGTGACATGCCCAAGCCGTGATCCTGATTGGCGTCTCTAGGCATTACTGCAGTGCAAATAATAACAACAAACTGAGAGCTTTAATGAAGCCTTATTATCTCATATGATTATCCCATGTCATTACATGTGTCATATAAGCAGATAATTCACATCTCACTGTAACACAGTGGACAGAAATCTGTGCTAGTCAATTCATCTTCTTTACAAATTATAAGATCTTTCCCTTGTTACATTGGAGGATGGGGATGGTGCTTCTATTTGTCGTGGAATTTCTCATGGGTACAAATGATCAATGTGGTTATCAGTATCATATACTCCTTAAAGTTAACCTCCTGATCCTTATTTATGTCCAGGTCATCAAATATGCCTTGGAGTTGATATGGGTCATTTGGATTCTGTTGAGAAAGTGTGGGAAGGGGGGAAATGGCATTAATTGCAGCAGACTCTTTCTAGGAAGAGGGCTGATTAGCCCAGACTGAAAAATACAAAACTAGCCCCGTGAAACATAGTGACATTTGGAGGTTTGCGTGTCAGTTTGGTCTTTAATTTTGCCATCAACTAAAATTGTCAAGAGCATCGTTATCACGTTTTCCATTTTTTTAAAAAAGCATCACTTGTTTGCAAAATATGTAAAGTTTGTGCATCATTAACCATTTCTGAAAAGAAAACATTGTTTTTGTTTTTTTTAAAAGGCCTTTTTCGGTTAAAAAAATGTTTCATCTGGAAAATTTTGACCGGCTCTGGAAATGAAAATTATGCAACAAGCTCCTAAACCTGAAGATTTCCCCCAAATCCTCTTGGGCGGATGCTGATGTCTACAAGTAAAAGCCATGGGACTGTTACTGTCCCAAAGACCCCAGCTGTTGCATGGCTGGTTCCAATCTTACACTCTTGTAACTCCATTGACTTTACTGAAGCTACGCCTAATTTGCACCGGTGTACCTGACAGCAGAATCAGGACCAATAGCATCCTACAATTAAAAGAGGCGCAAACACTGAGACAGGACCCAGCAATCTTTACTGGAGCACCCTCTTCCCAAGACTGCCCGAGGACCGGGGGCCAAACTCTGGTCTCAGCTTCATTGCTGACATCAGTGAGGTTATTCCAGACTCACAGGGAGTTCAGCATCTCATCCTGTGTCAGGATTTTAATGGAATAAAGATGGGAGGCAGCAGACAGAGGCGAAATACTAAAATAGAAAAGGAGTACTTGTGGTTAGTCTCTAAGGTGCCACAAGTACTCCTTTTCTTTTTGCGAATACAGACTAACACGGCTGTTCCTCTGAAACCTACTAAAATAGAGTTGCTTTTAACCTAAGAATGTCTGGGAATAGAGTCTAGCTGCACTGAAGCTATGGACTCTGAACGAAATTGCCTTCAAGTGGGCCACACCAGTGTAATTAGAGCAGAATCCGGCCCATTGACCCAGAACCTGCCCCCTGAAATGTCCCTCCATTCCTCCCTGGACAGGACAAGCTAACCCATCTTGGGCTGACTCACCTGCAGCCAGTTCCCAAGTTCTTTCTGAATCAGGCATTTCAGTTCCCCTTGGAGAGCCTGTCATGATGAGGCTCGTTGTACAAATATTTGTGGAAGATTTCGACGATGGTGCCAACAGCACCTTCCAGTGGGGTCAGCATCTTCCTGAAGAAACCTGAAAGGCGAGCGGGAGACCTGTAGCAGCAACTGGCGAGTCTAAAACCTGAAGTCTCTTTCCCCCCCCCCCCCCGCACACCCATACTCCTTTCAACATTAATTCATGGCGATAATTTGATGGGCAAAGAACCTCTATTAGGAAAAGACAGCTGGGGCCAGATCCTCAGCGGGTGCCAATAGGCAGAGCTCCACTAAGGCCAGTATTATCATTATTTGCAGGACTGTAGTACCTAGTGGTCCCATTGCGCTAGGCACTGTACATAGTAAAAGACAAGCCCTGCCCCAGACAGTTCACAGTTGAAATAGACAAGACAAACCAAGGCAGAGGGATAGAAATTGACTTGTCTAAGGTCAGCCAGCCTGGGTCTCCTGAGTCCCAATCCAGTCCCCTACCTCAGTGAGCCATGCCACCTCTTTAACCAATGGGGCCTCACTGATATACACCAGTTAAGGATCTGGCCCTTGATGCTAATAGGGTTTGCTACACCTGCAAGCTCAGCTAAAAATGATTTGTGTTACAAAAGGTGTTAATTAACGCTACATTCATGAAAATTGGAATTAGCAACCAAAAACATTCACCTCCTTCTTACAGATGACGCATCCAAGATCTAAGCCAAACAGGGAAAGAACCAGGTGAGGAATATTTAGATAAGTTAGATGTATTCGAGCCAGCAGGGCCCGATGAAGTTCATCCTAGGGTACTTGAGGAACTAGCTGAAGCAATCTCAGAGCCATTAGCAATTATTTTTGAGAACTCCTGGAGGACAGGTGAGACCCCAGAGGGCTGGAGAAGGGCAAGCGCAGCACCTGTCTTTTAAAAGGGAACAAAGAGGACCCAAGGAATTATAGACCAGTCAGTCCAACTTTGAGCTCTGGAAAGATACTGGAACAAATGATTAAACAATCCAGCAGTGAGAACCTAGAGGATAATGGGGTGTGATAAGGAATAGCCACCATGGATTTGTCAGGAACAAAGCATGCTAAGCTAACCTAGTTTCCTTCTTTGAGCGGGTTACTGGCTTAGTGGATGTGGGGAAGCAGTAGACATGATATATCTTGATTTTTAGCAAAGCTTTTGACACAGTCTACGTGACAGTCTCATAAGCAAATCAGGGAAATGTGGCCTAGATAAAATTACTATAATGTGAGTACACAACTGATTGAAAGGCCAGAGTAGTTATCAGTGGGTCACTTTCAAACTGGGAAAGCATTTCCAGTGGGGTTCTGCATGGGTCAGTTCTGGATCAGGTACTAGTCCATGTTTTCATTAATGACTTGGATAATGGAGTATGTTTATAAAACCAAGTTGGGAGGCCTTGCAAGCACTTTGGAGGACAGGATCTGAATTCAAAATGTCCTTGGCAAATTAGAGAATTGGTCTGGAATCAACAAGATAATAAACATAAGATAAAGATAAGTACACAGTACAACACATAGGAATTAAAAACCAAATGCATAACTACAAAATGGAGAACCATTGGCAAGGTTGTAGAACTGCTGAAAAGGAGCTGGGGGTTTTAGTGGATCACAAATTGAATATGAGTCGACAGTGTGATGCAGCTGTGAAAAAGGCTAATACCATTCTGGGCTGGATTAACAGGAGTGTCATACGTAAAACAAGGAAGCTAATCATCCCGCTGTACTCAGCACTGGTGAGGCCTCAGCTGGAGCACTGAGTCCAGTTCTGGGCACCGCACTTCAGGAAAAATGTGGACAAATCGGAGAGAGTCCAGCAGAGAGCAACAAAAGTGACAAAAGATTCAGAAAATCTGATCTATGAGGAAAAGTTAAAAAAACTGGACATGCTAGATCTTGAGAAAAGACAACTGAGGGGAAACCTGATAACCAGGGGGTTGGACTAGATGACCTCCTGAGGTCCCTTCCAACCCTGAGAGTCTATAATTCTATGTCAGGTTTCAGAGGAACAGCCGTGTTAGTCTGTATTCGCAAAAAGAAAAGGAGTACTTGTGGCACCTTAGAGACTAACCAATTTATTTGAGCATGAGCTTTCGTGAGCTACAGCTCACTTCATGTAGCTCACGAAAGCTCATGCTCAAATAAATTGGTTAGTCTCTAAGGTGCCACAAGTACTCCTTTTCTTTTTATAATTCTATGATTCTAAGTCTTCAGCTATGTTAAGGGCTGTTACAAAGAGGACGGAGATCAATTGTTCTCCATGTCCCCTGAAGGTAGGACAAGAAGTAATTAGCTTAATCTGCAGCATGGAAGATTTAAGTTACGTATTAGAAAAAACATCTTAACTCTAAGAGTAGTTAAGTTGTGGAACAGGCTTCCAAGGGTTGTGGAATCCCCATCAATGGAGGTTTCCAAGAACAGGTTGGCCAAACCCCTGTCAGGGCTGGTCTAGGCTTACTTGGTCCTGCCTCAGAGCAGCGGGCTGGACTTCATGACTTCTAAAGGTCCCTTCCAACCCAACGTTTCTATGATTCTATGAAAGGTCATCCCAGACAAAGCAAGTGTTAACTATGTGCCATGCTACCCCCATAGCACTGCTTGGCGAAAACAACCAGGGAAGAGGCCAGCTGTATTATGTGCAGATGATATAGCCTAGAGCATGACAACATGTTTGTACTCCAGTTAGCTCATCCTGCCTCCTCCCACCCACACCTGTTCGTTCCATTCACCTGCTACATTTTTTCACTAACTTCACTCTTTGGAGCAGAAATACGTTTGTGCGGTGCCTCGCGCAATGGGGCCCTGATCTCGGCCAGGGCCTTTAGTCACTAAAATAATAAGTAACAATATTAGTTAATTCTATTATAACACACAGTTAATGTGGGTAGGAATAGATACCTGGTAATTCTTGGTTTCTGTGTTCTTCTAGGTAACATGGATATTTCTGAGTTTAACTACGCTTTTAAAAATTGCTTCATGAAGGCGAGATATTAAAGTGGAGAGGATATATTAAAATCGGACTTACCTGGCTCACCAAGAAAATGGAACCGCTGAAAATGCAACCAAGCAAGCGTGAAGAGAGCTGGGGCTGGTGTCTCTTTTACATTCTATCCAGACTGGCCTCCACCACCCCTCATCTTCAAACACCTTGTAGGAGCCTGAGTGATGACAGTCAGTCAAAAATACATTCCCCTGCACTGTTTAAGGGTTTTCCGGTTCTCGGTGTTGAATGAGTGTTGGGATTTTTTCCAGCACCACATCTGTGTATGGGATTGCTAGCCCTTGCTCCCACTCAAGTAGCTGTAGGGAATAGCTAATTATAATGAAGTTCCTAAGATGCTTGGGAGCAAATAAAATTCAAGCAGTAATTACCCAGCCTTTCATCCTCCTAGGATTAATTAAATTTCATATTTCCTGCATAGGGAAGCCCCCTCTGTTCTGAATGGACATTAAAGATCTCAGTGATGGTTGGGTTTGTTTTTTCGTTTGGTCAGGATTGGGGTTCCCCTTACTATCTTTGGCCAACATTTCTCGGACCCAGATGAAATCTTTGGGTAATGTGAGAGACCATATTATGCCTAGTAAGGAATTAGTGGTGCTTTTGGAAATGGAGAGTTTCCTGGAGAAAGTTTTATCTGTACACTTGGAAGGATTAGACTTTTTTATTGGTAAAATGTTGGTAAACATCGATTTGACCGTACACACCCAAACAGCAAAGAAATATTTCCATCTGTAATAACGAAATTTACAAATAGGCAAAGTTACACAAATGCTCCTGGAGAACTTCTTAGAGTTTGATTTAAGGATATTTACTGGGTGTATTTTGACACCGGATGTTGACAATTCGTATAAAACTTTGTTTGAATCTCAATCAACACTGTTTATTGTCTCACCCTCCCACGATTTCCTGCAACCATGAAAATTGAAATTGATAAAAAATGCTTAAAAATAAACATTATTATTATCCATCAACATTTTTTTAATTGAATTCTGCCAGGCCTGTTTATCAAGTAGGGAGGTTTCCCAAAGGTGAGCAGACTCTGCACTGTTACAGAAATTTTCTGCACCATTGAATCCCATCATCTGAAAATGTTTGGTCCCCAGTGCTCTCACTCGCTGTTCTTGGCTATGCAATCTGCATTCTCCCAAGGGAGCCTCTTTCATAGTGTTGCTGAGGCCTCTTTCACTAATGGCCTTGAAAAATAAGACCCAGGTCTTCAGCTGCCAAACTGGGAGGGACTGAAACGTAGTCTTGATGATCACAACAGCATAAAATCTAGATAATGTCTTTCTAATTATATTGTTTTAGCAAACTCCACACGCTATTTACATATTAAATTAAAAGGATGGGAGAAACAGGTTCATTATAGACTTGAAGAATTCGATTTTTATCTGTCAGTGTTGGTAAACGTCGATTTCACACACACACACACACTTAGACAAACCAACAAATATTTCCATAGATATTAATCAAAATTTATTGATCGGCAAAGTAAGAAGAATGCTGCTTGTGAATGTATAGAGTTAATTTAAAGGAATTTATTTAGTATATTTTCACATGTGATGACGAGTGGTGTTTTAAGGGTTATAAAGCTTTAATTGTTTGAATTCCAACATCTAGTGTCACTACATTATTATTGTCTGCCCCACCCCCACAACTGTGAAAATTTAAATAGATAAAAATAAATGTTGATATTATCCACTGAAATTATAAAAAAATAAAAGTCGAATTCTGCTAAGCCAAGTCAAAAGTACACATTTTCTCCTTTACTTTGAAGAACATAGGAGTGGCCATCCCGGGTCAGACCAATGGTCCAACTAGCCCAGCAGCTTGTCTCTGACAGCAGCCAGCACCAGGGCTTCAGGGGGAGTATACAGAACAGGGCAGTTGAAGTTATCCACCCCAGTCTTCCCTTCCCAGCTTCTGGTAGTCAGAGATTCAAGTCGCCTCAAGCCCAGTCTTGCATGGGGTTTATAACTAGTTTTGGAGTCGTATCCGTGGTAGGTGTGGGCACAACCTCACTTCCCAGCCTTTGCTGTCGTTCTTTTTGGTGGTATATTTTGCATACTTCAGACCTGATCTTGCAAACCTCACTCACCTAAGGGTGGCCTTTATGCCCTGCCGTTAGCTTGGGAAGGAAGCGGGTTTCAATTTCTCCACCTCCAAAAGGTTTTCATAAATAGGGAGGAAAGAAATCATTGACGAGATTCTGGTGACATACGCCATGGCAGCATGAACCAAAAATAGAGCTAATGTCAGCCAGGCGAGTTTGATTGGAAGTGGGTATTTCATATTCTTGCAACTGCTGTATTCTTGCCCCATTGTGGGGAAGATCCAGAAGGGATGTGGGTAGCTGGAGCTGCTCATCATTTTTCCATCAAAAACATTTTTCAACCCTCCCCAAAATGGCCCTTTTAAAAGTGACAATTTCTCCCAAAATAGGAATATAGGACTTGGGAGGAACCTTATGGGTCATTGAGTCCAGCCCCGGCTATCAGACACAACACCATCATGTAATCCCCTTCAGCAAGTCCCGTAACAGGGTATTGGCCTCGAAAGACCAGTTGCCTGTTTCCATCTGTCCACAACTCCCACTGGGAGGCTGCTCCAGACCCTCCCTCCTCTGATAGCTCGGAATCTTCTTCTCATTTCCAGCCTCCGTTTATTCATCCCCATTTGTTGTCGCACCAACATCATCTTTTAGCTCCAGAGCATTTACCCCAACTGATGTATTTCTAGAGAGCAGCCAGAGAGCAGAAGGCCCCTCTCACCCTTCCTTTCGTAAGCTAAACAAGCCAAGTTCTCTTAGTCACCTCTCATCAATCTTACTAGCTCTATCTCTGCACCTGTTCCAGTTTGAAATCGTCTTTCTTGAACAGGGGTAACCAGAAATGGGCCCTGTATTCCAGATGAATTCCTTGTCCCGTGGCACAAGTCCTTCTCTTTCTCCATGACAGATACCTTGCCTGATACGTCCAATATTAATTGATTTCAAAATATGCTTTTTTTTTTCAAATGAAACTTTGCAAACTCAAAATGTTCAGCTTTCAAAAACCAAAACAAACCAAAAACCAAAATTTGGGAGTTTTTTAAAAAGTGGGTGGGGGGGAATACATACAGAACATTCCCTCCAAAAATGACATTTTTTTAATTTCTTGCTGACATATGAACAGAAAATACCATTTTCCAGCCAGCTTTTGTGACCGCAGCCAACTTATACACTACATTGTGTGACATTTTTTTAACAAAATCTGAAGCTCACACAAAACTCACCTGTTCGGAAGTTTTGATTGTAAATACAAAACTTAGGATAAGGGTGGCTGAAAGGGTTATGAATCATTTGATTCTGGGTCACTGCTTTGCATAGGCACTGTGTGAATTCAGGGCTCCTTCCCTTACTATAGGTACTAAGTGTGCACCGTGCTTTGCAAAGATACAGCCCTGATCCTCAGTTCCAACCGAGGTCTGCTCAACGCAGAACCCCAGGTGTCGGGTGCTAAATTCCATCTTTGCACATTTCTAATTCCAGGACACCCAGGGACTAATTTAACCCTGAGCACATGTTAGAGCAGCCTCAGGATTGCTCTACCTTCCATGAGCTGATAACAGCCCCACCAAAGAGCTCTTATATCGTCAGGGGATTTTTGGAACTCAACATGCTCATGCCTTACTCCTGTGCCCCAGCATGCCTCAGGGGGACCCCATGACTAAGGTAACCCAGTATGGAGGTGTGGAAAGCAAAAGGAACCCACTGCTGGCTGTCTAATCCAGCCAGCTATCCCTTTGGCACCCGTAAAGCAGTGCAGAGAGAGAGGCAGTGGTGGGGCTGAGAACCTGGTTCAAGGCTTGTGTCTGAGAAACTTCCGACATAATGAACCAACCCTGTTCTCAGTTAAATGGGGCTCAACCTTTTAGTTAGACAGGACATGATAAGCAGTAACAATAAGCAAAGGGGCAGGGTGGGGCTGCAGGTTCCAACGGGGGTGGATTACGTGTCTTGTTTTTCACTTTGGTGAGCTCTGATTTGTTTGCTTAATGAGCTGCGGTCTCTGTACAGCGGGAAGCTGAGGCAATTGGGTGGGGAAACAGGAAAAGAGGGGCCTGGCTGCAGAGGAAGGCGATGTGAAAGAAGAGAGGGACTAGAGAGAGTTTTAGGCAAGGAGGGACCATCAGATCAGCAAATCTGACCTCCTGTATAACACAGGCCATTTCGCCCAGGTAGCCTATATCAAGGCCGAAGACTTTAGTTAGACTAAAATATTTCAGTCCTCAGGAAAGTAGGAGGACAGGCAGAGAACAGGAGAGACCGAGGTGCACCAATATCAGAGGCCCCTGATTGATAAGGTGAGACCTGCCCAGGTGATCCTAGCAGTGAACCACTCCCCAGGCTGCAGAGGAAAGTGAAAAAACCCCGAAGTCCCTGTGAATCTGACCTGCAGGGAAATTCTTTCCTGATACTAAATATGATCAGTTTGACCCTGAGCATGTGAGCAAGACCCACAAGCCAGACCTCTAGAGAGCGGGTTCTCTGGACCACCTCAGAGCACTGGTCTGGTGTACCATCTCCAGTCATGGCCACCTCTGATGCTTCAGAGAAAGGTGGAGGAAAAAAAAAACCTAAATACATCTAACCACTTGTGCATCAGGGAGCAAATATTCCTTCCTGACCCCTGCAGGTGATCGGCTGAAGCCATGAAGCATGAGACTGGATTACAGGTTTGATTTAAGGAGGTGAGCGAGGTAGAGGGCACGTGACGTCCCAGCAAAACACAAGGCCAGAACCTCAGCCAGTATAAATCAGTGTCACTCCGTTGACTTTGACCAAGTTCAAACTGCTACTGTCCCCGACCGTAATTCTCCACTGAAATCAATGGAGCTACATGGATCCACACCAAATGAGGATCTGTCCTTCAGCTTGTGGGTTTGTTTGAACATGAAATGCCCGGCCAGGAACAGGCACAAGATGGAACCGAACGAAACAATCTGTGTGAAAGCCTGAAAATGGAAACCACTGCTTTAATCTTATCTCCGGATTTCACATTCGTTGTGGTTCTTATTGCTGTTCTTATCTAACCACCAGGCCCCCAGGCACGTAGCTAGCACAAGAATTAAAAGCCCTTCAAAGAAGAGGATGACAGGGTCAGATGCCCAATTGAAGTCAATAAGGTTATGGCCATTTACACCAGCTGAGGATCTGGCCCCAAATATACAGGACCAGGTTCTAAGCTGAGTGGTGGTCACAGAAGAACTGTTTGTGGCTCTCCAATACCGGGGCCCCCAGATCATTCAGTACCCTAGGTCTTACATCACAGACAACGCCTGCAGCCAGTCCTGTAATAAGCTAGCTAAAGGTGTATTGACTCGGAAGAAGTAAGAAGCGCTATTTACAGGTTACAGCAAGCAAACATAGACACCTCAATGAGCTCCCATCTAAATCCTACGAGTGGCAACGTTGTTGTGATCTGTCCATTCTAAGTGTCTTTCAGGGCAGATCCAGGAAGCAGCCCATGGGGATTTCTGGCTTCAGATCAGAGCCTCTGGCCCCTCTGAGTTCAAACAGCCCAAAAGATGCAGTTTTTTCTTGTCAGGGATTTTTATTCCCTTCCCCCAGAGTTCAAGAGGATGGGACAAATTCAGGTGCGTGTCTCCTCTTCATGGGCGGGGCAATCAACAAAGGCTTTTGTCCTCATGGGATTCCCCAGTGGTTTGTTTGGTGTCTATGGACCTTCCTTTGTGGGCAGGAGATGACACCTCCTGTGGCAAACTTGTATCTCACACCGGGTAATGCCCCTCTCCTGACTGCGGGCGTTGGCAGGTTCAGAGCAAACGCTGAAATATTACCTTTAAACAAGGGCTATAGACACTGTAAGCGAGATAAATACAGGCAGCAACATACAAGCACTGCAGAGCCTAAACACTAAACACATTTGGATAAGCCTCATGCCTATTTTGAGCAAAACTTACACCCCGGTGACCTCGTCCGGTCCCCAGGGATGAGGCTGTCGGTTCTTAGCCACTGCCTGCAGCCTGGGCTCGCGCTGGCTTCTGGCCTGCCAGCATCACGCCAGGTCTCACGGCATCCGCACTGCCCTGCGCAGACCTTCTGAGGTGGGTCTGTGGCTTCAGCTGCATCCACGCTGTAGAACGACAGGGCTTGGCCCCGCGGCGCAACGGGACTCGGGCTCTGACCCACCCCCCTTGCAGGGTCCGAGGACCCGGGTCTGGAGTGCTCGCTGACCCGAGTCAGACGGGTTTGTGTGTGGATGGAAAGGGGGCTCGGGCTCAAACCTCAGACAGAGCCCAGGCTCGGAGTGCAAACAGGCTCTCGATGTTCCAATTCCCCATCTGTAAATGAGGCAAATGAGCCTTCCTCAAAACCCTTCACTTGTCTTAACGAGTTAGATTGTCAGCTGTGCAGAGCAGGGACGGTCTCCCTGTGTGTCTGTGCAGCACCTGACACAATGGGGCCCAGTCTTGGCTGGAGCCTTTGGGCATTCCTGTAACACGAAGCGTAAAAATGGCATGGGCCAGATCCTAAACTGGTGTAAACTGGCCTAGCACCATTGACTTTCGTGAAGCTTTGCTGATTTCTATCAGCTGATAATAACAATTAGCCAGTGATCTCTCTGTTCAGCAAAAATACATATCCAGTTCTCAGGAGCCAGGTTGAGTAGAAAAGTTTTTTAATGAGGGTTTAAATCTGCCAATGCTTGACTCTCTTACTGTGTCTGTACAGCGCCTCGCACAGTGACACCCCGATCTCAGTAGGGATGTAAATACTCAATAATTAAACATAAGAAGCCTGAAGCTACCAACTTGCCCAGGCTGCCTGGCCTTTATTGTTCGCTATCACTCGCTTTACGCTTCTCCCAGAGAAACCCATGTCCTGCAGGGTTCCGAGGGTCTGTACTGTCGGCGCCTTTCTTCATTTCTTACCGTCAAGGTTTGTGAAATTGCTGTTTTGTAATGTTGCTTGGGCTGTACAAACCTTCCCTAAAATGCCACGTGCAGAGGGCTGGCGTAACCTGCCCAGGACCATCTAAAAACAAATCACCCATGCACAGACAGGGGCTAGAAATACAGTAACCAAAACCCCGGGCATCTCGCAATAGAGGAAGGGGGCATCCAGTGTAGCTTGAGCATTGTCATCCCAAAAGTATGTGACGCTGCCATTAAGAAAACAAGAGTCCATTTGGCAAAGCTACTAAGAGCAATGAACCAGCACAACCGGGTGTTACCTAATACAAGTGCAATATTACATGAGTGTATACTGTACCCAACTGATCCGGCATGTTGCAACTTGCAGCTGGGTCTGGGCTGTTGAACAGAGTTATCCCAAAACTTTCCATACACGTGATAAGCTGCTGCAACAAGTTTTCAAAACATATGACTGCTCCAGAAAGTAGAAGATCACGTGACCCGTTGCTGCTGCCAATAGAAGACCACAGAGTTTATTGTTACAAGGTTTACCCCATTTTATTGAGTTTATGACCCAAGATCAGACTAAGGACTTGAGAGAGATCCAAAGTCCTTGAGGCTTTTTCTAACAGCATCTTAGACCCCAAGTCCTCACTGATTTAGTGTCTCTATTTTTAACCCATTGTTGAATCATCATCTCACGCTGGTATTCCGGTAACGAGATGAAAAGTTGTTAACCATGAAGGCAGTTAAGCAATTGATCAGGTTACCAAGGGATGTGGGGGGGCTCCATCATCTGCGATCTATAAGTCAAGATCAGACATATTTCTAAAAGGTACTCTCTGTTCCAACCACAAGTTGTTGGGTTTGATGTAGGAATCAGTGGGAGAAATTCTCTGGCCTGCTCCGTAATCATAATGGTCCTTTATGGTCTTAAAAGCTCTGATTCTTAGACATGAATCCAAGAAATGACATGACCACAAAGTACAATCGTAGAATCGTAGGACTGGAAGGGACTTCAAGAGGTCATCTAGTCCAGTGTCCTGCACTCATTGCAGGACTAAGTTTTATCTAGACCATCCCTGACAGGTGTTTGTCCAACCTGCTCTTAAAAATCTCTTGTGATGGAGATTCCACAGCCTCCCTAGGCAATTTATTCCAGTGCTTCACCACCCTGACAGTTAGGAAGTTTTTCCTAAGGTCCAACCTAAACCTCTCTTGCGGCAATTTAAGCCCATTGCTTCTCGTCTTATCCTCCAATGTAAAGAAGAACAATTCTTCTCCCTCCTCCTTGTAACAACCTTTTATGTACTTGAAAACTGTTACCACGTCCCCTCTCAGTCTTCTCTTCTCCAGACTAAAGAAACCCAATTTTTTCAATCTTGCTTCATAGGTCATGTTTTCTAAACCTTTAATCATTTTTGTTGCTCTTCTCTGGACTTTCTCCAATTTGTTCACATCTTTCCTGAAATGTGGCACCCAGAACTGGACACAATACTCCAGGTGAGGCCTAATCAGCGCAGAGTAGAGCGGAAGAATTACTTCTCGTGTCTTGCTGACACATATCTTGCATCTCTGCAATGAATGCAGACGTGACAGGGCTCTGAGAAGACTGAAGACAAGCAATACATGACACCACAGCTTAAAAGTTTCCATAAAAAGGGAGGAACAATATAAACTTTTGCACATGTATCATCTTCCAATTTTCACTCGTGACAAAATTACTGATTTCCCATGTCTCCTTGCACACTTGTAAGTGAAATTTCTAGAGCAACCCCTTTCTGAAACCATCTACAAATAAGTGAGGACTTGGGGTTTTTTTACTGGATGAACAAAGAAATGGAAAGCAGTGGTTCTCAATCTTTTCTAAAGCAGGACCCCATGTCAAAAACAGAAAAATGGATTGTGACTCCCAAATCCCACCGGCCATAAAGAAATCGAGAGTGATGGTAACTCCAATATTTATTATTATTCTGGTTATTATTGTCTTTTTGTCTGAGGTAGCACCGAGGAGCTCTTGCTGTGGACCAGGACCCATGGTACAAGGTGGTGTACCAACATAGGGCAAAAAGACAGCTCCTATCCCAAAGTGCCCACAATCTAAGTTAAAAACAAGAGGCAACAGAAAGACGCTGGTAGACAGATGGAAATGCTCAAGGGAACAGTGAGATAATCTTGGTCCACATGACAGGCAGCTCCCCCACCAAGAACTAGAAACATGGAAACCAAAGTACCATGTTCATGACACACACCCCCACAAAGGGCCCAGAACCCCCCAGCTGTTACCCCACGATCAGGTCACTGATACAGAGTGATCCGGATTGCTTGGGAAACTGGGCGCCAGCAAACAAGATGGGTTTTTAATACGGCTAAATGCAAATGCATCCATCTAGGAACTGGGAATGTCGACCACACTGATGGGATCTCAGGTGGGCCTCAGGAGATCCGGATTCAATTCCCAGAGCTGTCACAGACAACCTGAGCGACCAAATCTCCCTGGGCCTCAGCTCCCCACCTGTAAAATGCAGGATAACAACACTTCCTGTCTCCCTGCCCCCCCATTTAGCACATAAATTCCTCAGGACAGGGGCTGTATTTTACTGAGTGCTTGTACAGAGCCTGGCACAACGGGGCCTGGAGCTCAGTGTGAGCCGCCAGATGCTACAGTCATTAAATAATGAAGGAAAATCCCAGCGACTCTGCAGCCAAGACCTGAAATCAGAGCTGGGTCCTGAACCAGGCCCTGCTATCCCTAAGACCTTGAACAATGCAGAGAGAGAGAGAGTGAGTGCTGTATTTCTCGGGGCCTGTCTATACTTGAGGTCTGTTGTATTCATGTAGATGAGAGTGAGGGGTGGACTAGCCCACCCCTCGTTCTTTTGTCCACCAGTTCGGCCAAATATCAGACACACCTATTTTGGGTCACTGATTTCCTGTTCCACGCGTCTCTTGTTGACCAGGCATGATCCTAATGCAGCCCTTGAATGATAGCAGGAGGCCTTCGCGTCTGTCCCAATTCAGTCTTTCTGTCTCCCTCCTGCGCCTTTTCCCTTCCACATTCACTGTTCCAGGTTACTGCGACACTTGACGAACTTTCGCTTTTTTTCTCCCGACAAGCTCACAGTTAGGGTCAATTCGTAGGCCCAGAAATCAAAGCGGTTGTTCGGGGACAGATCTGGCACTTGGCATTCAGGCAGCCGTGCGTTCTAAGGCCAGACGGGCCGACGGTCTCCAGTCTGACCTCATGTGTATAAAACCCAGGCCACCGAACTTCCCTGAGTTAACCCCTGTTTGCACTAGAGGCTCGCTTTTAGAAAACCAGCCCATCTGGACTTAAAAAATGCTCTTGATGCAGACGCCACCAAAAATACGCCTCTTCCTTTCATCTGAATTCGCTCTGGAGTGTCAGCGGGCGCGGGCCGGTTCCAGAATACAGAGGTTCTGGAGCCCGGGGGCCGGCTGCTCAGAGACGAAATCTTTTTCTCGTCCGGTTTTGGGTGCCGCTTCAAGCCGGTGGGAGGCGCTGGGTGGGCAGCGCCACCAACTCGCCGGCGCCGGATGCTGCAGCAGGGAAAGGACTGGCTGAAGTGCAGCGTCTGCTGCCACCTAGAGATACTTCCTGCAGCCGAGCAGACAGGCTGCCCCACCGGCCTTGCAGCGCAGATGGGTTCTGAGCCCCTGGAGTCTGACTGCTCCCTCCCCAGGGCCAGCGTGCAGGGGACCCTCGGCCCTGGCCTCCCCCCTGCTGCATGGAGTCGGGGGATAGCCTCAGGGGCTGGACTCCACCAAGGGCCCCATGCAGGATGCAGAATATTAACCCACGCCAAGGTGCACTAGCTTTTGTGCACCGACCCCGGGAGGGGGGGGCTACAAACCCCACCGTAATGGGCAGCCAGTGGCTCAGACAGAGGGGCCCCCAGAGCTCGCACAGATGGCCCGAGCTCAGGGGTCAGGTAGAGCTGGGGTGCGGCACCGTGAACTGTCCCACGGAGCGGGCAAACACCCCAACACCAGAACGACCCCACGAGTCCTCATAGAGTTTCCTCCCCTTCCTGTGTCTATGGGGGAGGGAGTAGCCTGGACCCCTGGATGCTTCGCACATAAGCCCAATGGTAAAGAAGTGCCCTGCCAATTCCCCCGGGGGACCAGGAGGTGCCCAGAGCAGATGAGCAGAGCCAGCTTCCCCACGGCTGAGGATGAGGCTCCAGTCGTGGTCGCTACCCAGGGCGAGGAGAGAGAGATTGCTGTGGGGCCAGCAGCAGCATAGCGTGGAGAGTTCTAGGCTTCCTTCTGCACCCAGACTTACCCCCACGCTGGGAGCTATGGGGACTTTCCAGCCACTCAGAGGAATTGGCAGTAGGGAAAATAACAACAAATTATCCTTCCCCTACAGCCTGATCCTCTGGGACACTCGGACCCCTCCAGGTTGCTCTGGCAGTGTGAAGGGGCCTTCAAGTGGGTGGAAGAGGCCCCCTGAGAATCTCCCACAATCAGGGACTCCCCAGCCAGTGCGGAGCTGGCATCCACCCTGCTCACACTGCCTGGGGTAGGGAGTAGATCAGTGGCCCGAACACCCTGCACTGTGATTCTTCTCTGCTCTTTGGGACACCTAGGGGCCAATGGGAAGAGCATATGTTAGAGCAGCCCTGAGGCCGCTCTCATTTACCCCACAGGCCGAGTAGGCCCTTGCCTGGCCTCAGAATACAGAAAGTGCAACGATTAAAGCCTTTTTTGCCCTCCCACCACACATCCCTGTCCCAAGTGCAGGAATGCAATCCGGCCCTTGGAATCAAGTCATTCTCCGGCATTCCTGAGCTGTGCATCTGCAGGGAGTCCCATCGGGCCGTTACTTAAAGTCAGCCTTCCTCCTGCTCAGCTGTATTTGCCTTTCCTTGGCATGCTACAGTGGCGGACTAGGAGGGTGCTCGGTCCCTGCACACTAATTCCACGTGGATTTTTCCAGCATGCAAAAGCACCTAACTGCACAGAAGCCACGCACCGCTTTGCTGAACTTTTTCAGCAGGATGCTGCTAGGAATTGCCCCAGCTGAGAGATCTGGATGGGAGAGTGGAGTATGGTGATGGGAAATCCGAGATGGAACCACCACCCCCCCCCACACACACACACCCCTTTACCTCCCCTCCACGTGCACACACGCTGCATTGTGCTGTCTGATTCTCACCGGACGTCAGTACATGGAAGCGAATGTGAATCTCCTCAAGCCAAAGCCAAGAGGACCTTATGGTCCAAGCCAGAAGGGGTTTGGAGCCCCCCTTTTTCCAGGAAATGATGTTAATAGTGGGGTAATGGAAACGTTTCATTTCAGTTGTGACCTTTTTATAATCTAAAATAACCAATGGAAAGGGAAACTGAAATGTTCTGTTCCAAACAATGCTTCCTTTCGAATTTTTGTCTAAACAAAATGTAGTCAAAACTGACACGTTCCCGCAGAATATTTTCCACTAGCTCCACTATTTACATCTATGCAGAGATAACGCTCTCTTGTAACACCTCTCTCCCTGTCACGGGAGCAGAGTAATTTTACTTCGCTGGGGTCTTTCAGAGCCCCCCGGGTCTCAGTGACGTGTATAAGGGCTGCACAAACCAGATCCGCCTTTAGTTATTCGAATGGGAGAAGATTTTGGCCAGTCCCTTTATTTCTTTGTTACAGTTTCATAGCAATCGTGGTGCAAGGAGTGAATGCCGAACCTGAGAGGGAGCATGGAGAACGGACCGTAGGACCAGGGTGGAACTATTGAGATTTGGTTCCAAATAAACCGCAGGCGAGCGCTGTGCTTGGGAAGGGCCAAACGCAAGTACCACCAGTGTTGAGAAACGCCATGCTGGCTCTCAAAAAGCAGGGCTGGAAGGGCATCCTGGCGTGTTCTGGAGCCCTGCAAAGAAACTTCCAGGAACGTGCTTTACGGCCTTTCGCAAGTTACTTGGACCCTCTCTTTCCCATCTCTACGAGGTAACAATACCATACACCACACGGGGGCGCTCTGAGTTCAGACAATGCATTGAGAAAGGAAAGCCCTGCCTAGTATTAGGGATAGCACCAGTGGGCTGGGGTTTAAGGTTGTAGACAGAAGCTCAGGAGAGCAGTGGTCAGTGCCCGTCCCTGTGTCACCTTGGGTGAGCCACTTAATCTCGCTGGTCTCGGTTCGCAGCCGTAAAATGGAGATAATGATTCTGCCTTGTCGATTTAGAGCAGAGGCTCTCGAGCGTGTCTGCTCGCGCCCCCCCCCCCTTCTTTAAGTCTGTGGTGGTTTGCCCCACCTTCCCCCCGCTCCCACCACACAAGTACCTTTCCCACGCCCCAGCAGCCGCACAGAAATAAGGGAGGTGGTACCACCCCGTGCCCCCCTCACTTCTCTGTGGCTGCTGGCAACGGTGCTGCCTTCGGAGCTGGGCGCCTGGCCAGCAGCTGCCGCTCTCCCGACGCTTCTCATGCCCCCCAGAATACATTCCGCCCCCCAGTTCGAGAACCTCTGATTCAGAGCGTAAACGCGTCGGGTCCAGGACTGTCCCTGATTAGATGTCTGAGCAGCGCCCAGCACCGGGGGGACCCCAATCTCAGTTGAGGCCTCGAGGTGTTCGCATAATAGCCAGACAGGCGTTCAGACCAAGGGGAGGGTGTCAGGATCTGGGATGTCACGTGAACTATCACCAAGGAATGCATGGATGGGAGCACGCGCTTGGATGAGCATGAGCAGAAATCGGAGGGAATCTTTGCAAAGCCACGTGGTTACAGCTATGGCACCTGCTCTCTTACTGAGTCTCCACTCGCTGTTTAGCTTTAGCTTCTTAAAAAAAAAAAAAAAAGTAATGAAAATGAGTCTCTGACCCCCCCCCCACACTGCTTCAGTATTGAGATCACACTTTAGGGAACATACTTACACCCATGTGCATTTGCCCAGCTCTTTCAAGTGTTAATCATTTCACATTGTGTGTCCAAAATCATCTCCTCTTGAAGTAGTTAAAGGAGCAAAGCCAGGATTTTCAAACCAGCTCCGCGCCCGTTATGTTGTTGTGTGAGAATCTCAGGTTTCAATATAGACCAAAAGTACATTTTGAACCCTCAGGGCTGCAGAGAGAAGCTCAAAAACATGATCTCTAAAGACTCAAAAGCCAGATGGCAAGTAGAAAGAACCCCAAATGCAATATTTTTTAAATCTCGTGATTTTTCACCCTATCTCACTAATGACTCATGAAAATAGCTCTTTGCCCGGTGTAGGAGCCATCCCATCACACGCCCCTTCCCGTGTCGTCTGTCTGTTTGCTGTTTCCAAGGAATTCCTCAGGCCCTAAGAAATCAAAACCCCAAGTGCCCATCCCCCAGGAGCAAAACCAACCCTGTGCACGGCCAGCCAGTACAACAATGCAACGTTCTCCCAGTGAGCAGAGAGCATTTGTCTCCCATAGGGTGCTTGTACTAAGGGATATTTCACAGACGTCTCTTTGTTGCAGGGCAGGCACCGTGCCGGGGACATCAAGGAACTCCTTAGAGCAACCAGCCAAGATGGTGATCAGAAGCTGACCTTGGAGGAGTATGATGCCCATTTCATCAGCCACGATAACGACTGGCGTGGCCCAGATGGGGACTAATCTAATGAAACGCTCGGACGAGTTGGATGTGAATTGGAGAACTGCCTGTTTATAACACTGGCTTCCCAAATCATTTCTCCTTGTAGGTATTTTCATCTAGTCTAGATACATTAATGTCTGTCTGTAGGGAGGGTCTTGCTACGATGCAATAAAGCATCATTGATGTTTTTCCAGTCTTTGGCCTATGAATGCATCCCACTCCAGGCGGGGGCTCTGGTAGGCGTCAGGCCTTCAAAACCCACCACCGGGTTTCCCCTGGGTTATCACTTCATAACTGTCTCAGAACCAGAACCCAGCCTGGGCACATCCACCTGTTTCTTTACACAACTCGGACCTTTGATCTCCAACCCCCAGGGACAGTTTCAACCAGCAGCATGTGCTGTATTTGGGGTGGGGAATGTCTTAGGGAAGTGGGCCCTGTTTACCCCAAACATTTTCCCAGTCAGAGCCACCTAACCCCCAACACCCATCCCAGGGTCTATGGCGAGTTCAGACCCATCAAGGGATCCCCTCCACTTCCATGGTAGCACCATGCAACTCCTCGCCTCAGCCTGTTGGCCTCCTCTCTGCACCTACAGACCTCACCCTCTTCTGCTCTCCACCTCCCGCCATCCACAGCAGGACAGCTCCATCCCACTCCCCTGGAGGCACAGTTGTCCCCCATCCCTAGGGTTGCCAACTTTCTACTTGCACAAAACCAAACGCCCTTGCCCCACCCCCTCATCCATCTTTAAAAAAGGGAAGAAGGAGGATCCTGGGAACTACAGGCCAGTCAGCCTCACCTCAGTCCCTGGAAAAATCATGGAGCAGGTCCTCAAGGAATCAGTTCTGAAGCACTTAGAGGAGAGGAAAGTGATCAGGAACAGTCAGCATGCATTCACCAAGGGCAAGTCATGCCTGACTAATCTAATTGCCTCTATGACGAGATAACTGGTTCTGTGGATGAAGGGAAAGCAGTGGACGTGTTGTTCCTTGACTTTAGCAAACCTTCTGACAGGTCTCCCACAGTATTCTTGCCAGCAAGTTAAAGAAGTATGGGCTGGATGAATGGACTATAAGGTGGATAGAAAGCTGGCTAGATTGTCGGGCTCAATGGGTAGTGATCAATGGCTCCATGTCTAGTTGGCAGCCGGTATCAAGTGGAGTGCCCCAAGGGTCGGTGCTGGGGCCGGTTTTGTTCAATATCTTCATAAATGATCTGGAGGATGGTGTGGATTGCACCCTCAGCAAGTTTGCAGATGACACTAAACTGGGAGGAGAGGTAGATACGCTGGAGGGTAGGGATAGGATACAGAGAGACCTAGACAAATTGGAGGATTGGGCCAAAAGAAATCTGATGAGGTTCAACAAGGACAAGTGCAGAGTCCTGCACTTAGGACGGAAGAATCCCATGCACCGCTACAGACTAGGGACCGAATGGCTCCGCAGCAGTTCTGCAGAAAAGGACCTAGCGGTTATAGTGGACGAGAAGTTGGATATGAGTCAACAGTGTGACCTTGTTGCCAAGAAGGCCAATGGCATTTTGGGATGTATACATAGGGGCATTGCCAGCAGATCGAGGGAAGTGATCGTTCACCTCTATTCAACACTGGTGAGGCCTCATCTGGAGTACTGTGTCCAGTTTTGGGCCCCACACTACAAGAAGGATGTAGAAAAATTGGAAAGAGTCCAGCGGAGGGCAACAAAAATGATTAGCGGACTGGAACACATGACTTATGAGGAGAGGCTGAGGGAACTGGGGATGTTTAGTCTATAGAAGAGAAGTATGAGGGGGGATTTGATAGCTGCTTTCAACTACCTGAAAGGGGGTTCCAAAGAGGATGGCTCTCTTGAGCCTCAGAGAGACTGTTCTCAGTGGTAGCAGATGACAGAACAAAGAGTAATGGTCTCAAGTTGCAGTGGGGAGATTTAGGTTGGATATTAGGAAAAACTTTTTCACTAGAAGGGTGGTGAAACACTGGAATGCCTTACCTAGGAAGCTGGTGGAATCTCCTTCCTTAGAAGTTTTTAAGGTCAGGCTTGACAAAGCCCTGGCTGGGATGATTTAATTGGGGATCGGTCCTGCTTTGAGCAGGGGGTTGGACTAGACGACTTCCTGAGGTCCCTTCCAACCCTGATATTCTACGATTCTATGATTCTATGATTCAAGGCCCCTCCCACTCTCTGAGGTCTCACCCCCTGCTTAGTCCATCCCCCTTCCCTCTGTCACTTGCTCTCCCCACCCTCACTCACTCGCTCATTTTCACTGGGCTGGGGCAGGAGGATGGGGTGCAAGAGGGGGTGAGGGCTCCAGTTGGGGGTACAAGCTCTGGGATGGGGATGAGGGATTTGGGATACAGGAGGATGCTCTGGGCTGGGATCAAGGGGTTTGGAGGGTGGGAGGGGGATCATGGCTAGGGCAGGGTGTTGGGGTGCAGGAGGGAGTCAGGAGTGCAGGCTCCAGGCAGCGCTTACCTCAGGCAGCTCCGGGAAGCAGCAGCATGTCCTCCTTCCTCCAGCTCCTACACAGAGGCACAGCCAGGTGGCTCTGCATGCTGCCCCATCCACTGGCACCGCCCCCGCAGCTCCCATTGGCCATGGTTCCTGGCCAATGGGAGCTGCGGAACTGGCACTTGGGGTGGGGGCAGCGTGCAGAGCCCCCTGGCTGCCCCTGGGTCTAGGAGCCAGAGTGGGGACATGCCGCTATTTCCGGGGGCCGCACGGAGCCACGGCAGGAAGGAGCTTCCTTAGCCCTGCTACGCTGCTGGCCAGACCTTTAACAGACCGGTCACCGGTGCTGACTGTAGCCATCAGGGTCACTTTTTGACCGGGCATTCTGGTCGAAAAGCAGACACCTGGCCACCCTACTCATCCCCCCGCCAAAGGGAGCAGGAGAAGGAGGAAGGGAAGCCATGGCCCGCCTCTCCTTCCTGCACTGGCCCATGGGGCTGACCGGGCAGGCGGCGAAGAGAGCGGTAGGCCTGTCTAACGGGTGGTGTCTGTTTGCTGCCGCACCTGGGCTGGCCATTGCTAAGCTCTGAAAATACCTGGGAAGGCTGAAATGTTGAAAGATATTTCGAGTACAAAAAGGATCTGGGTCGTACCCCGGTAAAGTCACCACCCTTTTTAGCCCATTGCCATTGGGGGGGAGGGCTAGCCCTGGCAGACCTCAGGGACGGATCAGAATCAGTAGACCCCTATGCTTATAACACTGGTCAGATCTTCCCATTGTACGCATGGCTCCCGTTTGGATTCCAGATTCTCTGGACATTTCGGGCCAATACGGAGGGCCCGTCTTAGAGTTTTCTTCTGCAGCAAGCTCCTCAGATCTTTTGCCTCCATGCCCACACCAGGGTCCCAGCCACAGACCAAATAAAGGCTCCTGGAAAAGAGCCATGAGTTAGTTCAGCTGATGTTAGAAGTTACAGGCCAAACGTTTTGCTCAGTGGTGACCAGCTGGGTCACAAGGTTTTAAAAGAGCTGGTTGTAAACAGACTTACCCGCGTCTCCTAAGGACTCTCAGAGACGGATCAATGACCTATCGAGTTCTGACTACTCTGCTCACACCTTTTATGCAGTTTTCCGTCGCCCTGTTTCAGCAGCGATTGCTCCACACATGTTCATGCCGCAACCCGATTCTCTCACTTTATGGTAATTACCAGATTCATTCCTACTTCGAGAGAGACACTCCCTCCTCCCTAAGTCATTTGCCCTATCTCGGGCATGATGCAGATGGTACCCTTATGGCGGGTCACACCCACTCTGGGGTCACTGGCAATGTTCCTGCACTTTCAGACACCTTGCCCCATCCCAGCTGAGTGTTCTCACCCCAAGTCCCTCGAGGGCTGGAAGCCGGAGGGTCTCGTGGAGGACTCCCTCTTAGTCTGTGAGAACCTCAGTCTATCAGCCTTCGGAGCAGGGGCCGTTTAAACCTTCTGTTCTCCCCTGGGGGAGCCAGGACCCTGATTGTCACAGGGACAGACAACGCCATGAGCTTTAAGAGAGAGCTGGACACATTTCTGAGTGCGACTGTGTGTGTGTGACGGGGTGGCTTGCGATGGTCGGGGCGGGGGGCTCAGCAGCCCTGCGGCCGACTTCCGGTTTATGTCTTATGTCCATAAAAGCTCATGTCAGCCGGCCCCCCTGCAGGGGTCAGAACAGAAACCCCCCACCCCCACTCCCCAAATGTATTCCTGGTCTCCTTCCTCTGAAGCAGCAGGGCTGGCCAGGGCTGGAGATGGGAGATAGGAGGGGGCAGGCCAGGGCTCCGAGCCAGGGGCACCATTTGGGGGGGCAGGGGAGGCTCTACCCCACCCCCGAGTTTCCTACCTGAGGTCTGCTCACAGCACAGGCCCTAGCCCCAGAGAGCTCTTAACTGCAACACGGCTTGAGGGTGGAAAGGGATGAGTTCTGTGCTGCTCCCTGCTGCCGCCCTCGGGGCAGGGAGTTTGTCTCTACACAGAAACAGCAAGGAGTCCGGTGGCACCTTAGAGACTAACAGATTAATTTGGGCATAAGCTTTTGTGGGTAAAAAACTCGCTTCTTCAGATGCACGGAGTGGAAATTACAGATGCAGTCATGATATACGGACACAAGAAGGGAAGGGAGTTACCTCACAAGTGGAGAACTGGTGCTGACAGAGCCAGTTCGATCAGGGTGGATGTAGTCTACTCCCAACAATAGATGAGGGGGTGTCAATTCCAGGAGAGGCAAAGCTGCTTCTGTAATGAGCCAGCCACTCCCAGTCCCTGTTCAAGCCCAAATTAATGGTGTTAACTTTGCAAATGAATTTTAGTGGTATCTCGAAGATAGCTAGGAGTGCTGGTAGCGTAGGGCCTGAGGAGGGAGTCTACATAGCCAGACAATCCTGCTGTCAGGGTGCTGATGCCTGAGATGAAGGGGCGTCCAGGGTTTCCAGGTTTATGGATCTTGGGTAGCAGATAGAATACCCCAGGTTGGGCTTCCAGGGGTGTGTCCATGTGCCAGCAATGCCCCTCTGCCACGTACATTGGCCAAACCGGAGAGTCCCTACGTAAAGGAATAAATGGACACAAATCGGACATCAGGAATTGTAACATACAAAAGCCAGTAGAAGAACACTTCAATCTTCCTGGACATTCGACAACAGATTTAAAAGTGGCCATCCTTCAACAAAAAAACTTCAGAAACAGACTTCAAAGAGAAACAGCAGAACTAAAATTCATTTGCAAATTTAACACCATTAATTTGGGCTTGAACAGGGACTGGGAGTGGCTGGCTCATTACAGAAGCAGCTTTGCCTCTCCTGGAATTGACATCCCCTCATCTATTGTTGGGAGTAGACTACATCCACCCTGATCGAATTGGCCCTGTCAGCACCAGTTCTCCACTTCTGAGGTAACTCCCTTCTCTTCATGTGTCATTATATAATGCCTGCATCTGTAATTTCCACTCCGTGCATCTGAAGAAGTGGGGTTTTGCCCACGAAAGCTTATGCCCAAATAAATCTGTTAGTCTTTAAGGTGCCACCGGACTCCTCGTTGTTTTTGTGGATACAGACTAACAGGGCTACCCCCTGATACTTTCTAAACAGAGGTAGGGTGATTAAGATAACAAAAGGCTTGTCATTAAATTAGATTAAGGATCTTTAGATGATTCTGAAAGCATTGCCAGGCACTCCAGGGAAAAGATAGGAATAAATAGTGAGATTGGAGAGAGGTAAATCCTGGTGTCCCCCGGGGGCCAGTGCTGTTCATCATACTCATTAATGATCTGGGAAACGGCGTAAACAGTGGGGTGGCAACATTTGCAGATGATACAAAATTACTCATGATAGCTAAGTCCAAAGCAGACTGCGAAGAGCTACAAAGGGATCTTACTAAACTGCATGACTGGGCAACACAATGGCAAATGAAATTCAGTGTTGATAAATGCAAAGTGATGCACATAATCCCAACTATACCTACAAAATGGTGGGGTGTAAATGAACTGTTACCCATCAAGAAAGAGATCTTGGAGTCACTGTGGAGAGTTCTCTGAAAACATCCACTCAATGTGCAGCGCCAGTCAAAAAAGCAAACAGAATATTGGGAATCGTTGGGAAAGGGATAGATAATAAGACAAAAATGATCATATTGCCTCTCTGTAAATCCTTGGTATGCCCACATCTTGAATACTGTGTGCAGATGTGGTCGCCCCATCTCAAAAAAGATACATTGGATTTGGAAAAGGTTCAGAAAACAACAACAGAAATGATTGGGGGTCTGGACGGCTGCCGTATGGGGAGAGATTTAAAGGACTGGGACTTCAGCTGGGCAAAGAGACAACTCAGGGGGGATATGATAGAGTCTATAAAATCATGAGTGGTGCAGAATAATTGAAAAAGGACGTGTTATTTACTCCTTCACATAGCACAAGAACCAGGGGTCACCAATGAAATGAGCAGGCAGCAGAGTTAAAACAAACAAAGGAAGTATTTCTTCACAGTCAAGCTGAGGAACTCCTTGCCAGAGGGTGTTGTGAAGGCCAAGACTATAACAGGGTTCCAGTAAGAACTAGATACGTTCGTGGAGGATAGGTCCAGCAATGGCTATTAGCTAGTGTGGGAAGGGATGCAACACCATTATCTGCATGTTCCTAGCATCTCTGCCAGAGGCTGGGAATGGGTGACAGGGGCTGGATCACTTGACAATGACCTGTTCTGTTCATTCCCTCTGGGACACTTGGCTTTGGCCACTTTTGGAAGACAAGGTACTGGACTAGATGGACCTTTGGTCTGACCCAGGATGGCCGTTCTGATGTTCTTATATTGAACCCAGATGTATCTGCTCCCCACTGTAACCGATTAGACCCTGCTCCCCTCCCAGAGCTGAGATAGACCCCAGGAGTCCTGACAGAGTCTCTCTCTCCGCAGAGTTAGTAACAAAGTAAGAATATACGTTCAAATTATAAACCTAACCAGTGTCCCTTAAGTGACTTGCCACAAGATGTCAGAACACGTTAGTATTAGAGCTGAGTGAGTCTAATTATTTAATTTTCTTTCTTTTGTATAGGAATTAGATACAGGGCTCCTGTCAGCTAATTGCTAAGTTATCTGCCAAAAACCTAGAGTTCTCAAGTGCTCAAGTAGCCCCTGGAATCACAGGGGGCTTGAGTTGCCCACACACACCCCCCAGAATCTGAAGTGGCACCCTGCTCTGAGGCAGCAGGGAGCAGTCTCTTGCTCAGGGGCTTGGCTCGCTGGTCCTTGCCCACGTGCCCAGGGTCTGAGCGATCGCCACAGGCGGGGTCGGGAAGGAATTCAGCGCAGACTGGCAGGACCTTGAGGGTTTTGCACCTTCCTCTGCAGCGTGTGGGGGCAGGTCCGTGGCAGGATTCTCCGGGGGTATCTCATTTAACCATTTCCCTGCCATTACTGGGGCCCCTCCATGCCTCCCTTTCTCTGCCTGTGGCACATAACAGCCTTGTCTCCCATGGGCTGTGATCCTTGGTCTACTGTCAGTGGGCGGGAGCGGAAGGGAGAGACTATAAAAGATGCGGGAGTGGAGCATTCTTATGGCAAACACTGACTGGTACGCCGCTGGACTCCTGTCTCGGGGGTTGGGTAAGTCCAGTTGTGATCAGCAATTACTATTTTTCAGAGTTAGTTCAGCTGATGTTAGAAGTTACAGGCCAAACGTTTTGCTCAGTGGTGACCAGCTGGGTCACAAGGTTTTAAAAGAGCTGGTTGTAAACAGACTTACCCGCATCTCCTAAGGACTCTCAGAGACGGATCAATGACCTATCGAGTTCTGACTACTCTGCTCACACCTTTTATGCAGTTTTCCGTCGCCCTGTTTCAGCAGCGATTGCTCCACACATGTTCATGCCGCAACCCGATTCTCTCACTTTATGGTAATTACCAGATTCATTCCTACTTCGAGAGAGACACTCCCTCCTCCCTAAGTCATTTGCCCTATCTCGGGCATGATGCAGATGGTACCCTTATGGCGGGTCACACCCACTCTGGGGTCACTGGCAACGTTCCTGCACTTTCAGACACCTTGCCCCATCCCAGCTGAGTGTTCTCACCCCAAGTCCCTCGAGGGCTGGAAGCCGGAGGGTCTTGTGGAGGACTCCCTCTTAGTCTGCGAGAACCTCAGTCTATCAGCCTTCGGAGCAGGGGCCGTTTAAACCTTCTGTTCTCCCCTGGGGGAGCCAGGACCCTGATTGTCACAGGGACAGACAACGCCATGAGCTTTAAGAGAGAGCTGGACACATTTCTGAGTGCGACTGTGTGTGTGTGACGGGGTGGCTTGCGATGGTCGGGGCGGGGGGCTCAGCAGCCCTGCGGCCGACTTCCGGTTTATGTCTTATGTCCATAAAAGCTCATGTCAGCTGGCCCCCCTGCAGGGGTCAGAACAGAAACCCCCCACCCCCACTCCCCAAATGTATTCCTGGTCTCCTTCCTCTGAAGCAGCAGGGCTGGCCAGGGCTGGAGATGGGAGATAGGAGGGGGCAGGCCAGGGCTCCGAGCCAGGGGCACCATTTGGGGGGGCAGGGGAGGCTCTACCCCACCCCCGAGTTTCCTACCTGAGGTCTGCTCACAGCACAGGCCCTAGCCCCAGAGAGCTCTTAACTGCAACACGGCTTGAGGGTGGAAAGTGGTGAGTTCTGTGCTGCTCCCAACTGCCGCCCTTGGGGCAGGGAGTTTGTCTCTACACAAAGAGGCAGGGTGATTAAGATAACAAAAGGCTTGTCATTAAATTAAATTAAGGATGGTTAGATGATCCTGAAAGCATTGCCAGGCACTCCAGGTAAAAGATAGGAATAAATGGTGAGACTGGAGAGAGGTAAATCCTGGTGTCCTCCAGGGGCCAGTGCTGTTCATCATACTCATCAATGATCTGGGAAATGGGGTAAACGGTGGGGTGGCAACATTTGCAGATGATACAGAATTACTCATGATCACCAAGTCCAAAGCAGACTGCGAAGAGCTACAAAGGGATCTCACAAAACTGGGTGACTGGGCAACACAATGGCAAATTTCAGAGTAGCAGCCGTGTTAGTCTGTATTCGCAAAAAGAAAAGGAGTACTTGTGGCACCTTAGAGACTAACCAATTTATTTGAGCATAAGCTTTCGTGAGCTACATCCGATGAAGTGAGCTGTAGCTCACGAGAGCTTATGCTCAAATAAATTCGTTAGTCTCTAAGGTGCCTCAAGTCCTCCTGTTCTTTTTACAATGGCAAATAAAATTCAATGTTGATAAATGCAAAGTAATGCACATTGGAAAACATAATCCCAACTATACCTACCAATGTGGGGGTTTAGCTTGAGGGCTCTGGGGGTCTGTGATATACAGGAGGGCAGGCTAGATGGCCTTGTGGTCCCTTCTGCCCTTAAACTCTAAAATTTGGGGGTCTCTCCTGGGTCCGTACCTAAGGTGGCTAGTTCCCCGGGGCTGTCACAACCATGCTTTCTGGAGCTAGGGCTGGTGTGTCTCCTGAAGCCGGTCACCTCACCCAGCAGCATAGCCTCTCCTATGATAAATAGGGGGCATAGCACCAGCCAGTCGGAGGGCAGGAGACAGGAGAACACAAGAGCTCAGTTTCTCGGTTTCCATCGTGCCCAGAAGCCAGGACTAAGGGGCAGTTGCAGCTGGTTGTCCCTGCTATCCCTGACAGCTTGCTGTATCTTTGCCTCTTCCTCCTGCCTGTCACGGAGTGTTTTCAGCCAGAACCCACATCCTGGTTCCTCTGTGGGTCTTGCAAAACCAGCACAATGGCTCTCTTCAGTGGGAACTTGCATCATTTTTCTGCACAGACCCACCTGTCCTGCGGCACCCCACTCGTCACATTCCAGCTCCAGGTGTGTGGAGCGCGTGTGACCGTCAGACGTTCAGCGCGCCCAGCGGCTGAGCGAGCCGACAGGCGACTCCCTGTGCAGGCACCCTCAGAGCTCAGCTTGTTACCTCTGCCAGCCCAGGTGCAGGTGAGGCCGTGCAAGTCAACACTGGCCTAGCTCCTACCAGCGCTTCCATGAGGCAGCGGGGCGTGCGCAGGAATTTAAATTTGACCCCTTTTGGAGGGGCACCTTCTGTGAACCCTCAGGAGCTCGCTCTTCCCTCCCCCTGCAGGAGCTTCCTCTCCCCGCCCCCTCCCCCCACCCAGCAGGGGCTTGCTCTTAACTCCACCGCCAGGGCTGGAGGAGTTCTGTGCCCCCCGATGACTATTGGGGGGAGGGGGCCTCTGCCCCTGCTTGCCCCCACTTGTGCACGCCCCTGTGAGGGGGTGACATAACACAGCTCTCTGTCTGGGCAAGCTGAGGGCCAGCCAGACTCTGGCTCATGGGAGACCCGTCCCAGCAAGGAGAGGTTGGAGGGCTGGGGTGCCATGTAACGCTGGGGTTCCAGCGGTGGAACTGTTATCCAGCTGTTATCCGCCGGGGCGTGTGGTGGGGGAGACCTCCCATCCCCTGGGGAATCCGGGCACGGCCACCACAGCACTGGCCGGGGAAGGTGGTAGCTTTTTGTGTCCTGCTGCTTAACTTCTACCTGCTTATTGCCCTAAGTCCCGGACACATCCGATATTCTCTCCCCTGCCCCTTGTGGGACTGAGCCTCGGCCTGCACCAGAGCAGGACCTGAGGACACGTGTGGGAGACGGTTGCACTCTGAATCTGGGAGCACACAGGCACCGTTATGATCCTCTCGTCTGACCTCCTGCCTAGCGTGGGCCACGTTACACCCCTCCCTGCCCCTTCCCCTGGGATTCCTGCACCGAGCCCAGTTGCTCGTGGTGGAACTAGAGCCCATCTCTTAAAAGGACCCATCTGGATTGGAAGATTTCAGGCAGGGCTGGCTGATAACCTGCCATCAAAAATGGTTTTCGACAGGCCACTTGGTTTTCAATTCAATGAATTCTTTGATGAAAAGCGTCTACTTTCCGCAGAAACATTCCGCTTCTCCTGAGGAAACAGAACAGCCGAAAACTGACACATTGCAATTCAGGGTCTCATGGGAGTTGTTTGCCTTATGCCCCCTTCCTTTTCACGGGGCCAGGTTCCTCAGCCAGGCTGCATCTCCCAGAATGCACTGCAGCTAGGAACTCCCGTGGTACACTGCAACAGCTGAACAAGAGAGGGGGGGGTCAAGGTGGATCATGGGAGATGTAGTCCAATGAGGGAAACCAGCCTGTAGAGAAGAATCAGGGCATGAGAAATCCAAACTACAACCCCCATGAGGGGGCACGTGGCAGCAATTCTGAATAGAATTTTTCTAGCTTCAGCCAAAAGTTTTGGTTTTTTTCACCAAGTTTCCATGGCAAAAACCACATCCCTAGGCAAGGGATTTAGTGGGTGTTGGTCCTGCTTTGAGCAGGGGATTGGACTAGATGCCTCCTGAGGTCTCTGATTCTTTGCAAGCTAATTAAGGTAGTTAATTACCCTCGCTGCAAAAACTGCGCACCTTTCTTCCAGTTTGAAATTGCCTTTGTCGTTTTGCAATGGACCTACTTAGTCAGCCCAAAAAAGAGTGCCCCAATTGGGTGTTAGACAGGTGGAGAGCAATCAGCAAAGGCTGTCAGGCCCCGAATACACTCAGAGCCGTCATTCTTCGAAACTCCCTGGATTTGTCTCCCCATCCTCGACAGCTCAGACCCCAGTTTCACATGGGACTGAGTCCCGGTTTCACGTGACCCTGGAAGATTTCGTATCCTCCAAGGCCTTTTCTGTGGAGCTCGCAGCAACCTCCTTTAATGAGCCCATTTGATCAAGCTGAATATTTTTGCCTTCCGATGGGCACATCTGCCACACAATCAGCTCCAGCCTTCAGCCGTCCCCTTTGTTTGCCTCTGTGCCTAGACAGCATTGGGACACACCTCCTCTACGAAGTCCTACAGGCAAGATCTACAGTACCAGCCCGACCGGATGGGATCTGCATGGCCTGGAAAAACCTCCCGGGCCCTGTCTGCACACACTGGCTTAAAACTGATGTACAGCAACAAGCACAAACCTTGGTGTGGACACTCCAATCGGTTTAGCATCTCCCCAGGTGAAGGGAGTGGAGGAGTCAGTGTCATAAGGGGAAGGATGTGACTAGAAACCAGGCTTGCTGGGGATTATAAGGCCAGCCTGAGTTTGGACAGAGCTGTGGGATGGAGCCAGTGGGAGGAAGGGGGCTAGTGGCTTTCCAGAGAGATGATCCTGAGCACTCAGGCACAGGGCAAGGCGCGTGCAGGGAGTAGGAGCCAGCGAGGAAGGCTGGAGTTCAGTGTTAGCCAATACATATATGTTACGCATAATCTACACCATGTTAATAGGTACTATGTGCATGGTATTCTTCTAGTGCACATTATATACTATTTACTGCGCACCATATGCCCACAGTTCTGTTCACCCCTGTCAGGAATCCCACAAACCCTTCGCAAAGCTGAAGTCAGCATTGACATTCGAAAATAGGAACCGTGTCAGAGCAAAGGTGCATGAATACTCTCTCCCCAGGACACTTAGGGAGTCCTGTCATGGCTCATCACTGTCTGGAGTGGAGTATACCGAACAGGACATGGGCTAATACAAAGAGGTACCTTACGGACCAGTACCGGGAATTCTAGCATCCAGAATAAAGCAAGGTACAGAACAAGTTAAGGAACTGGTGGATTGGATGTAGAGAAAGGTTTGTAAGGTGCTGAAATGCATCTCTTTGAAGCACACCTTGGGTGTAAGGTAAACACACTGTGAGAATATGCTTCCCAGACGGAGGGGCTGTATTTCATATTGTACTGTTCTGTCTTTAGACAATAAACGGGCTATGCTTGGTTATTTGGTCTCTTGAACATTTTTAAGACTGAACTGTGAGTGCAGTCAAACAATCGGCTCCTACGCTACCCACTAACAGTTACTCCTTTAGCTCGAGGGTGAAGGCTCCTCTTTTAGCACTGATGGTCCAGAGTTCAATTCTGACCGACCACCCACCCAGCAAAGTGCCCGGTCACCAGAGCTAACATGGTGTATTTCGGAGGTGGGAACATCAGGGTGGGCCCATGTGCCCCATGAGAGCTGTGTACCAGGGTGGCCTCGTTGCTTTTTGCAAGCATGGACCGTTATGCATATAAACACAGGGTGAAAAGTGATGGGAGGGACCGGGTGCTCCAGAGAAGCTGACCCAGCATTACAGGAGCGCTGCACTGTGCAACCGTCACAGCACCTCTGCCTAGGAAGAGGGGTGAGGCCAGAGGTCAGCGTGCCGAGCTGAGCATCTCACTAGCACCATGAGGAAGATGCTTCAGGCCGTATCCTGCCTCTGCCCTCTTGCAGGAAGCAGGAGACTTGCTGTCCATCAGCTATGCCTAGGGCTTAACTGTACTCTGCTCACCCTTGTATCGGACCAGGTCCCGGTTGGTCCCTAATGTGAGTCCGATGCGAGGACTTGAACGACCAAGGTGCGAATGCAACCTGCTATGGCATTAGCCTGTATTTGAACAGCATTGCATGAGTGTGTCATGTTTAATGACCCGCTCTCACTGCCCCAGCCTCAGCGCCATTCAGCTGTATTTCGTTTCCTACAGCCTTCTGCCTTGCCGTTCGGCAGAGGGAGAACGCTGAGGAATGCAGAAGGGAAGCAACTTGCCTAACTTTACCCAACGTCAGAGTGGAGCAGAAGTGGGAACAGATCCCAGGACTCCTGGCTGGTGCTTAGAATAGAACCCATGTGTCTTGACTCCCAGAACCTCCATTTTACCCACCAGACAATCCTTCCTCCCAGTGCAGTCAGATGAGAAGCAACATGACTTGGCTAAGTTTACCCACTGAGTCAGTGGCAAATGTGAGAGTAGAACCCAGGAGTCCTGGCTCGCAGTCCTGGGCTGGGAATAGAGCCCAGACTTCCTGACTCCTGCTTGTATCTTATCCGCCGGGCCACCCTTCCTCTCCCACCCCCATTTACACTAGCTCTCGTACGCCGTGAGTAGGACCATTGTTACACCATTGTCAGGAGACTGAAGAACACGGCAAACAGACACAGGGGAGTGCATTGGAGGAGAGTTTTATTGCTACATTATCAGCCCAAACAGGCAAAGATTCTCTGGTTACATTAGATATTTACAAAATCTCATCTCGGTTTAACTCAAAGGGTCTCCCTGATTTCGGTGGTTAGGGTCATCGCTGAGGTTAGTGCCACAGCCATGACACCCGTGCCCAGAGGAGCTTCCAGGAGCGGGGCCAGAATTATGCTCAGGCCCAAGTTAATGGGGGCCATGCACATGTCCTTGCCCTTGCTCCTCACCCTGCTTCACAGCCTTGTGTGACATATTGTGAGCATGTATGGCCAATTTCGCCAGGGTGGTAACGAACTCTTCGAAATGGAGGTATTCATTTTTGTTTTTGTTGGCCTTCTGAAACAGGTCTTCTATGTAGTCAGCTTCTTCCATCCCGTGCTGCAAAAGAAGGAAGAGTAAAAAGAAGCATTAGCAACACGGTGGTAGGAGGTTGCACTCCCAGTGGTTGTCAATGAACCCTCCTTGCAACTTTTAACAGCAAAATACTATTCTGCAACCTCTGGATTTGGGGAGAGATTTCAAAGCTCCAAAGGGCTGCTAGACACCCGGCTCCCAGTGTCTTTCAGGGGGAGTTAGCTGACTGCTAATCACTGACAGAGAAAATATGAAACTGAAAGTGCTTCGAGAAAACCCTCCGTGTGTACCATGAAATCCCCATTCATCTCTCTGAGGCTACTCAACCATTTCTTTGGTCCTTACTGGCTCTGCCAGCTTTTCCATCAAGGCATTTGCCAAGACGGGAAGAGAGAAGATCCAGAATAAAGTTCAGTATCTCTTGGTCTCTGTGTTTATCGATCGAGTGTTCTTCTCCACGCTAGTGGAGCAAACGTTAGGTTAAAGCAGCATAAATAGATGCTCAGCAGCATTTGCTTTCAGATTAACTTCTACTGCCCCACTTGACTCTCGGGCCACTAATGTGGTGACTGTCTCCCAGAGAAGTAAAGCAAAGGAAAACGATAGGCCAGATCCCCAGGGGCAGTAAATCACCATCATGGAGACTCCCAACGCCTCCCACAGACAGCACCATGTCTCAGCTTACCGGCAGAGTGCATCTCAGAAATGAGTTGGCCTCCTTTTTGAGCAGCTTCTTGAATTCATCCTTCTGCAGGTAATCGTCCTCGCTGCACTCACTTTCAGAGTACTTGTGGTATACTTCGATAATGTCATTCAAGGCTTTTTCCAGCTTGCTCGTCATCTCGCTGAGTGTCTAGGGAACCTGAAACAGGATGACAGTTAACACACGAACGAACTCTCCCTTCTGTCTCGGTCCGCCTTGATCGACGCTTGTCCAGTCTTTCGGAAGGTACCAAGAACAGTATCATGTTATCACTGGTTTTCGAATAGCTCGGAGAGGCCCCAGCTGAGATCAAGCCACCATTGCACTAGGCTAGGTGCTGTACATAGAGCGTCCCTGCCTCTAAGTGGGGATGAGGCAGAGAAAGGATTATTGATCCTCTTTTACAGATGGGGAATTGAGGCACAGAGTGATTACAATCACTCAGGGAGGCTATGGCAGAGTGGGAATTAACCCCAGCTCTCCTCAGCATTAGTCCAGCAGTGTATCCATGAAGGCAGCTTTTCCTGAGGAAAGCAGGCTTTTGGATGCTCCCTGACTTACCTTTCCCATGAGCCCTGCGTCTGCCCCCCTTGATGTTCAAACATAGAATCTAAAGCCCTCTCCGTGTGCCTTGGAGAATATCCTTTACTTGCAGCAGCATTTCCTATCCCTGCTTCGGGGCGGGGGGGGGCGGGGGGTCCTGCTTCGTGATCCCCCTAAAGCAGCCCGGCAATATCCCCTGTTTATAAAGCACTATACAAGGCAGTTGGTTAGAAAAGCTGGCGTGTGGTTCAAATAAATAAATAATAGGGCTACTTATCATAAACGGACTTACCTGAGTCTCGGAGTGCAGAAGAGGAGACAATCAGTCAGGTGTGGTGAATACAGCACAGAGATCAGATGCTTTTATACCCTCCTTGAGCTGAGTCTTGCGCAGACCACGCCCTTAGACTGCGGCATTATCGTTTCCTTCTTTAATGATATCGGGAGCCTTGTGCAACGCTCCACTCCCGGCACGCCCAGGCGAGAATTCTGGAACCTGTACAGAAAGTAACGCCTGCCAGGGTCGCTTCAAAGGCGGTGTTTGGGCGTTCGCTCTGTGCAACCAGCCAACAAGGGGCACAGAGAGCGGTGCAGAGGGTTGCAGGAATCCTGAGGCCGGTATGTGCATTCTAGCTCCCCAAACAGCATTACGGGGGGGTCTCAAAAGCCAGTGCCTCACTGGTCATCAATGTCATTGCAAAACGCCCGTATGGATGCTGTGTAGGGAGTTATAGCCACTGAAAATACATTCTTCGAGTCTGTGTCCAGGGAGGTTGGTCACCAGCAAAGGTGAAAACCAAGTTTTGTCAGACAAGAGATGTTTAATCTGTAAATCTGGTCCACAGTGGGCCTCCTAACACCAGTCTGAACTGAATGCAAAGGAAGGGTTGTGAGAACTTCAGAAACAAATGAAGAGGAAGAGAAAAACAGCGGGGCGGTGCGGGGGTAGAACCTCACTTTGAAGGATTTCTCTACTATATTTGGGGTGCAGAGAAGACACCCCCTGCCTAGGAAGTCAATGGATAGCAGATTTGCTTTATGAAAGTGGGATCTCAAGTAGGCTTGGTTGAAAACGCTGCCAGATCTTCGACTCCTATAAGTCAATGTTGTTCATTGATTTTAACGGCGCAACGTTGATTTAATACCAGCTGGTGGCTCTCTGGCCCATTGACTTCAATGGAGCCATGCCTCTGTACACCAACTGGGGATTTGGCCCACTGACTTCAATAGATCCATGCCCCTTTACACAGCTTAAGATATGACTTGATGTCTTTAGTTCTCGAGCCAAGAACGCAATGTTCCAGGTCAATTTCTGCTTCCTGTACATGTGGGCGGTGGGTAATGGCCCATATTTCTTCATTCTCTTGCACACACTTTTAAACCCATAAAATATATGCTCCGCCCTCCATTCTGCATCTCCCTAGGGACTACTCCTTTCTCAACAGTTTTCTAAGGGAATAGTTTCTTGCAAAGGAGGAGATGGTTACGCCCCTGAAATCAGCCCAAGGCTTATTAAATGGACGGCATTTCACAGCAGTGTTCCTCGTTATCTTAATAGGAGCAAAACTGAGACAAAGTCAGCAATTAGCCCCTATTGGCCTGGCCTCTTTTAACACATCTGGTAAAACAGCAATTTGTCACCTGCCCTGAATTCTCTGAGATGGACCTTTTTCCCCACTAGAAATACATTCTCCATAACCAGCATTTTGCATTGTTGAGCCATGTCACCTGCCAGCTTTTTCCTGCCTTCAGTAAAACTTGTGAGACTTGAAAGAAAGAACCGGAAGTTGCTCCAATAATTCCTTCTCGTGGTGGGAGGATTGCACGGCCCTCTTCCCTCCACTCGTTCCGGAAGGGGCAGCCCAGCCTTGTCCACCCAGGGCCCAATCCCCCAAGCACACTCCAGGCATTGCATGGGAACGGAGCAGTAATGCAAAGTCATTCCGCCTGTCCCAATGCCAAAGTCTTGCATCGACTGGAGACTCTGCCAGCCGTGTGTGGATGAGTTGCCAAACTAAAGTCATTGCAGCACATGATAAAATCTTTGGGCATTTCAGTCAAGTGCATCATCCTTTGGATATAAAGTTCAATGCCACCCACTGTGCTGTGCAGCCTTTTCTATTTCTCCAAGGGTATGCCTCAGGAACCTCAATTTGCAGGCTCGACCCCTTCCTTGGCACGCTCTGTAAGGTAACAAAGACAGCTTAGCACAGACCGTAATGTTCAGCTTGCCTTGATCTTGGGTCAAAGCATTTCCCTCAGATGTTCCAATAAGCTTCTTTCACAGACTAGACTTCTTCTTAGTCTGGGCCCAATCCTTTCCCCTGGTACAGTCCTTGTCAGTTCCAGCTCAGGTGGTAACTAGGGGATTTCTCATGATGTCAGCCTCCTTTGTTCTGTTCCACCCCCTTTAATAGCTTTGGCACAAGGCGAGAATCTTTTGTCTCTCTGGATTCCCCCCCCCTCCTAAATGGGAGGAGTGGTAGATACGCTGGAGGGTAGGGATAGGATACAGAGGGACCTAGACAAATTGAAGGATTGGGCCAAAAGAAATCTGATGAGGTTCAACAAGGACAAGTGCCAAGTCCTGCACTTAGGACGGAAGAATCCAATGCACCGCTACGGACTAGGGACTGAATGGCTCGGCAGCAGTTCTGCAGAAAAGGACCTAGGGGTTACAGTAGATGAGAAGTTGGATATGAGTCAACAGTGTGACCTTGTTGCCAAGAAGGCCAATGGCATTTTGGGATGTATAAGTAGGGGCATTGCCAGCAGATCAAGGGACGTGATCGTTCCACTCTATTGAACGCTGGTGAGGCCTCATCTGGAGTACTGTGTCCAGTTTGGGGCCCCACACTACAAGAATGATGTGGAAAAATTGGAAAGAGTCCAGCGGAGGGCAAGAAAAATGATTAGGGGACTGGAACACATGAGTTATGAGGAGAGGCTGAGGAAACTTGGGTTGTTTAGTCTTCAGAAGAGAAGAATGAGGGGGGATTTGATAGCTGCTTTCAACTACCTGAAAGGGGGTTCCAAAGAGGATGGCTCTAGACTGTTCTCAGTGGTAGCAGATGACAGAGCAAGGAGTAGAATCATAGAATTATAGAATCATAGAATATCAGGGTTGGAAGGGACCTCAGGAGGTCATCTAGTCCAACCCCCTGCTCAAAAGCAGGACCCATACCCAATTAAATCATCCCAGCCAGGGCTTTATCAAGCCTGACCTTAAAAACTTCTAAGGAAGGAGATTCTACCACCTCCCTAGGTAACGCATTCCAGTGTTTCACCACCCTCTTAGTGAAAAAGTTTTTCCTAATATCCAATCTAAACCTCCCCCACTGCAGCTTGAGACCATTACTCCTTGTTCTGTCCTCTTCCACCACTGAGAATAGTCTAGAACCATCCTCTCTGGAACTACCTCTCAGGTAGTTGAAAGCAGCTATCAAATCCCCCCTCATTCTTCTCTTCCATAGACTAAACATCCCCAGTTCCCTCAGCCTCCCCTCATAAGTCATGTGTTCCAGTCCCCTAATCATTTTTGTTGCCCTTCGCTGGACTCTCTCCAATTTATCCACATCCTTCTTGTAGTGTGGGGCCCAAAACTGGACACAGTACTCCAGATGAGGCCTCACCAATGTCGAATAGAGGGGGACGATCACGTCCCTCGATCTGCTCGCTATGCCCCTACTTATACATCCCAAAATGCCATTGGCCTTCTTGGCAACAAGGGCACATTGCTGGCTCATATCCAGCTTCTCGTCCCCACTGTCACCCCTAGGTCCTTTTCCGCAGAACTGCTGCCTAGCCATTCGGTCCCTAGTCTGTAGCTGTGCTGTAGTAATGGTCTCAAGTTGCAGTGGGGGAGATTTAGATTGGATATTAGGAAAAACTTTTTCACTAGGAGGGTGGTGAAGCACTGGAATGCGTTACCTAGGGAGGTGGTGGAATCTCCTTCCCTAGAAGTTTTTAAGGTCAGGCTTGACAAAGCCCTGGCTGGGATGATTTAGTCGGGTATCGGTCCTGCTTTGAGCCGGGGGTTGGACTAGATGACCTCCTGAGGTCCCTTCCAACCCTGATATTCTATGATTCTATGACTGGAAGGTCAAATGGCACATGTATCAGTCTTTAAAACATGTCCACTAACTGCCTTCTCCAATGGAAAATATCCTTGCCACACTTATTGACTGACTCATAGATTTTCTAAGGCCAGAAGGAGCCATCTAATCCAACATTCTCCATAACACAGGCCACAGAATTTTACCCAGTAATTCCTGTATCCAGCCAATAGTTTGTGGGTGAACTCACGTGTGCCTTTGTGCTGGGAGAGAAGCTGAGCCCTGATTAGGGGCCGGGGCTTCTCTGACTACGGGTCCTAGAAAGGGAGCCAGCCAGTCAGGGAGTGGCACAGGAGCCAGCAAACAGAGCTGTAAACAGGGGAGTCTGAGGGGGAGTTTGTCAGGGGAGTTTGCCTTGTGGTGCTTGTTTGGGGTTTGTTTGTGCTGTGGGGGGTGGTGTTTTGGTGTGGTTTGTGTTTCCCAGTTTAACAGGATTTAGGCGGGAAGGTGATGACAGACACAGAGGCAGCAGTGGGAGTGACCCATGTCGTGGAAGACACAGTGAAGATGACTGGATGTGGAAGCTGCCGTATGTCCATGATCCTGGAGGGGGTACCAGGTAAGAGTTTTGTCTGTATGAAAGGCCGTCTGCTAGAGCTGATGGAGGAAAAGATCCGAGGTTTGGAGATGCAGGTGGAAAGTCTGGTTGAGTTTAGGAAGGGGTTTGAGCAGGTTATGGAGCAAAGACATGAGGTATCTGAAGGGAAAAGCTCAGACTTGCAGATGGAAGCAGGACTGAGGAATTCTGCGGGGAGACTGCTGGGTGAGGAAAGTGGTCAGTGGAAGCATGTGACTAAAAGAACCAGATAGAGGAAAAGACGGGCTAGTGGAGGAGAAATAGAGCTCAAGAACAGGTTTGCAGAGTTGGAAAATGAAGAAGGGGCTCAGCAGGTAATCACTGAAGATGGAAGGGCAAGGAAGAAGAGAAGAGTGGCTAGTCCTATAGGAAAAAGGGAAGAGTTAATGGAGACTATACCAAATATGAGCCCCAGGAGGATAGAGGATGGGTTGAAGAGGATTACAAGGGAGAATAGGAATGGAAAGAACTTGCAGCCAGAGGGAACAGGGGATATACTGGAGAATAGCACCGTCACCAGGAAAAGGCAGGTTTATGTGATCGGGGACTCTTTACTGAGAAGAATAGACAGGCCTGTAACCAGAGCTGATCCAGAGAATAGGAGGGTGTGCTGTCTTCCAGGTGCTAAGATACGGGATGTAGACCTGAGGTTGAAAAGGATCCTAAAGGGAGCAGGAAAGAATCCCCTAATTATCCTTCATGTGGGAACAAATGATACAGCTAGATTCTCGCTGGAAAGTATTAAGGGAGACTGTGCTAGGCTGGGGAACATGCTTAAGGAAATTGAGGCTCAGGTGATCTTTAGTGGGATTCTGCCTGTTCCTAGAGAAGGGCAACAAAGGCGTGACAAGATTATGACTATCAACAGATGGCTCAGGCAGTGGTGCTAGAAGGAGGGCTTTGGGATGTATGGCCACTGGGAGGCATTCATGGACAGAGGACAGTTCTCTCGGGATGGACTTCATCTGAGTAGGGAAGGAAATAGACTTCTAGGATGGAGGCTGGCACAACTGATTAAGAGAGCTTTAAACTAGGAATCTGGGGGAGATGGTTGGGAGATGTCCAGGTAATCTCCACGCCGGATTTTAGCATTGAGAGGGAAGAAAACAAAGTAAGAGAGGATACAGCCATGGGTAGGAGAATGGCTATAAGGAGGAAGGGCAGTGTGGATACCAGTCTAATAGGTCATACTGGCTGTAGAATGACCGTGCCCAATAGGGTACAGAATGTGAGCGAGGCCAAACAGCAAAAATGAAGATGTTTGTACACCAACGCGAGGAGCCTAGGTAACAAAATGGAGGAACTAGAGCTACTGGTGCAGGAAGTGAAAGCAGATATTCTAGGGATAACAGAAACAGGGTGGAATAGTCGTCATGACTGGACTAGGGGTATTGAAGGGTATGTGCTGTTTAGGAAAGACCGAAATAAAGGTAAAGGTGGTGGAGTAGCATTGTCTATCACTGAGGAGGTAGAATGTAAAGAAATAAGAAGCGATGGAATGGATAAGACAGAGTCCGTCTGGGCAAAAATGACATTGGGGAAGAAAACTACTCGAGCCTCCCCTGGGATAGTGCTTGGGGTGAGCTATAGACCGCCGGGATCTAATTTGGATATGGATAGAGCCCTCTTTAAGGTTTTTAATAAAGTAAATACTCATGGAAACTGTGTGATCATGGGAGACTTTAACTTCCCAGATACAGACTGGAGGATGAGTGCTAGTAATAATAATCAGGCTCAGATTTTCCTAGGTGCGATAGCTGATGGATTCCTTCATCAAGTAGTTGCTGAACCGACTAGAGGGGGTGCCATTTTGGTGAGTAGTGAGGACCTCATAGAAGAAATGATTTGGTTTTGGTGAGTGGTGAGGACCTCATAGAAGAAATGGTTGTAGGGGATAATCTTGGCTCAAGTGATCATGAGCTAATTCAGTTCAAACTGAACGGAAGGATTAACAAAAATGAATCTGCAACTAGGGTTTTTGATTTCAAAAATTAAGGAAATTAGTTAAGGAAGTGGATTGGACTGAAGAATTTATGGATCTAAAGGCAGAGGAGGCCTGGGATTATTTTAAATCAAAGCTGCAGAAGCTATCGGAAGCCTGCATCCCAAGAAAGGGGGAAAAATTCATAGGCAGGAGTTGTAGACCAAGCTGGATGAGCAAGCATCTCAGGGAGGTGATTAAGAAAAAGCAGAAAGCCTACAAGGAGTGGAAGATGGGAGGGATCAGCAAGGAAAGCTACCTTATTGAGGTCAGAACATGTAGGGAATGAGGCTATGGAGGTAGATATTACCATATCTGAGGTAGAAGTGAAACTCAAACAGCTTAATGGGACTAAATCGGGGGGCCCAGATAATCTTCATCCAAGAATATTAAAGGAACTGGCACATGAAATTGCAAACCCATTAGCAAGAATTTTTAATGAATCTGTAAACTCAGGGGTTGTGCCGTATGATTGGAGAATTGCTACCATAGTTCCTATTTTTAAGAAAGGGAAAAAAAGTGATCCAGGTAACTATAGGCCTGTTAGTTTGACATCTGTATGCAAGGTCTTGGAAAAAATTTTGAAGGAGAAGGTAGTTAAGGACATTGAAGTCAATGGTAAATGGGACAAAATACAACATGGTTTTACAAAAGGTAGATCATGCCAATCCAACCTGATCTCCTTCTTTGAGAAAGTAACAGATTTTTTAGACAAAGGAAACGCAGTGGATCTAATTTACCTAGATTTCAGTAAGGTGTTTGATACCGTGCCACATAGGGAATTATTAGTTAAATTGGATAAGATGGGGATCAATAGGAAAATTGAAAGGTGGATAAGGAATTGGTTAAAGGGGAGACTACAATGGGTCCTACTGAAAGGTGAACTGTCAAGCTGGAGGGAGGTTACCAGTGGAGTTCCTCAAGGATCGGTTTTGGGACCAATCTTATTTAATCTTTTTATTACTGACCTCGGCACAAAAAGTGGGAGTTTGCTAATAAAGTTTGCGGATGATACAAAGCTGGGAGGTATTGCCAATTTAGAGAAGGACAGGGATATCCTACAGGAGGATCTGGATGACCTTGTAAACTGGAGTAATAGTAATAGGATGAAATATAATAGTGAGAAGTGTAAGGTTATGCATTTAGGGATTAATAACAAGAATTTCAGTTATAAGCTGGGGACGCATCAATTAGAAGTAACGGAGGAGGAGAAGGACCTTGGAGTATTGGTTGATCATAGGATGACTATGTGCCGCCAATGTGATATGGCCATGAAAAAAGCTAATCCAGTCTTGGGATGCATCAGGAGAGGTATTTCCATTAGGGATAAGGAGATTTTAGTACCGTTGTACAAGGCACTGGTGAGACCTCATCTGGAATACTGTATGCAATTCTGGTCTCCCATGTTTAAGAAGGATGAATTCAAACTGGAACAGGTACAGAGAAGGGCTACTACGATGATCCGAGGAATGGAAAATTTGTCTTATGAAAGGAGACTCAAGGAGCTTGGCTTGTTTAGCCTAACCAAAAGAAGGCTGAGGGGAGATATGATTGCTCTCTATAAATATATCAGAGGGATAAATATCAGAGAGGGAGAGGAATTATTTAAGCTCAGTACCAATGTGGACACAAAAACAAATGGATATAAACTGGCCACCAGGAAGTTTAGACTTGAAATTAGACGAAGGTTTCTAACCATCAGAGGAGTGAATTTTTGGAATAGCCTTCCAAGGGAAGCAGTGGGGGCAAAAGATCTATCTGGCTTTAAGATTAAACTCGATAAATTTATGGAGGAGATGGTATGATAGGATAACATGGTTTTGGTAATTAAATATTCATGGTAAATAGGCCCAATGGCCTGTGATGGGATATTAGATGGGGTGGGATCTGAGTTACCCAGGAAAGAATTTTCTGTAGTCTCTGGCTGGTGAATCTTGCCCATATGCTCAGGGTTTAGCGGATCGCCATATTTGGGGTCGGGAAGGAATTTTCCTCCAGGGCAGATTGGAAGAGGCCCTGGAGGTTTTTCGCCTTCCTCTGTAACATGGGGCACGGGTCACTTGCTGGAGGATTCTCTGCTCCTTGAAGTCTTTAAACCACGATTTGAGGACTTCAATAGCTCAGACATAGGTGAGAGGTTTTTTTCGCAGGAGTGGGTGAGTGAAGTTCTGTGGCCTGCGTTGTGCAGGAGGTCAGACTAGATGATCATAGTGGCCCCTTCTGACCTAAATATCTATGAATCTATGAATCTATGAATCTCCAGTCGTGATTTAGAGACTTCAAGTGATGGAGAAACCACCGTGTCTCTTTAGAAGATGCCCCAATGGTTCATTACCCTCACTGTCAAGAAATTGCATCTTATTTCCTGTTTGAATTTGTCTAGCTTCAACATCCAGCCATTGGATCTTGCTATGCTTTTGTCTGCTAAAGCAAAAATGACCTCTAGTATCAGACATCTTTTCCCTAGGTAGATACTTATAGACCATGATCAAGTCACCTCTTAACCTAGTTTTGATAAACTAAACAGATTGGACGTCTCAAGTCTTTCAAGCAGGTTTCCCAGTCTTCTAAAAACATCATTCTTGTGTCTCTCTTCTGAACCCTCCCCAATTAAGGTTAATTAAGGGCTTTCGCTCCCCTACACCTCACTTCTCTTTCTATAACATCTGTCTATAGTCACTCGCCAAAACCAAGCCATTGCTAGAATGGTGCTAAATTGACTTCCTGTGTAGATAGGTTTTTATTGATGGTATAAACCTGTCTATCAGTAATGCTATAGACTAAATCATGAATTCTCAACCTCCAGAGGTCTCAAATCGGCTTCAAGGGGGTCATAGCCACCCTCTCTTCCTTTATGACTAGATGGGAAGAGGGGTTGACTGTTTCTGTTGTAATGATGGAAAAGGTGATAGCCTTGTTTGCTATGGCTGGTTCTGTTTCATTAAGTTCCCTATAGTTTTTGGGGGGGTCTCTCAGGTTCCTGGAGATTGTTCACGATTGGAAAAATTATTATTAGTTATTTGGATTGCAGTAGCCCTGAGGATCCCCAGCCCGGGACCAGGCCCCCATTATGCTAAGGGCTGTACAAAGCCAGAACCAAAAAGATGATTTGGAGGAGAGACATAGCTTGTTCCATTCCTCCAGGCTTCCTGGCCTGTAGCACAGAATATAGGGCTTAGGAATGTCACAGTTGCATAAGCATCTATACTGAGATTCTGGAAAAAGAAAACAAGGGATGTTGTGAAGACAAAGGCCTCACTTAATACCTTACATTTCAAAGGTTTTTCCTTCTTTCCTGTATCTTTAATATGAGGTTTAAAAGATGCCTATTGGCGGGCGTGCCCTGGTATTCAGCAGGTGTCATCTCTGGATACCAAACCCCAAACCTCGGTTCAAGCTGTTTAGGGTTGGACAGTTTCAGGGTCACGTTTACATCTTTGGTTCTTTAGGCCCCTGTATCCATTTATATTAATACAACAGTCCCAGTCTAGTGCATTGGCCTCTGGACCATGCTGTCTCCCTAATAAACCAGAGTAAGAATCCAGATCTTTTCACTGTTAATAGAAATGAAGTCACCATAACTTTGGTGACCCACTGACATGAATGATTAAGTTCAGCTTCGTTTCGGTGTAAAAGAACAAGTGAGCCAGATTCCAGGGGATCCAGTTTCAATACACCATCTTGGGCTGTAACAAGGAAACTCGTTTGGATTTAGGACTAATAGCCTTTTGTGCCTTCCTTGGCTACTAAGATCATTTAAAACTTGATCACTGCAGTTCTGTCTATTGCAAAATACAAGCAAATAGATTAGGTAAATTAATAAAATCAGTAAGTCTGAATTTCTCCAGTTCCAGGAACCTTTTGACTTAATGAGCGGAGAGGGACACACCTAATGCCTTCAAACAATAAACTGAGATAAACGGATGAACCCAAGACACCTTTGTTTTACAACCCTGAGCCTAATACGCTTGAATTCGTTGTCTGAGTGCTTAGGGGCCTGGATCAGCAAAGCCCATGGTTAAGTACCGCTGGCTTTGTTTGATACAGGCCCATCACTGGCCTGGTTCTGATCTCACATAGCAGCAGTTTCACAGCAGCAAAGTTACTCCTGGTTTACATCAGTGTAATTAACAGCAGAACTCGGCTCCCTGTCTTTGATTCTTAGGGCTTGTCTACACTACCAAGTTAAGCTGACAAAACTTATGTCGACACTCAAAAGTCGACAAAACAAAAATCACCAAAGGGTGTTCACCCGTGCTCCCTCTGTCGACAGATCATGTCCACACGGGGGACACCGTCATCGACAGGGTGAGCAATGCACCGGGAGTATGTATCCCAGAGTGCCGTGTTGTGGGAAGGAAGAGCTGATGGCTGCGCATCTTGGGATTCTCTCCGAGTTCTCCCACAGCCTCGAGCCGCATCGTGAGTAGCTCCGTGAGCTCTCCCTGCTGAGGAATGGCAAAGCAGCCCAGCAGTCTGTCCCGCTCCCCCTCATCGGCTGTCTGCCTGCTGCTGTGTCCCTAGCGCAGGGCAGAACAGGAGCATGCCAATGATTTGCTCTTGGTTTGTTCCCCAAAGGAACAGCACACAGATACTTCCCGGAGCTTTGAAAGGGGAGGGGCGCATGCCTGCAGGGCAGCGGAGATCAAAACACTGAGCAGAGCACCCAGGGCAGGCATTGTGGGATACTGGCGGAAGCAGTGTCTACACTGGCTCCTTGTCGACAATAAAGGGGGGGAACAGACAAAAGTCTCTCGTGGGGTGGAAGTTTTTTGTCGCCAAAACTGCACGTTTTTCGCGACAAAAGTCCCATTGCAGTGCATTCGCTCTTGCTGTTTCGTCGCCAAAAGGCCGGTTTCGGTGACAAAACTTGCCAGTGCAGACAAGCCCTTAGTCTTGATCGACACGTCTTTTCTGTACCCATGTAGCAATGTGAGTTTGGGCAGGGCAGGGAGGGAGGATTTTTTTTTACCAACATAGACCGGTACCGCCTGTAATGTGGATGCAGTTACACCAGTATGAAGGCTGCTTTGACCAGTGTACAGATGCTCCCCAGGTTACGCGAGACCCGACCTACACGTATCCCCACTTATGGAAAAGGTTCCGTAAACTAGCAATAGAAGGTGGTTGGGGGTTTTTGGGTATACGTTTCCGACCGACGCAAAATTCGAGTTGTGCAAGGCGTTCCGGGACTGAACGATTCTGCAAGTCAGGGAGCGCCTGCGCCTGATTCCCCTTCCCTCCCAGGAAGTATAAACACCGTTGTACCAGTGTAACCCCACCGACGCATAGGGAGTGATACTGCTTTAATCAGACCACAGTGGTTAACGTCTGACACCCTTTGTGTGGAGACCGGACCTTACGTGGGTAAGGACACGGCTGATGATAACAAATGACAAATGGGTTTTACCCCAATCTCCTGACTCCCCGTCCAGTGCCTTATCCCATGCTGCCTCTCAGCACGTGTGATTTCCCCATGTCTCAGGGTTTGGGTTTTCCCTCTTCCATTGTTTTAATAATAGCAGCAATAGTTAATGTGGCAACCAGGCACCAGCCTGCCCTGCAAAATGTCCTCTTCCCTTTCGCGTTTCCATAACAGTGGGATGACGTGCACAGCACGTTTACTGGGTGTCCGAAAAAACCACGCGTGGACGTCCCCCCAAGGCGGCGCTCCAGCGTGTGACTGTGACCCCACCCCTGCCCTCAGGATGGGCAGGTTCCCTTCTCCTCTCACAGCTGGCATCAGAGAAGAGCCGATTTCAAACCACGGCACCTTGTGCTGCTGCCCACTTGCATCCCGCCTGGCCAAATGAGACGCATGAGGGAGGAGAGCTATGGACCCAGGCCTGCCCCGGGCTCCAGCCTCTCCCTGCTCCCTGGAAAAATCCTGGAAAAATCATGGAGCAGGTCCTCAAAGAATCAATCCTGAAGCACTTGCATGAGAGGAAAGTGATCAGAAACAGCCAGCACGGATTCACCAAGGGAAGGTCATGCCTGACTAATCTAATCGCTTTTTATGATGAGATTACTGGTTCTGTGGATGAAGGGAAAGCAGTGGATGTATTGTTTCTTGACTTTAGCAAAGCTTTTGACACGGTCTCCCACAGTATTCTTGTCAGCAAGTTAAGGAAGTATGGGCTGGATGAATGCACTATAAGGTGGGTAGAAAGCTGGCTAGATTGTCGGGCTCAACGGGTAGTGATCAATGGTTCCATGTCTAGTTGGCAGCCGGTATCAAGTGGAGTGCCCCAAAGGTCGGTCCTGGGGCCGGTTTTGTTCAATATCTTCATAAATGATCTGGAGGATGGTGTGGATTGCACTCTCAGCAAATTTGCGGATGATACTAAACTGGGAGGAGTGGTAGATACGCTGGAGGGAAGGGATAGGATACAGAAGGACCTAGACAAATTGGAGGATTGGGCCAAAAGAAATCTGATGAGGTTCAATAAGGATAAGTGCAGGGTCCTGCACTTAGGACGGAAGAACCCAATGCACAGCTACAGACGAGGGACCGAATGGCTAGGCAGCAGTTCTGCGGAAAAGGACCTAGGGGTGACAGTGGACGAGAAGCTGGATATGAGTCAGCAGTGTGCCCTTGTTGCCAAGAAGGCCAATGGCATTTTGGGATGTATAAGTAGGGGCATAGCGAGCAGATCGAGGGACGTGATCGTTCCCCTCTATTCGACATTGGTGAGGCCTCATCTGGAGTACTGTGTCCAGTTTTGGGCCCCACACTTCAAGAAGGATGTGGATAAATTGGAGAGAGTCCAGCGAAGGGCAACAAAAATGATTAGGGGTCTGGAACACATGACTTATGAGGAGAGGCTGAGGGAGCTGGGATTGTTTAGCCTGCAGAAGAGAAGAATGAGGGGGGATTTGATAGCTGCTTTCAACTACCTGAAAGGGGGTTCCAAAGAGGATGGCTCTAGACTGTTCTCAATGGTATCAGATGACAGAACGAGGAGTAATGGTCTCAAGTTGCAGTGGGGGAGGTTTAGATTGGATATTAGGAAAAACTTTTTCACTAAGAGGGTGGTGAAACACTGGAATGCGTTACCTAGGGAGGTGGTAGAATCTCCTTCCTTAGAGGTTTTTAAGGTCAGGCTTGACAAAGCCCTGGTTGGGATGATTTAACTGGGATTTGGTCCTGCTTCGAGCAGGGGGTTGGACTAGATGACCTTCTGGGGTCCCTTCCAACCCTTATATTCTATGATTCTATGATTCTATGATTCCCTCCTCTTCAACCCCTGGCCTTGCCAGGGCCTGTTGGCTCAGTGCAGCTGGCAAGAGAAGATCTGCCGTGCCGTTGGCTCTGCGCACACCACGGTGCCCTCTGGAGCGGGATCTGCCAGCGGATCTCAAAACCGCCCTTTGCTCAGTTCCCCGGGGTAAGGACACGAGGCACGGCAAAAGGAAGGCACGCTGTGGTTGGGATCTCAGCTAACTAGCTAAAGCAAGAGCGGACGGCAGCAGCCCGGAAGAGGAGCCCTCAGCCTCCACGGCAAAGAATCATCGACGTGGGGTGCCGGGCATGGCGCCCGGCTTGCAAATGGCCATTGTGGTGCAGGTCGAAAACAGAACCTGGCGGCTCCGGTCAGCACTGATGACTGTCCGGTTGGTGGCGCCGCACCGCAGGGCAGGCAGGCTCCGTGCTAGCCTCCACACCACGCGGCTCCCAGGAAGCGGCTGGCATGTCCCCGCTCCAGCTCTTAGGCGTAGGGGCAGCCAGGGGGCTCCACAGGCTGCCCCCGCCCCAAGCGCTGCCACTGCAGCTCCCATTGGCCGGGAACTGCGGCAGCAGTGCCTGAAGATGGGGCAGCACACAGTGCCACCTGGCCGCACCTCCGTGTAGGAGCCGGAGAGGGGATATGCCGGCTGCTTTCAGGAACTGCTTGAGGCCTGCACCCCTGAGACCCCCCCACACACACCCCAACCCCCTGCCCCAGACCTGATCCCCCTCCTGCCCTCCAAACCCCTCAATCCCAGCCCGGAGCCTCCTCCCACACCTCAAACCTCTCATGCCCATCCCCATTCCCACCCCAGAGCCTGCACCCCCAAACAGAGCCCTCACACACACCCGCATTGCAACCCCCTGCCTCAGCGCAGAGCTCCCTCCCACACCCTGAACCCCTCATTTCTGGCACCCCAAATTCCTCATCCCTGGCCCCACCCCAGAGCCCTCACTCACAGCTGGAGCCCTCACCCCCTCCAATACCCCAGCCCCGAGTCAGCCCGGTGACAATGAGCGAGTGAGTGAGGGTGAGGAGAGCGAGCGACGGGGGGGAGGGGATGGAGTGAGCAGGGGCGGTGCCTCAGAGAAGGGGCGGGGCACAGGAGGGGTCTCAGAGGAGGGGGCGGGGCAGGGCAGAGGTGTTCGGTTTTGTGTGAGTAGAAAGTTGGCAACCCTCGGGGCAGGCCAGGCAGTCAGATGGCTACTGTTTATAGAGTGCCTGCGGTTTGCTAGCCAAGAAGGCAGGACCCCCACCCAGGGAGCTCACAGCCTAGGGAGACAAGGGGCCGACAGAAGAGAGGACGCAGTCAAGTCGAGATGGCTGCACAGATGCGTCTTGCGCCCTCCTGGTGAATTCCAGGGGCGGGGCGGGGCGAGGAAAATCCTCCTTCAGTGGAGGACAGCGTGGCAGGACAGAGGCAACACCGGGAGCTGTGGATCCTAGGGGTGAGTGGGAGAAGGGACCTATGGGAAGGGAAGAAAGACCTGCTCGTGGGCAAAGCCTCGGGAGAGCTGGCTTCAATCCCCGCTCCGCCACAGACCCTTGCGTGACCTGGACCAGTCACTTAGTTCCCCACCTGTAAAATGGGATGATCCTTCCTTTGTCTGCCTGGTCCACCTAGGCCGGGAGCTCTCTGAGGCAGGGGCTGTCTCCTGCCACGTGTCTCTGCAGTCAGGGGAGACGGGCCCCAGCCCACCTGCGACCAGCTTCGCTCACCTCCCCAGGTGGGGAGAATGCGGAGCGTGTGACCGGCGTGAAGCCACAGCTGGCTTGAGGAGGGCTTGGATGATAACCCAGCTCCAGGAAGGAGGGCGGGGGTCTCCTGCTTCAATGCTGAGAGAACTATTCAAACCATGGAACTGGTGCTTGAAGGGGCCTGGAAGACCAATGTTTGTAGGGACTAAATAAATTTGATCCTCTTCCTGAAGGGGAATGTTTTAAAATGAGACAGGCTGGGTGAAGTTTTGGAAGATCCCCACAAGCGAGGGGAAACTGAGGCAGGGCCCTGCAGCGCCACCCCAGGCCACAAAGGGGTGCTCAGGAGGCAGCTGATCATTTATAACACCTCTCTCTCCTTCCTGCTTACCCCTTCCAAGGATGTATAGACCATCATCCACCCACTCCTGGGCCTTGTCTACACTAGGGAATTACCCAGCACCCAGCACTTGACACGCATTGACTCCTTTTGGGGTTTCAGGACCTTGCTGCTTCTAAAAACAATGAGGCCTTAATTAGCTCCTTTATCTCCCCTCATTAGGCAATCCCTCGGGTACTTTGCTTCTCTCCCCACTGAGGTGCCGGGATCCAGAGGTCAGTTCCTTCCACCTCCCGTGGGTTTTAATTATTTTTCCCGGCCGGCGGCATCTGGCTTGGCCCTGCCAACGCACCCGGCAACGCTGCAGCCTATTTTCGTGAGTGGGGCATTAGGACGCTGGTGACCGCTCCCTGGAGAGGCTGCGGAAGCAAAGCCCAGAGCCACCCCGCCGCACGGAACCAAGGGAGAATCATTTACCCTGGGAATCCAGGGAAGGGGGAAGGTGGCCCCAATTATAGAAAAGCTCCAGGAATCCAGGCTTCGATGGTCTGGGTCTGTGACAAGAAGGGTGGAAGAACATATAGGAAACAGGGTGTTACACTTAGAAGTGGAGGGTAAGAGAAGGGTTGGAAGATCCAAAACTAGATGGGTGGATGTCATATAAAAAAATGTGATTAACTACAGAATTTACGAGGGACCACTTCAAGACCAACTGGAACGGCAAAGAAGGGCCGGAAGACCCGCTCCCATATAGTTAGGACTAGGGCTAGAAGAAGAAGACGGTTCTCATGTAATCACAGGACTCCAGGAGCTGCTGCTTTAAAAGAAAAACACCAAATATCACAAAACTTGGCAACAGTGTACCATTTTATGGGATGCCGGTTGGGGTTAGCAGAGCTACTGGACCAGATCCTCAGCAACAGCCTAGCTCTATCTCTCTGGCCCAGTGGTGCTTGTCACTTTTGGGGCCAAGTCTCCTGTTTCAGAGGCCCGGCTCTTCAGCTGGGGGGAGCTCCATGGATTTCAGCTGAGGCTCTAGCCGAGAGTACTATGTGTGCATCACTTAAACGCCCGAGTTATCACGCTGGCCTGAGTTAGCGTCAGTGTGTTTCATGCATTCCTGCTCCGGTTAGCTGGTCTGACCACGCTGCTCTTCCCTGTGCATGGTGCCGGGTACGTGAGCAATCGGCTCTGCTGGCCGTTTTCAAAGAACAAACAAACCCTGGTGTGTGCTGAACGTGTCACTCTGGGATCTCTGACCCTGGCTGGCTGATTGGTAACGTTGAGTGCCTGGAACCCCTGGGTCTGATGTCAGCGAAGGAGGCTTCCCGCTGGAACAACAATACCAGAGAGGCCCATTTGGGTCACTGCTGAAGCCCTAACTGTGCAAAATGAGCGGTGAGAGAGGCTGAGAACCTGCTTGATCACCGTCCTGGATATTCGGCTGAGGGATTCCAGGGATCATTTAGCAGGGCCAATACCCTCACAAGTAGGACAGTCCTGCAAGAATGCGTGTTGTGCTCTTGGCTTTCATTGCTATGTGGCGCATCTGAGCGCAGCAATGCTGGCCTTCTCCTAACCACATCCTGAGATGTTGGCAAGGCTTGGCACAAGGCTGGTTCGCCTGGCAACCGGGCATTCACGCAGCGACCTTGAGAATTCGCTGCCCCAATAGAGCTGCCTTGATTTACACCAGCAGGGCAGCGGGCCCCAGATGTTTAGCGGTCACCTTTGCCATCTTTGCTCTGGTGCCTTTTGTCTGGTAACTCTCTTCATGGGGCAACCGAAACCTGAATACCACAAACACGCTTATTCCGGCCAGACCACAATGGCAAAAGGCTAGCCCCTTGGCTGGCGTAAACCAGAGCAGCTGCATTGACTTCAGTGGAGCAGAGGATCAGGCCCAAAGAGCTCCAGGGAAGCCCCTGTGGTGTTAAAATTAACTCCTAAGGGGCAATCGAGCAAGTGCATCCCTGCAAAGTTTGACAGCCATCTCTGTAGTGAGCCGGTTTGTCCTCCAGGTGCCGCTGCTGAGTTCTGTTATCTACACCAGCGGCTCAACCTTTCCAGATGACAGTCCCCCTTTCAGAGTCTGATCAGTCCTGCGTACCCCCAAGTTTCACCTCACTTGAAAACGACTTGCTTACAAAATCAGACATAAAATTACAGGAGGGTCATAGCTCACTAGTACTGACAAACTGCTGACTTCCTCCTTGTTACCATCTAATTATCAAATAAATCGATTGGACTATAGATCTTGTACTTACATTTCAGTGTATAGCACCCAGAGCAGTCTAAACAAGTCATTGTCTGTATGAAATGTTAGTTTGTACTGACTTCGCTCGGGCTTTTCTGTATCCTGTTGTAAAACTAGGCAAGTCTCTAGCTGAGGTGATGTACCCCCTGGAAGATCTCTGCGTACGCCAGGGGTCATAGGTGCTGGAACTGCGGGGTCTGCCACACCCCCGGCTTGAAGTGGTTTCCATCAAATGCAGGGTTTACAGTTTGGTTCAGTGGCTCTCATCACCTGCACTGCACACATTGTTCCACGCCCCTGCCAGGGGTACGCGTGCCCCTGGTTAAAAGAACAGGAGGACGTGTGGCCCCTTAGAGACTAACCCATTTATTTGAGCACAAGCTTTCGTGGGCTACAGCTCACTTCATCGGATGCATTCAGTGGCAAATACAGAAGGGAGATTTTATATACACAGAGAACATGAAACAATGGGTGTTAGGATACACACTCTAATGAGAGTGATCAGGTAAGGTGAGCTATTACCAGCAGGAGAGAAAAAAAACCTTTTGTAGTGATAATCAAGGTGGGGGTCATTTCCAGCAGTTGACAAGAAATACACCCTAGAGTGCTCCTGGAATCTCCGGCCAGGAGCTGAGCCCCGTCCAAGCTACATTGTTCGCCTGGGAGTCCGAGCACAGCTCCAGCCTGCTTTCACCTGCCTGGTGCTGCAGCGCGGGATCAGTCAGAGACAGTCGAGGTCAACCACTGGATGGCCAGAGCAGGTGCATTCTCCCTAGCGTGTCCCACAGCCCTTGGTCCAGCGTGGGAAACAGGGCTCCTGGGTTTTACGCCTGGCTCTGCCCCTTGCTCAAGTCTCTGTACCTCCATCTCCTTTTCCACCACCCCACGTCTGTCTCGTCCGTTACACTGGAAGCTCTGTGGGGCAGGACTGGGCCTACATACACATCAGCAGGCCTGACGGGGCCCTGAGTTTGGTCGGTTCTCCTGCCGTACAAACAAGAACCATCCATCTCACAAGCAGGAAGCATTCCCTTGCTGTGCAGCCCTAATATCCCTATTCGTAATGACTCCTCTGCCCTGGGTCAAGTGACGTTATGCTGGGACCGCCCCCCTCCCTCTGCGAGGTTTACTCTCTGCCCAGTACAGACAGCTCCAGCCCAGCCAACAGGGGCTGGATAAATACACAGCCCTAGGGGTTGCTGTGGATTGGCCCAGAGAGCTACAGTGTGGGGCGGGGGGGCACAATATTGCTCACTGGCTAGATGGGGGTGTCCGGAGGCAGATCAATAGTTTATGGCACTAGACAGACATTCGCTCTACGCGAGTGCCATGTACCATCATGGTAGCAGGCGTCGCCTGTCACCACGGCATTCCAGGGAGGAACGAGTCACTCCTTTGTTTGAAGAGCCCGCTGGGGCCAAGCATTGCCAGCGTGACACCCAGATCTGCCCAGGATGGGACCGCATCCTGCGCAGTCATGACCCTAGGGCCAAGGGGGCGCAGGGCCCCTTTAAAGGCAGATTTGTCAACGGCCCCCGGTGGCTTTTCTCGCCCTGGGATGGCGCTGGATTTCTCTCTGGCTGGGAGACTCCTGCTGAGACGGCAGCTAGCTCTCCCCCTCACCTGACACACGCGGACAAGGCCCCAGGCGCGTGAGCCAAGCCCTGCCGCGTAGCTGTTGCCATGGTGACACAGCGGCAGCCCCACCCGCTCCCACGGCTCACCTGAGCGCTGCGGCGAGGCAGAAGGCTGGGTCGGCATCTCCCTGTCCTTCTTGGCCAAAAGGGCGGGTCGGCTCTGATTGACCCACCCCAGAAAGTCCCCTGCGTCTCCCAGGCCCGGCTGTGGACACCAGCTCGTTCTGAGGCTCAGGGCGTGTGAGCCATTAGACCACGCCGAGGCAGGGCGTGAATCTAGCCTGCCACGGTCAGCGTGTCTGTGTGCGCCCAGCTGGTGCGTGTGAACAGTTTGTTAGCGCATCTGGTCTAGTCCTCGCTCGCTGCCCCTAGTCTGCACCAGGCTCGCTCGGGGTGGATTCCCACCCCAGATTGCCAGTCTAGACAAGCCCTTTCTCTCCCTGACTTGGTGCATGCGAGACACAGACCCCTCCTAGTCAGGTGAAGTGATGCAGCATCTCCCTAGTGCTCATCCCCCTCTCCGGACTTTCCGCCCTCACCCACTAAACCGATAAACCCTCCACACCTCGTTCATTTGGCTCGTTCTGTTTGTCCCAGCCCCGCCTGGAGCCCAGCTCCTGAAACCCTCTCAAAATCCAACAACATTTACTGAGCTTTACAAAAACAGACCCCAGCAACAATCGTACAAAACAAAATTTTATTGGATACGCCGTGACCTATCGGGGCCCATTCCCCAGCATGCTGGGCCTGCTGCTTCGGCCTGTCTACTTCTTATATCCCTTCAAAGCATCGTTGTAAATCATGGACAGGGCACCCAGGAAAGTGAGGTACTCCTGGAAGTTGACTTCCTGGTCCTTGTTCCGGTCCAGATCCTCCATGAGCCCAACAATTTCAGCATCGTTCAGTTTCTAGAGCCAGAGGAAAGCACAGAAGCCACTCACAACCCATGGAGGGGAAGGTTTGGGTTCCAAGGGCCAGGTGCATTGGGGGGGGGGGGGTGGTCATTGGTGCAGGGTTTAACATTTCCCAGAAGCCTCCTTTCCCAGCCCACAATCACTGCTATGAGAGGAGAGAGTTTGATGGTTTGGTTTAGCATGCAGGTGCTGGGGCGGGGGGAAGGGGGCTGGTGGTGACTTGGGACCCCACATAGTTTCTTCACGTGTTTTTTTGCTGTGTAAAGTGCAAGAGACGCCCAAACAACTTTGGGTGTCACCGAGCAGGCAGCCCTGAGAGCTCCGATCCTGGGGGCAGTTACCTATGGCTCCTGGGGGGCACTCTGCCCACACACACCCCTCTTCACCAGGCGGGTGGTGCAGGAGCAGACTATACTGGGGAATTCTTACCTGAGGAGATTTGCCAGCTTTGTAGCTGCCACAGTGATGCAGAGGGGGTGGAACAAGAGGTGGCTCTGGCCCCAGGCTGCAGTATTTCTGCCTTCACAGAGAGCTGCAAAGATCTCCAGGATGGGCTGTGGGTAAGGGCTCTGGAATGGGACGTGGGGACGCAGGGTCTGGTCCCAGCTCTGCGACTTTGCGCAGCTCACTTCTCACCCCTCTTACGCTTTGTCTATTTAGGTTGTAAGCATTTGTGGGCAGGGGCTCTCCCGTTTGTACAGCTCTGGCCTGGGCCTCTCTGCACTAATGTAATGCAGCCAAACCTAACTCGTCTCCTTCACTCACAGCAGAACCAGCTGCAGTCAGGGAGCTGGCCTAGGTCACTAATGTGCTTACGACGATAACAGAGGATGTCTTTTTCTGGGGGCGGATTTTCACCAAGTCCAACTTGCAAATCCTAAAACACCTGTGACCCCCATCTCCAGCCACACTCACCGCCCCGAGGGTCAACTCCTTCTTGATTAGCTCTTTCAGCTCCTTCTTGCTCAGCGTGTTCTTGTCCCCTTCCTTTTCCGAGTACTTGTGGAAAGTGCAAACCAAGAGCCCGATGGCCTGGTCCAGAGGGCATGCCATCTCTGCAGGTCTGTGGTGGGTAGATCTGAGGGGAGAAGACAGTTGGTGAGCGAGGCCACAGGGGAACAGAGGACCCATTCTGGAAACAGAAGCACTAGAACTGGAAGAGTAAAGCCATCCCCGGAATCCGTGCCCTGGGGGGCAGAGACAAGCCCGAATGAACAGGACAAGCGGGCAAGCCCAAGGAGCTGGGAAGTTTGGGGAACTCCCCCTAACTCAGCCCCAAAGGATTCTGCTCCCCATCCAGGAAGCACTCCAAGGCACCGGGGGCTCTTTCACCTGGCTTCCCGCCCAGCATCTCTCAGGAGAGCGGCATAAATTTGGCATTCCCAGAAAATGGAGGGAGAGGAGTTTATGCCCTTCAGTGCCCGGGGAGGGAGCCAACAGACAGCAGGCCTGGGGGAAGGGACCTGCACAGAGTGAATGGCCAGATTGAGGGATTGTCTCAAATTTACACAGATCTTGGCCTTGGTCCGCTAGGCACTGAATTCAGCGGACAGATTCCCAAGCTCGTCCGTGGGCGTTGGGTGAGACAGCTGGTTAGGTTCTCTTGTCGTTGTGTCTCACCCCAAAACCACCCCCCTCCCCACTGGTGCGTTAGCCCCAGGGGTGAGCTCAGCCCAGAGCCGGGGGAAGGTCAGATGCCAGATGGAGAGGAAAGGCTCCAGGGGCTCACAGCAGAGACTGTAGGTGACCAGACCCCAGGGTGAGGGGCTCTATGGCACAACCAGAGAGACCAAAGGAGGGCGACCAAGGGCCGAATTTGGTCTCGGGTCTGTGTCCTTCCTTCCATGGGGGACCAACCTGCCCCACCCGTCTGCCCCCCGTCATTTTCCGGCAGCCCCGAGGCCCAGCAGGGGGCAGAGGGGATTCTTGCAGCCCCCCCACCAGCCTCTTTCCACGCAACGGGGCACCCACTTGTACAGCGAGTCTCGGTATAAAGCGGGGGCGGGTCCACGGTTTTCTCCCCGTTTCCACAAGCGGTCGCCAGGTCTTCCAGGAAAACCAGACCCGAGGCGACGGGCTGTTGCGTAAGTGACTTGGCCGCAGACTGGGAGTCGCCCGGCCCCGCCCGGCTCTGGCGGAGATTTCCTCCCTCTGCACCGAGCCGGGCCGCCGGGGCGCAGACCCCGGGCCGCAGCCGCTTGCGGGGCGCCCGGCGCGGAGCGGAGCCGGATTCGGGCTGCCCGCAGCGGCGGACCGTGTGAACACGGATCGGGCAAGCCCGGCGGGCGCGGAGCTCCCGGAGCTGCGGGGGTCCAGAGCCCCAGGGAACGGATCCGGACCCGGATCCGGACCCGGATCTGGGGTGTGGGGCTCAGCTGCGGGCAGGGAGGAAAGGGGAGCCCCCCGCCCGGTCCGGGGCGGAAGGAGGGGACCGAACCGGACTCACCCAAGACGACGGAGCAGACTGCGAGAGCGAAGGCGGCGCGGGGCTGGGGTGCGGGAGCCGCCCGAGGGCGGTTGTTATATAGCGGGCCGGAGCCCAGCCCCACCGCCCGCCCCACTGCCCCGGGGAGAGGGGGGCTGGGTGTGGCGGGGGAGGCCACGCCCCCTCTGTCCCCGTAGCCCCGCCCACTCATGTGGCTGCCCCCAGTATGCCCTGTCCTGGACATGCCCGGGCCCCTTCTCCCTGTTCCCCGCCTCGCCCAGCTCCCTGCCTCCGGCTTAGCCCAGCTGGGCTGCAGCAGGCGGGTGCCAAGGCTCCGGTGGGGAAGGCAAGGTGTGGTCTGCAATGCAGGCAGGTTCCCGCCGGGGCAAGAAGCCAGGGGCACCAGTGAGGCAGGATAGCCCGGGGGGCTGCCCTCAGTGACCCACGGGACCCCGATGAAGAGCGCTGGGCATTCCCCCAGACACACAGACCCGCCCCAGACCCCAGAGCGCCGCCCATCCAGCCGCAGGTCGGCCTTCACCTTGGGAGTCACCTCCCAGCCCAGCTCCCTCCCGAGAGCCTGGACACAGCCTAGGCCCAGGTGTGTTGTTGTTACAGGTACAGGTGCCCCTGGGAGCCATGACTGAGATTAGGGCCCCACCCATATTCTCAAAGGGATCCGTTGGGAGTTAGGCACCGAACTAACTCGAGGCCCTCGGCCGTTGTGCGGGGGCCTGCAGAGACGCAGAGAAACAGCCCCTGCCCCCGCAGCCTAGACGGCTGGATAGAGGTGCATGGGGAATGTAGGGGCAGACAGGCAAAGAGAAAAGAGATCTGTCTGGCACGAGATATTCTAGCCTGGAGAGATGGTACAGAGCGGTGGACGGAAGGAATGCTGGACAGGAGGAAACACAGAACACTGGGAGAACTGTGGACAGAAATCTTTTTATTGAAAGCAGCCGGACAGTATCCAGAGCCAGGGGCTTTGCCTCCTGGTCTAAGCCCCCTTCCTCCCCCCAGCTACTTGCTCCCTCCCCGGAAGAAGTCATTGTAGGCCATGCACAAGGTGGACAGGAAAACCGAGTATTCCTTGAAGTCGATTTCCTGGTCGCTGTTCCGGTCTAGGCTTTTCATGAGCTGCTCAATGCCTCCCTCCTTCATTCTCTGCAGGAAAGGGTGAGAGAAGCCAAACAGACTAGATAAAACCTCCAGGGATCTGCACTGGCCCCAGGTGCTGGTTTTTCTTTCCCTTTATTGTAATCTGGCTCGTTAATGATGCAGTGAAACCTGGAGCCTTGGCTCCTGGGCCGCTGCTAACCATGCTACAGAACAGGGAGGAGACATTAATGTTACTTTCCCTCCCACTCAGGCAGCGGGCTGAATTGGGAGGGGCAGCTGCTAAATTGGAGCAAAGCTTCCTTGGGAGGAATACAAACCCCAGGCCTGAAATGAGGACGGTGGGCAAAGATACCAGGCCAAATCCAACCCTGGGGAAGGCATCCATCCCCCAAGCACAGGGACAGGGATCTGCGAATCAGACCTCGGGGGTCTGATTTCACAAGATCAAACTGACCAGTTGGTTGGGCCAAAAAACTGGGGGGGGGGCTTTGAAAAATGTTCATTTTTTCATCCTAAATTTCCTGTGGATTTTTTTTTCATGTTTTGGATGAAAAAAAACCCCAAAATTTTATTCAGAATTCAGTTTTGCAAAAATCTCAGATTGGATCAGTTTGGGGAGAAAGACAGGAGTGTTTGATCAGAACCAAAATGCTCATTTTGATCCAAAAAGTTGCTCTTTTTTCAACCCCCAAAATTTTTTCCGAAGCACTCACATCCCCCAGCCCCAGCTCGTTCTTCACCAGCTCCTTCAGTTCCCCCTTGCTCAGGGTCAGCTTGCTGCCTTCCTTCCCCGAGTACTTGTGGAAGGTGCAGACTAAGGTTGCCAAGGCCTTTTCCAGAGGCGTTTCCATGGTGCACGTCCACATCAGTCTGAAAGAGAGAACAGGGCCTGGCACGGTCTTGCGGTGAAACGGGGCCCGCCACAGGAAGAACTGTGCAGACAAGCCCCCGTGAGCAAGGCTAGGAGCAGACAGGCTGTGGCGGTCAGATACCAGCCCTGCAGCTCTAATACTTAGCTTTCAACACAGCACTTTCCTTTTTCAAAGTGCTCTCCAGCCAATAGCTTCATTCTTCAGGGTAGGACAGTGGTACCCACCAAGATCAGGGACCCTGGGGGCTGGGTCTAAACAGACACCAGACCATGTCACAGGTGGGAGCCGGAGGCCCGGAGAGAGTCAGTGGTTTGCCCCAGGTCATAGGCGGCAGAGCCAGGAATCAAACCCTTCTCCCGTGTCCCAGCCCAGTGCCCTGACCACGAGCCCACCCTTCCACCAATGCTGTTGGGCTGCAGGTGAATGCACAGTCCGGAGCAGCAGTAACCTTCCACGGCGCTTTGCACGTTTCTAGTGCTCTCTGGCTAATGTTAGTTAACAGGCATCTGCGCCGGTTACGCTGGGAGATTAGCCGATTATTGCTAACAGGCCACGGTTTGGTCTCTGGAGAGAATTCTCACACACACCCCCAAGTCCCAGATGCTGGCTCAGGAATGTAACCCCACGTACCCCCAACAAGCCAGATGTGCACACCTGTGGCTGCGCACCCAGCCCCTGGAAGGGAGGTCCCTTTGAGAGTTCCTGGGGGCGCGGATCAGCGTTCACGTCGCACTCCCTGTCAGTACCCAGCCCAAGCCAGGGATGCTAATGATCCGATCGGACCAAATTTGGTGATGAATCCCAGTCATGGGCCACCAACAGCACATTGCACATATGCTAAGAAGAAGCCGTGAAAAGCCATATTGTCCTGTTCAAGAGACAGGCTGCAGGTGGGGAGGGGGAATAGCTTTTCTTGGACCAACATCATGAGAGAGACAAGAAGTTGGTCCAGTAAAAGCTGGGACCTCACGAGTACCCTGGGACAGACATGGCTACACCACCACTGCGTACTCTCCTGTCATCGAGCCTCCTCCTTTCTGCCCAGTGCTTGCACCATCTGCCTGGCTGTGCTCAGTACCTGGGTAGAGCAAATCGCCCGCTTCCGGGAGTGTGTGAGCTGCAAGCTGGCTCCAGAAGGAGGTCTGAATCATGGCACGGGGAGCCAGAGTGAAGTGGAGCCTCGGTGGCCAACCACATGCTGCATTTGAGGAAGCGGCCGCAAGGTGGTTAAGCCTGTTGCATTCGGGGCTGCCGGCTGCCTGGGCTGCCATGAACAGAGCCCAGGAAGGAAGAGGCCAGCAGACCTGTTAGATGCAGCTGTGTCTCGTTGCAGGGACAGATGGGAAACGTGGGCCCCTCATTCATATCCCCCCGGGGGATGGCCCTTAGCTGCTCAGGTGGCGCTGTCCATGCCTTGCCGTGGCCCGTTTCTCGTCTAGCTCACTGGTTACGGCCCAGGTAAAGCGGGCTTCAATTCCCTGCTCTGTCACTGCCTCCCTGCATGACCCTGGGCACATCCCCTCATCTCTCTGGGTCTCCGTTATAGCCCATCCTTTGCCTGTCTTGTCTATTCAGACTGGAGGCTCTTTGGAGAGGGCTTCTAAGTGCTACCATAACAACAAAAGGGGAAGCTGCCTGGCAGACGGGTGGTTAACAATTAAGAGTGAGGATTATGGGGAAGGTCCTGTCCAGGGCCACAGGGCAGTTGCACATGCTGGATCATCCATTTCTCTTATCACAGCCTGGCTCATAGGAAGTCAGGAGCTATAAAATACAGGGCTTAGTGCCTCAGAGCATTGCAAAGCCATTAAGCCATAAAATGAGTAAACACCAGCAATAGGAGTTAGCCACAGGGAGGGTGCAGCTGGGCGTCTTGGGGCTAAGGCCCTGCCCAGAGATGCAGAGCTGTTCTCTTGACTCACACTAGCAACCAGAGTAGGTGGGTCTTACTGCCTGGGAATTTCAAAGGCATTTAAGGGAATTTGGCGTCAAATTTTGTTATTTTCCAATCAAATCTGCGTTCTTCAGTCTCTCAGTCCCCGTCCCCTTCCAATTATAATCCCACCAGCTCAGATGTTGAAAATCTCTCCAGGACAGAGGGAACTAAGGGCACCAGCAAAGATCCTGCAGGGGGAAGCAGCCAAACTCAGGATGAGTTAACAAGGCAGGAATCTCCAACAAGGGGGGTGAGTCGGGAGCATATCCAAAACCTGACGGGGAGGGGAGGGAAATGCCACCGTGCCCCCAGTCTTCAGTGCCAACCCGGCCTCTGGAAAATGAGCCACAGAGCATCCAGGCAAACAGGAAAACTGCTGCTGTAGCAGGCCAGGAATCCCCCTGGGAATCTCAAGCCAACAGTCCCACGACGAGTTTAAAAAATTCTGGCTCTCAGAAAAGTAGCTTCCCTTAGAGCCGGTTAGGAGTCCAAAGGGGCCACAGGAACCAGGGTCCCGGGAATGGAGCCTGCACAGCACCGCCGGGTGAGGCCAGGGCTGCTACTGAGCATGCAAAGGAGGGAGCCAAGCAACCTTCCCTGGGACCCCCAGGTGTTAGCGACATAACCGGTGTGGCACCAGTATCTCCCAGCTCAAGAGCCGGAGCCGGGCCTGCACCAGCCAGAAAGCAGGTGAGATCAGCCAGCCAGGGGAGAACTGCGCGGAGGACACTGGGCCAACGCCCAGAAGCGTCTCACAGCCAGCGTCCCCTGCAGCTCAGCCCGCGCCTCCTGGAGAGTGCCGCCCTCTGGCTCTGTGAATACCGGCTGGGGGGCGGGGGGAAAGGTCTGCACAGGTGTGGCGTGGGGTTCCCCGGTACTGTGCCTGCAAGGGAGGGGGGTGCACATCTGGAAAGGGACATGCACATCTGGCGAGAGGGACGCTTAACGCTGTGTGCCAGGGAGGGGCATGCGCAGCTGAGGAGAGGCTCGGCTAACCCTGGGCATGCTGCCAAGGGTGTGGCACATCTGGAGAGGGGAGGGAGACTGCGCTCTGGAGAGTCAGCTTGTTAAAGGCCACAACAGCCAATGTTATAAAACAGAACAAACTTACCAAGACGAGAGCAAAAGGAAAAGCGGAGAGTCCGGGGCATGGTAGGCTGGGAAGCTCCCTCTTATATGCTCTGAGCTCCCTGGGGGAGCCCTGGTTTCTAGCCTGGGAGAGGCGCAATGGAAAGCTGATCTTGTTGCCAGGATCCTGGTTGCCTGCCACCTCCCTGCCCATTGCTCTCCAGATGTTTTCAGGTGTTGCCTGGACTCAGATCTGAATTCTCCTGCACCTTCTCCTGTGATGCACCAGGCATGCAGGTCAGATGGGCAAACCCCACACCCGCTGTCCAGGTGAGCCTCTGACGTGTCCTGTTCTCAGTTACACCGGTGTCAATCCAGAGTGACTCCACTGAAGTCAAAGGAGTGACTCCAGATTCACTCAGCAGAAGCCAGCCCCTTGTGTGCAGTGACTTGGGCAATGCCTCTCGCTAACAGCGCTTGGGGAGATGGTTCCACCCAGGCCCAATTTTATGGGCAGAGGCTGGGCCTAGAGTTAAAGGAAACAACAAGGGCACTATCGCCCGCTTCCACAGCAGCAGCAGCTGCTGCCTGGCACCTCCACCTGTGGTGACAGGGGATTCCCAGTGAACACGATGCACAGGAGGGCGGGGGACCTGTTGCTTAGCAGCCGGAGGCTGGGGAGCAAGTTTGGGAGAGCTCCTGCGGTGAAGGTAGCTGGACGATGCAAAGGGCCATGGCAAGAAGGGAAGAGCAGAGAGAGAATTGAAAGGTCAGGGGAAGAAATAAGGGGGGGCAATAACAGATCTGGAGGGCAGGTGCTCAGTGCAAAGTTGAGCTCAGAGAATTCGTGGTCCTCCGATCGCTAGGGAGGAGCAAGACGTGTTGCATGGGGAAGACCTACTAAAGTGGGGGCTTCTGGGGAGGAGGCTGTTCTGTCACGCACGGTTCCCGTGTCCTCTCTCTGCTCCCGCCACGCTCAGGACAGGTCTCCGCCGCAGAGTCAGCCCGGGTGATCAGCCCCCGGGAGCGAGACGCCTCAGTGCCAGGCCCTGCCCCAGTGGCCGTGTCCCCACGGGGCCTGCGCTCTCCAGTGTGTGCTGTCAGCCCGGCTGGGACCTCAGGGGCCGTAGCCCGTGCTAAACGGAGCCACTCTGATTCTTTCCCAAGGGATTGTGGGAGAAGTTGTCTGTCCTGCTGAGCGCGGTACAGGAGGACTTGTGGACAGGTATTGGGGGACTATCAGCAGTCCAGTGGCTTAGCCTGCAGTTGCCACCCCGAGTGGAACCCACCCGCAGCCCCCAGCCAGGCCAGCTAGTCCAGATTGCAAGCCACAAGAAAGAGAGGGGCGAGGGGACAGGAGAACAGGGTGAGAACTTGGGGTAACTCTGCCGTGAAGACAGACCCTCAGGGCTCAGTTCACTGCTGTCCTGCAGCTGCCGTCATTTGCAGCAGTGGGCGTGAGGCTGCCAGGTTGGCACAGTGCCTTGCATGCCCACTTGTGTGCACTGGTGCAAATGACGGCTGGAGGCACAGGACAATGGTGAGCCTGCCCTGGGTGTGTAACGGGGTGGGGGGGGCTCCCAGCGTGTCCTGACTGCAACAGGACTCAAAGGGGTGCATTGTGATCTGGGAGGTGGGCGGATGGCTCTGGATAGAATAACCAAGCTTTTGTGCTTGGCGTGCATTGCAAATACACAGCAGTCACGAGGGGCGTCTGGTCCTGCCGTCTGGCTCAGACAAGACACATCTGTGCTGCGTTGCCAGTTCCTGCAACCTGACCGGGAGTCTTGTGATTTGGGGCAGGGTTTCTTAAAGCCATGAGCTGCTGGAATCATCTGATCACCTGCGAATCCCAGCTTCCACCTACAACACAATCAGGTGTCTAGGCCGCATGGCTGCGGAGACCAGCTGGAAATGTGGCTGCTCACATCTCTGAGACCAGAAGACAAATAAAGATTCCTGCGTTCATTATTTGAACAAAAAATCTCACGACTTTTGAAGCCCCGGCCTGGCCGTGCTGTAAGCGCTCCTCCCTCCCCCCAGAACCCTGGGTGCTGAGGTGGGTCGGCCCGTCCCACCAGGCTGCCTGTCCCGGCTCCTGGAGCAGCAGAATCCGAAGGGGGGTCCTGCACCCCCCATGCACCCTGGGCTGCTGCTCCAGCCTTTGAAGCCGATATGGCTCAGGGTGCTCAGAGAACAGCGGCCTCACATTGCACAAAAGCCGGCCCCAGGAGGCTCTGCTGAAAGGGTCCTGGTCGAAAGGCCTGCAGGGGCCTGGGGGCGGGAACAGGTGGGGAATGCCCCGTGCTCAGCGCCATTGCAACCCACTGAAAGTGCAGCAAATTCTGTTTTATCCCAGCTCAGCTCTCCCCAGCTCAGCCCATCCCTGCCCATTTGCTGTTCACTCTGCATGGCCAAACTCTGAGGTCCATCAGCCCCAGGGGCAGCTCTGCCTGGCTACCCACCCACCACTGGGGTTGTCTGCATCTTCTTGGGGCTTCAGGGCCTGGGTTGCTGCTGCTTATTCCATATTCTCTAAGGTCACCCAGGGGGAGAGGCCCATGGACGGCAGTGAGCTTCAGATCACACCTCAATTTAACCCCCCACACCAAATATTCCTGAAAAATGAGGGTTTGCATTTATAATGGGTCACCCAGAGGGTTTTAATCCCAGACCTTTAGGAGAGACCTCTACCACACGAGCTAAAGGAGTAATTCTCTTAGCTGGCAGCAGTAGTAGGTTGTTATCCTCTATGTACCCCCAGGCTCTAGGACTGTTAGCTCTTTGTGCTGTTAACCCTTTGAGACTCAGCAGGAAAAGCAACGGGGGGAGGGGAAATACCTGGGGTTTTGCAGGATTCATTTTTTGTCATCAGACCAGACCAGACTCAGAGGGCGGGGATCAGACATGGTTCTATTTTTACCCATGCCTGTGACCCAGGGCAACAAAGAAATTGCCCATCAGCATCTGGGCACCAAGAAAAAAGTCTGCTTACAAAATCCACCAGGGACCTTCTTTAAAGCAACCTTTATTGAAAGAACAAGAGACGCATAATGCAGGGGCTATGGGAGGTGACGGACAATAAGGCAGGGGGCTATCATCAGGGAACGGCAGGGATACAACCCAGATATAGCCCCCGGAGCTGAGTTTCTAGATGTCTGTTCCCCGCTGCCTCCAGGGCCGGGCTTCACATCTTCCATGGCATCTTGTCATGGCCATCGTGCTCTGCTAGCAAATCTGACAGGCAGACAAGGGATGCTGGTTAGAGGGCGGGTCCACCCCACCTGGGAGCACAAACCAGCCAGGCCAGGACAAAGAAGTTACATTTTAGGAAGGAATGAGCTCTGCTGAGTGAGCTGAGCACGGCCTGTGTGGGTTTACTTGTGCATTGCCAGCGAGGAAAGAGACACCAAGACAGACAATGGGGCGAGGGGCTTCTGTTTTCATAACTGGGAGCCTCTCGGACCCAGTGGTAATGGGGTGCAGAAAGACAAGGTAGCTAGACACAGGGATCTGTTGCCCCATCGCACAGCTAGGGTCTTGCCTTTCCAATGACTTTCCAAAGTCCACATATAGAACTCCGGCCTGGCCAAGAGGTGTTTATGGCCAATCAGAAGCCCCATATTAATGATAACCCTCTTCCTGCAGACTACAAGCATTATGCCTCACAGACAGTCACTGGTCAGGAATGGTCTAGATAATACTTAGTCCTGCCACGAATGCAGGGGACTGCACTAGATGACCTCTCGAGGTCCCTTCCAGTCCTACGAGTCTATGATCACTTAAACAACAACAGCCCATGCGGTGACCTGAGAGCTCAGCCCACAAAGGTGCAGAAACGTGGCTAATTATACGTCCATGTGGGTGCCATCTGCCTCCATTAGCTGGCCAGTGCAGTGTCCCACAGGTCCCAGCAGAGAGAGTCACGCCCTCCTTCGGAGGATGGGCTAGAACTAACTCAGGAGCATGTCAGCCACTCGGCGGGGCAGCTCCTGACCTCCATCACACTGGACTCAATCCAGAGTGGCTCCACCGACCATCCCAGGGTCTGCCCCAGAGCAGGCTCCGTCCTGGTGATGCACCCCCCGGGCAGGGCGCAGGGATGTGTCACTCCTTCCTGCCTTCCGATGCCTCCAGCCTCCACTGCTCTCCTACTGACAGCATAGGTCAGGTGTGGGCTCCTGGCCCTGGGGCCGAATACCAGCCCTGAGGCGAGGAGGGGAAAAACTTGGAGCGGTGGCAGCAGGGGATGGAGGAAAAAAACCCCATTGAGAAGAAGGGACTCTCCAGCCGCACCATGTGCATTGGCTGAGTTCAGCTGCAAGAACTGATTCCTGGCTCCTGCCTGGAACGAAGGGGACGGTTAGTGGCCATTGCTAGAGCCCGCACAGAGCTGGGCCTGGAGTGACTCTGCCTCCCCACAGACGGGAGCAGCACAGAGGTCTCAGAAGAAGCCAGATGCAAAGAGCAGTAAAGTCTGACGGCTCAGCAGCTGCAGAAAGTTGGTGACTGGCTTTCCCTGCGGACTCACAGAAACTGTTGGCTCGGCAGCCCTCAAAGCCAGACCCCTCCCCCGATTGCCCAGGGGAGCCCCCCCCTCCTCCCCACCAACATCGAGGCAGACCCGAAATGCAAACTGCTGGCATCAAAGAATAAAAGTAGCCACCAGAACATCTTAGAAGAAAACAAACTTACCCAGGCAACCAAACAGGAAGAAAAGCAAGGGAAGGCAGGGCCGGCGTGGAGTCTGAGTAACAGGGCTCAGTATTTATAGCCCTAGTGAGAGCTTTAAGGGACACCCGCTTGGGGGGTTAGAAGTAAAAAGAGGCCAACAAAAGTGTGCGTCCCTTTGCAGACAGCTGGCAGGAGAACACGTGTACCCCCAGGCCATCACACACACACACCCGCCCCTGCCCTTTGATGATGCTCTCCAGCTGTTTGGCAAAGAGGAACTTTCATCCTTGGTTAGGAGAGAGGAAGGCTGGGGAGTGGGGAGGGGGAGCCGCCAGCCACACAGGCCATGAAATCCTGATTCCTGGCCTTAGCTAGACCAGGGAGTGGCAGTAGGGGGAAGAGTTGCCTAGATGGGATGGAGAATCAGTAGGGCTGGACAAAGGGTGCATGGGGGAATTCGGGAGACTGGCATCTTCAAAGCCCTTTCCACACTACGCCTCTGCGTGGTGACAGAGATGTCGGAGACCTGCATGACTTTGCAGCTTCGAGCTAAATGCACCTGCCAGCTCTCTGCCTAAGCATTTATATAGGCCTCCTTCACCCTAGTGTCACAGCGCCCAGCACGCCAGGTCTGTCTTGTCGTCCCACACGTTCATTCTGGGGGGACCTGGCCAGCCATGTATTGAACAGTCACCACGCCCGGGTTCATACGAAGTCTTTATTCATATTTCAAACCAGCCAGCCTGACAGGACAAGCGAAGAAAATCCACAGTCAGGAGAGAAAACCCAGAGACGTCTCGACCACGGCTGCAGTGGAGATGACCCTGCCGTGGCGGAAGGAACTGGTCCTGACTAAGCTGTTAGCCCTGGACACGTTCCGTGCTCATGGCAGTCAATTTTGAACAGGGCAAATATGGCCAAAAAACCCCTCTGAGATTGGAAACACTGGTGCATCTCCGGAGCCCTGCTCATGATATTATTTAACTAAACTGAGATGCAAATTATTAATATTTCATAACTGCAAGGACTGTGCAGTGGAATTCAGGGTTGTGTAACTTAATCCTGTTTGGGAATTTCTTGTCATGAACTCGTATGGGGGTTGGAGTGCAGCTGCCCTCTGCTGGATGCAATCAGCTCAGTTCAACCGTGTGTCATAAACCCCGTACTGCAGCGTTGCTCAACCTTTTCAGGCTGGCAATCCCTCATTCAGTCAGAAATGTATGTGACGCCCCCCTCCCCAGCACACAACACATTCACTATGAAAGCAAGAGTACAACAGTGTATAAGTTAAGCCAATAACTGATTCGTGTGGGTGTGTATCGAGAGGTTGACAGAGCGCACTTCACTGGATGGACCAGGGCCTGCTGGGAGTGGGGAAAGGAGATTTGCTTTGCTTTAGACTGTAATAAATTTTTCAAAGCCTCACGAACCCCCTGGTTGCCTTTCATGACCCTCCTCTCCAGGACTGAGAAACAGTGCTCTACTGCTGCGAGTTGATGGAAAGTCTCCTTTAGCTCAAGGAAGTGGCTCTGTGCTATTTGGGTCAGGGAGACGTGAGTTCAATCCCTGACACACCACGACCTTTCCCAGCGTGAGGTTCCCAGGTAGCTGCATGGTTGCTGCCAGACCTATAATTTTGCTCTCCTGCTTTGTATTCATGCCCTGTACAGAGCCAGCTGGGTGGGTTTATTGTCCACGTGGCAGAACTACAGGGGAGTCCAAGAAAAACTCGTGGCATAAGGTGCAGGCCACCGCCACGAAGCGGATGTACTCCTGGAAGTCAACTTCCCTGTCTCTGTTCACATCCAGGATGTTCAGCAGTTCCTCAAAGGCGCCTTCCTTCACTTGTACCTAGGGGCAAGAGTGAAGGTCAGTAACGGGGCAAGTGAAACCCCGGCAGGAGTCTTCCAAGCTTGGTGATGGCCAGACGGGACAGATCACCTAGTGGTTAGAACAATAGGCTAGGGTTCAGGAGACCCGCCTTCAAGTCCTGTCTTTGCCACAAATTCTGTGGCGGATCGTGGGCAAACCGCTCCGAGCTTTACTCCCCAGGGGTAATAAGGGACCAATAATTAGTCTATTTACGTTCTAAGCTCTTCGGGACTGGAACTGTCTCTCCCGATGCATTTGTACAGCACTGGTTCAATGGGCCTGGATCGCACATGGGGCCGCACGGTGCTACCGGAACCTAGGTAATAATGAGCTGAGGAAGAAATGTCCGTCCCGAGCGTGTTGCGGAAGTTCGACACTTTCCCTGGTTATCATTCGTCTGCCCTGCGATGAAATGCTGGGATAGTTGGCTGGTACCCCGCTCTCCCCGCCTGGTTTTCACAGGCCAGGCCAGATTCTGAAGGGGCTGATCACATCCCACAAACTTGGCTCATAAGACATTGAAATGAGACCAAACTATCCTCAGAGCTGGCGTAACCCCGGGTGACAGCCTGGCGCCGGCGCATGGCCGCTGGGCAGCATTTATACAGCGAGGCGCAGGGTCTGCTTCCAGTCCAAGCCAGAACCCCGGGGAGCAGGTGTAAATCATCATGTCCCATTCCAGAGCCTGGTCCTCACAGAGGATAACAGCCTACTACTGTCATCTGCTACCAGGGCTACTCTTCTCGCTCAAATGGCAGATAGTTCAGGCTTTGGTCCTGGAGACCCGGGGCTCAGACGGAGCTGGTGGGGATTCATATAGGTGACAAGGAAAGAGATGTTGAAAACAAATAAAAAAGTCAAGAGGCAGCATGACCTAGTGGATAGGGCTCTGGCTAGAGAACTGGGCTCTTTCCCGGCTCTGGCACTGACTTGCTGGGCGACCTTGGTCACCTCACTTCCCCTCTCCATGCCTGTTTCCCCTCCCACCCTGGGTCTATTAGTCTGTGAGCTACAGGACTGTCTCTCCTGCTGGATCTATGCAGCTAAGGCCTCTAGGTGCGGGGAATTATTGTCATTCATGGTTTGGAACCAGCTCGGGGTGGAGACTGCTCTCGTCTCATCCCAACGGCTCCGTTCCAGCCTGCTTCGGCACCCTCTTCCTCCGCATGCTTACTCACATCTCCCAGGCTGGGCAGCTCCTTCTCCAGCAGCTCCTTCAGCTCCCCTCTGCTGAGCATGAATCTGTCACCTTCCTGTTTGGAATAGCGCTGGAAAGTGCAAACCAGCACAGCCAGCGCCTCCTGCAGGGTCTGCAGACCTGCCATAGCTGACGCCTGGTGGGGCTGAAAGGCAGGAGCAGAGCAGTAGGCTTAGCAGAGACCACGCCCGCACTGGGGAGACAGAGAACGTGGGGGGCCCTTTGGGAGGGGCGTGTAGAGGAACCAACCCGGGGAGCTCAGGGTGATAAGGTGTCTGGTTTTCGACAGGAACACCCAGTTGAAAAGGGACCCTGGCGGCTCTGGTCAGCACCGCCAACCAGGCCATTAAAAGTCCAGTCAGCAGTGCTGCAGGGCTAAGGCAGGCTAGTCCCTACCTGCCCTGGCACCGCGCTGCGCCCCGGAAGTGGCCAGCAGGTCTGGCTCCTACGTGGGGGCGGGGCCAGGGGGCTCCTCAAGCTGCTGCCACCCTGAGCACCAGCTCCACACTCCCATTGGCTGGGAACCACGGCCAATAGGAGCTGCGGGGGCAGTGCCTGCAGGTGAGAGGAGTGCGCAGAGCCACCTGCCATGCCTCTGCCTAGGAGACGGATCTGCTGGCCGCTTCCGGGGCGCAGTTCAGAGTCAGGATAGGCAGGAATCCTGCCTTAGCCCCCACACTGTGCCACTGACTGGGAGCTGCCAGAGATAAGCCCGCACCCCAACCCTCTGCCCCAGCCTCCTGACCCAGCCCTGAGCCCCCCCCAAACCTAGACCCCACTCCTGCACCCCAAACCCCTCATCCCCAGCCCCACTCCAGAGCCTGCACCCCCAGCCGGAGCCCTCACCCCATCCCACACCCCAACCCCCTGCCCCAGCCCTGAGCCCCACCCAAACCAGGAGCGCTAGGGAAGGCCCAGCCCCTCCCAGCTTTGGACAACTCATGCCCAGGCTGGTTATTGTTCTGCCAAACCCTGATGGGGCCTTCTAGCGTCCCCAGCCCTTGAGGGCTGCTGCCACAGCAGAGATGTGAGCTTCGGAGGGGAACAGAAGCCGCAACAGCCAGGGAACACCGAGCTGGAGAGGAGACAGCGGCTCGGAGGAGCTTGCCCTGTGACCGCGGGGGAGCCTTTTGACAGCCAAGCCAGCGCTAAGCCGGGCTGTGTGGCGGGGGCATTACCAGCACCTCAGAGGAGGCTCACGCACTCGCTCTCACTCGACACCTCTGTTTTCAGAGGTCTCTAAATCGGACGCCCACTGTCCAAGTCGTTTCAAACTCAGCAGAAACATTCAGCATTGTCCCCCAGGCCAGCCTACCGGTTCTGAGGCCAATCCGTCTCTCTTTGTGGAGTCTAGAGGGGAAACCAGCATTGGCCTTTGAATGGAAACCCAGCCGCAAGCTCAGCTCGGAGGTGGCTCAGATGGGCCAGCGTGGCTCCAGAGTCCACTGCAGTCTTCCCCTTGATTTCAACCGGCTTTGGACCAGGCCCTGGAGTGTTTAGGCTCCCTTCCCCCTGTGACACAGAAACACGGGAGAGGCGCCATGTTCTACAGCTGATACGTCCCCTGGGGGACAGTCTGGGGACAGAGGCACGAACCGAGACACACCCACCCAGGAAGGAATTTCCACTGGGAATATCGAGCTGTGTACGGCCCCTGGGTCCCGCATCGGCTGCAAAACCAAACCTGGTAGCCCAGGAGATGCCTGGCTTTGGAAAGGGATTTGAATCATAGGGAGCTGAATCACAGAGGCGTGTTTCCTTCCCCTCCGCACACCCACACACTGAGTCACTCCGGCCTGTGGCAGGAGCATCTGGTTTTCCACCAGCTCCTCCAGCGTCCCTGCTCTGGCCCGCCCAGCTCGGAGGAGGCGAACGAGCTGAACTGTGAAGGGCCAGGGCCGGGGGGTGTCCTGCAGGGAAAATCCCCTCAGATAGCTTTGGGCAGTTTGGTGGTCAGTAGAATACATGAGAGAGAGAGAAAGAGACATTGTGCAAGGAAGGATAGATAGATAGATAGATAGATAGATAGATAGATAGATAGATAGATAGATAGATAATCTTCATGGTGAGGATGGCCAAGCAGCATGGGCCAAGGCCAGGACATTTTCCTGGCAGTGTTTCCTGGCTGCTCCAAAGGGGACATGGGTTTATGGGGTCCTGCAGGAGTGAGGGGCCCTATTGCCAGTTCTCCCCTCCTGTTCAGAGAGCCAGACCCCAGTCCTCCCCGGGCAGGTGGATAAACACACCCACCCTGGCAGGGCAAAGGCAGGAAAATGCCCAGCTCAGCCCGGCCCGCCTCGGGGGGAGCCACCAGCTGGTTGCTCTGAACAGCCGGGGGAATGGCAGAGGTCACGGGAGACAAGATGGAGGCTGCAGGGATCAAAGGGATGATGCTGGCCACAGACACAACCCTGCTCTTTCCAAAGCTCTTCTCATCTCCCACCCGCAGGGGCAGGTGGGCCCGAGCTGCCCACCCGCGGGTTAAAATACATCGCTCCTAGAGTGGTCCCGGGCCAGGCCAGGCAGCGCTTTGGCAGGGCGGCTGCTGAGTAAATCCCCATTTGCCTTGAAAATGACGCGCCCGGCGCTGGGAGCCAGCCGGAGAGACAGACTGAGCGACCACCCAAAGGCACATGGCAAGGGGTGTGGCGGCTCCCTGCCCTCCTTCCCCTCCTCTGCCAGGGCTTCCCCATTCCCCCTCTCCCCTGCTGTCTATGCACCACCCTCTGCTGCTGCACACGCGGGCAGACGCGGAGGCCCATCACGCCCGAAACCTCCACCATCATCGCTTCCTGGGAGCCACAGCCCCATAGCTGGAACATCGGAGCAACCTCTGGAGCCAAGCCCAACCCCTCTGGGAAAGATGGCAGCATTTAGGATCAAAACTCACCAACACGAACAAAGAGGTTAAGGGTCCGGGAGAGCCAAGCGTGAGCAGGCGTGTAGGGTAGGTAGGAGCCAGCCTGTATTTACAGCCGTCCTGAAGCCACCTGCTTTACCAGCTCCCGGTTCAGACTCAGACGGGCTCTCCCAGGCATCGGTGTTAATATCGCAGGCAGGTCTGGGAAATGGCCCCGAGCCAGATCCACCCAAGAGTTGCATCAAATTGCCTTCGAATCCATGCCCTGAGCCGCACTTGTTGGAGCAGCGTCCCGGACAGTTTTGAAATCCAGGCTGGGCGTCTGTCTAAACGCTCCGCTCTGGGAATTAAGGGGTGGGGGAGTTCTCCGTCCCGTGTTATCCCGGAGGTCAGGCAAGATCTCCACAATGGTCCTCTCTGGCCATCTGTGACTCCATGAATCCCTCGGCCCAAGGAGCTCCCGAGATGGTCCTGGACTCCTTTATTTACTGCGTAAAAGTTCTTCTCTCCCTTCCCCTCCATTCAAATCCTTTCTCTCCCTCTAGCGGGGAGGAGGGAATCGAACCTGTGTCTCCCATATCCCACTTGAGTGCTCTTGCCACAGGGCAAAAAGTTATAAGATGGGCACAGGCTGCTGCGCCTCCAGCCCACTTCTGAACAGGACCTGACCGAGGCGGTGCGCCCGGACACAACTGGGACAGCCAACCACCTGTCTGCTCCCGGTCCAGGGGCCTTTCTGGGCGTGGGCGCCCAGACTCCTAGACAGAGGCGGTGGGGCTGGGGTCCAGAGGCAGTAACCTAGGTGCCCGGGTAGGTTTAGGTGCCTACAAGGCTCAGCAGGAGTTTTGTGGATCATAGTGGAGCCAAGACTTGGATTTAGGCCCCTAAACCTGAAACTTGCATGCCTAAGCACCTTCCTGACCCCACTTTCTGTGCCTCGTTTCGGGGGTGACCAGCACTTCCCTGCTGCCCAGGGGGGTGCGGATAAACACATCAACCACTGTGAGATACAACAAACAGCCTGTTCCAAGTGTCGTATGCCACTCATTCTGCAATAGGGCAATGCCATATTAGACCGGAAGAGCCCACGACTATATTCCTGTATAACAAAGCTCACCGGGACAGTGATGGTTTTGTTTCTGGTGTTTACCCCCAAGGATTTGTAAACTTGTTAAAACTTCCCAGATAAATAGTTTCAAAAACTTGTGAGATGTTCAGCTACTCTGGTAACAGCAGGCAGACACTGGGAAGCTAAGAGAGACGTTATCGCGATATGGAAAAAGATCATTGGTGATTTCTGAGCTTTTTACATCTTTTGAGAGGGCGGTTCAGGGCTGGATAATGAAGTGTCATTAAACCTTCAGAGGCTTGGTGTATTACCGGGAGAACGCAGGGCCATGAAACTACCCCCTCCCTTGGCAAACAAAAAATAACATCAAATAAAATCCCCAGCTCTTTAAATGATGCATCATAAATAAACAGAAAACCAGCACAAATTCCTGCCGCTGTGTACAGCCCTCTCTGGAAATGTAGCTGCTTCTTGTACTGGGAGAGGATCTTGTCTGCAGTTTTACCTTTAAATAATTGATTTAAAGATCACTTTAGCAGAGCAACTCTCTCTCCCCTTACCCCCCTCCCCCCCCAGTTTGAATCTAGTCTCCCAATTAAGAAATAGGTTAAATCTGTTGTCAATTTCCTTACCTGATGTGGGAAGCTGATTGGTCCCCCCAGGGGCGTGGACAGGCCAGCTGTGTTATAAAAGACCAGCTCAGGGGGTAGGGAAAGGCACTGAGAAATCTGAGTATTTTCAGAGCTGGGGAAGTTGTGGCAAAAGTGAAAAGGGCTGTTTTAAAGGGGGCGGGGGGGAGAAGAGCTGGCTTTGTTTGTGGTTTAGGCCTTTATTAATAGCCTGGGCGGATGTCTCTGGGGTGCAGCATTTCAATGAAGGACTTTAAAGCTGGTTCTCTCACTGCATGCAGGATCTTGCTCGAGGTAGATGAGTGAATTTACCATGGACCTAGGACTGTGGTAAATTACTCTGGTTTTCAGCTGAGGCTGGGCACTGGCAGGTGGGGACTGGGGAGCTTGGCTAATTCAGAGCAGGCAGGACTGAAGGAAGGGGGGGGTCAGTTTCTCATCTTGTAGGAGATTTAAATGATCAACTGACTTATGGGGGGGCCTCCTTTTTCCTTTGTGGGGGGGTTGCTAATGTTGGAAGAGGAGGTCCTAGGCGCCGGGTGGAGCCTGTAACTTAGCCCCATTGCCATCAGGGCACCTGAGGCTGCGCAGGGCCTTAACCAGGGCTCAATTTGCAATGAAAGAAGCGCCGGGGCTCTGACCCACCAGGCCCAGAGGCGCTGGGGCCTAGGTCTGGCACAAATTAAGCACCAGACTTAACTGTTTTGAAGGCTCTTCTCCTGAAATAAAAGCCCCTCTCGGCAGTTCTGCGGAGCCGGACTTTCTCTCTGCTTCTGCTTTTCTTGTTCTTGCTGGGCACCTGTACGCACGGGGGCTGCAGGGAGTGTGCAGGCTAAGCCCTGAGTAGCTCGTGAGCTGAATGATGGGCTGGATAGACAAGGCTGTAACGGATCCCAGGGGGACAGGGAAGGCGATGGGTTATGGCTATACAGTGATGCAGACGTTTGCCAGGGGCAGCTTATCCCTGGAGCTCCGTTCCCTACATGTCATCTTCACCTTCCATCCCTAGATTCTGCCCCCCATGTCCTCTTCCCATCCTCGGGTACCCGGCAGGTTTCAGCAGCAGGTGCATGTCCCCTCCCCTAAAAGGCCCTTGGCACTTCTTCCCAGCTTTCTCGCCTTCTAGCCCCTCCTCAGTGCAGCGAGGCTCCTGTCCCAGCTCTGATGCTGCGGAAGGGGAGGGGGTGTTTGGAGAACTTGGATCCATTCCAGCACTTGGCGAGAGTAGGGTCTAGTGGTTATTACAGCGAGGGACCAGTGGTCAAGAAAACTAAGTTCCTGGCTCTGTATAATAATAACTCCACCAAGCCAGAGAGGGGGGCTCATGGTCTGAAGTTTGAAACCCTCCCTCTCTTTGCAGACTCCCCCCTGCTGAGATCAATCAGTGAGTCCCACCTAGCACAATCAGGAAAATGCTCTGCCTGTTTTCCATGGCTCTCCCACGCTCAATTGTGCAGCGAGGTGGGGTTGCTGCCAGTGACGCTGTGTGTCCTGCAGCACTCAGAGCTCCTCGGGGGGGTGAAGGGTGTTGTGTAAGAACAATAGATTCCCTACCCCTGGCTGGGGCGGGTCGGAATTGGGCAGTGTCCCTTTAAACAGTCTGGGAGCCCTCCAGCGCTGCTCACCGTGTTCTACTGCAAACAGCCCCAGAACCCAACAGAGCAGCCGGGGGGACGTGGAGCTCGGCCTTGTGAGTTCTTGGGCCCCGGCTGCATCCCCAGGAGAGCAAAGACGCAGGGAAGGTCCAACGCTAGCCCGGGGCTGGAGTCTGAAGCTGGCCGCATTCAGAGTGGGAATAAGGGGTACATTTTTCAGAGAGAGAGTAATTACCCAGAGGGGCGATTTCCTAAGGGGCAGGGGCCGGGGCTGGGGGTGATTCTCCATCACTGACAATTTAAGAATCCTGATGGGATGTTTTCCAAAACGCTCTGCTCTAGGAGTTCTGTGGGGCCGTTCTCTGGCTGGAGCTACGCAGGAAGTGGTTTCACAGACCAGAGGATCACAGCGGTCCCTTCTGGCCTTGGCATCAATGAATCTATGGCCCCCGCCAAGCAAAGCCCCAAGCCTAACCCCAGGCAAGCAGGCGCCTACTCCCCCCATGTGCCTGCAAAACCAAGCCAGTCGCCCATTCGTGGGGCTGGGCTGAGGTTCCCAGCGGGGGTGGGGGAGGCGGGTTCAGGGGGGTTGACACCAGCTGTTCTAGCCAGGTCCCAATACCCTGCCCGTCACTGGGGTATCTGAGTGCCTGCTGGGAAGGGAGGGAGTGTGAGGATCAGCCTGGTGTGTGAGATCCCTGTGAGTCGGATCAGACTTGGATTTTCTGCCCAGCACATGGTTTAACCCCCTCCTTTTTCCTCCTGCCACGGAGGTTTCATGGGCAAGGCGGACTGTTTGCTGGAAGGCCCTGGGTTTCATCTCTGTGTCAGCAGCCTCTGGGTCAGGCGGGAAGCCAGGGGCGTCATGAGGGGGAAAGGGAAGCCTACTGGGGGCCCGATCCCAGCCCCTGCTCACAAGACACAAGGGAAACCTCTGGCTGAAGCATCTTTACTGTGTGCTGACCCCAACACATGCGTACACACACAGCGGCCAGGCAGGCAGCTCCAGGTTCAGATCTTCCGGTTCCTCTCGTCAGCACACTCCCGGAAGAACTCGTCGCACAGCTCGGCGGTGAGGGCCAGGAACACCACGTACTCCTGGAAATCCAGCTCCTCGTCCCCGTTGGCATCCAGATTCCCCATCAGCTTCTTCAGGTCACTTTCGTCCACCTGGTCCTGCAGCAGGGGGAGGAGAGAAACACGGGCACCGAATGTGAAACCTGAGCAGCTAGGCCCCCGGACCCTGGTCAAATATGAAGCCGGGCTCCATGGGCTGATAGATGGGGAGGAGGAAGGATCGCGTCGAGGTTACAGCACAGAGCTGGGAGCCAGGACTCCTGGGTTCTATTCCGGGCTCTATCACTGACCTGCTGCATGCTCTTAAGGAAATCACTGCCCCGACTCAGTTTCCCCATATCATACTTCCTTTGTGAAGAGCTATGGATCTACGTGCCACATCAGCTGTGACTGTTGTTACCTGGGAGCCACGTTGGCTGCTTGACGCCTGTTGGCTCTGAGAGTGTCAGGCGCAGCCTCCGTGGTCCAGCCGTGGTCCAGCCCCCCACCCGCATCTCCCTCAACTTACCCCGACAAAGCTGGGCAGCTCCGTGAGGAGCAATTCCTTCATCTCTGCCTTGCTGAGCTTGTACTTGTCCCCCTCCTTGCCAGAATACTTGTGGAAGGTGCCCACCAGCACCGCGAGGGCCTGTTCCAGCGGAGACGCCATCCCGCCACCAGCAGATCTGAGAGGGGGCAGAAAAGAGCTACCGGAATGATGTAAAACCCGCCTTGCAGTGTGAGCTGAATGGCGCTCCGTCCCTTTAGCCAAGAGCTGGTTCGGAGGTGAGGTGATCCCGCTCTGCGAGTACGCGCGTGGGGAAGAGATTTCTGAGAGCAGGCGGGCACTGCTTTAATACAACAAGGCATCACAGGATCCAATGGCTGGAGCCGAGGCTCGATACATTCAGCCTAGAAATACGGCACAAACTTTTAACCCACTATGATGGGGTCTCTGTCCCCTGGAGTCACTGAATCAAGACTGGGTGCCTGTCTCAAACTGCAGCTGAAGCTCAGCCAGCAGTGCTGGGCTGGATGCCAAAATCCCTGGGTGAGGTTCTGGGGCCGCGTGATCCAGGACTAGCTGGTCCCTTCTGGCCAGAGAATCTATGACTCTATGGACCGCAGAGTGCAGGGCTTGGGAGAGAGGCCATGGCGCTGCATGGGGGGGGGGGGGGGGGCTGACTCTCCAGCCTCCCCCTGCAAGGTCTCACCTTGCAGCACCCCCACTGTGCTCTGGGGCACGTTGATGGAGCAAAAGCTACATTATCTGGTGACCTTGCCGTGACTGGTTTTTTTCCCTGCCCCTCTGCCAGGAAATCGACTAAAAATGTGGCATGCCAGGATCGTAGCCTCCGGAACGAGACAGACAGAGGGAGGCAAAGCCCAGCCCCTCAAGTACAACCCTGTCCTGGGGGGCCGGGCCTGCGACTGACGATACCAGAGCAGATCTGGCTTTTCCTGGTGCTCTGACAGCCTTTGTCCTGCCCGTCGAGTCTCATTGACCTGAATTCTCTGGGGCTGGCTCCGTGGTTATGGGTTAGCAGCTTGGGCCCTGCACGGGTTTAATCTCACTCCTGCTATTACAGCAGTGGGTCCTGCACAACCCGCGGGATCCCAGTCCTGCTGCAGGGCTCTCCGCGAGTCCTGCGCAGGGCTCTGCCTGGCAGTCAGGGCCCCATGGCTGAGCTAGGGCCCCATGGCAAGGCTCGGTGCTCAGTCTCTGCTCCGCACAGGGAGAGTGCAAAGTAGCAATGGGGCTGGAAAAACCTGTGTAATTCCCCTGCCTGCTTTGTGCCTTCATTAGCAGAGTGGCGTCCCCCAGCGCCCCTGGGAAGGAGAAGCCTGTGGGGAAGCAGAATGGTGAAAGACAGGCTCTGGGTTACGCAACAAATCAGTGGCAAAGCAGGGATTAGAACCCAGGCATCCTGGGTCAGGCTGCCCCACTGTGCCTCTTTCTACTGGCCAGCGCCAGGTGTGAGAGATGCAGGCGTGGATTTCTGCTGCACACACACAAGGAAGCAGAGCTTGAGTTGATGGGTCAGAACCATCCCCAGCCCAATGGCCACACCCCTCCCCCTTTGAACTCCGCCACGGGCTCCGGGGCGCGGCTGTGTAGCCTGTGTCTGCAGCTCTGGGCCCAGCCCCGGTTGCCCGTCCGGTGTGGGTTTGGCACAGCTGGACCCAGCCTTCTCACTCTGCACCTGCCAGGGAGTCCCAACACCTCTCAAAGTGCCATCTGCAGCCAACTACGAAGCAAGGCTGTGCAGTGAAACCAAATAATCCCCAGAAAACTTACCAAGCCAAGCGGAAAGGAGATCCGAGCAGCGAGGGAGGGGAATGAAGGCAGGGGAAATGCGGCTCTATACCCAATAGGATGCAGCCTGCTTTCTCCAGCAGCTCTGGGAAGAGCCGACCTGTAAGAACCTGCATTCCCCTTCGAAGACACCCTCCCTCCCCCCGCCAGCCTGCAGCCTCCCTGCTCTCATGCCTCCTGCTGGCTCTGCCAGCTGCATTTCAATCTTCAGCACCCAGCGTCTCTATTTCAGTTGTGTCCTGTCCCTGGGAAGGGAAGCTGGGTGGCTTGGACGGGGTTAATTAATGTCCATCGGGTGCTTTGGAGCTGGATAAATACTGCAAGTCGTTTGTGGTTTGGATCGAGAATTGTCAGTGGAAAATGCAGGGATAAAGCCTCACTCGGGGGTGGATCCTTCCCCCCCCCCCAACTGACTCCCAGGCCTAGCAAGACCCCCGGGTATCACCCCACAAAATTAAAAGGCATTTTCCCCTTTGGGCTCTGTGGCTGTTGTTTAAACCATGAATATTAACAGCAGCTTTTCCTGTTAACCAGCATAGACCTGCCGCCCGATAACGAGGCCCTGGGCGTGCGAGCTGAGACCTGTCTAGCAGGTATTGCAGAGCTGAGGCACACCTGGGTAACTGCAGCCACACCCACACACCTGAGCACAGACCCAGCCATGTCAGCTCGGCTGCTCCATGTGCCAGGAGCTCGGGTGCAAAACGTTACGGGGCAGGAATTCAGACCAACCCCAGAATCAATTCCCAGAATAATCAGTTGCACAAATACAGAATGGGAAATGGACTGCTGAGCCAGGGATATTGCAGAAAAGGATCTGGGGGTTATAGTGGGTCTCAGGCTATGAGTCCACATGATACCATTGCAAAGAAAGTGAGCGTCACTCCGGGCTGGACCAGCAGGAGTGTTATAAGCGGGACATAGGAAGTAATTCTTCCGCTCTTCTGAGCGCTGATCAGGCCTCACCTGGAGCGGTGTCCAGTTCTGAACACTGCGCTTCAGGGAAGGTGAGGGCATGCTGGAGAAAGCCCAGAGGAGAGCGTCTAGAAAACACGGCCTACAAGGAACATTGGGTTTGTTTCGTGTAGAGAAGAGAAGACTGAGGGGGGAACAGAATGGTCTTCAGACATGTAAAGGCTTGTTATAAAGAGGAGCGTGATAAATTGTTCTCCTGAACCATTAGGACCAGGACTAGAAGTAACGGGTTGAAATTGAAGCAAGGGAGACTTAGATCAGACATTAGGAAAAACAGCCTGTCAGGGTCGTTAAGCGCTGGAACTAATCACTGAAGGAGGCTGTGGAATCTTTGTCACTGGAGGGTTTTAGGAGCAGGTTGGACAAACCCCTGTCAGGGATGGTCTAGATAACACTTAGTCCTGCCTGAGTGCAGGGGACTGGACCAGACGACCTCACGAGGCCCCTTCCAGCCCGACATTTCTATGATTCCTGCCTCTTCAGCCTCTGAGATTCTCCCAGGGGGTCTAGTCCCTCTAGTGACTTAGGGGACACCTCACCTCCCTAACTCCCCTGTGAGTTCAATCCCTGAGGGGGCCATTTAGGGATTTGTGGCATAAATTGGGGATTGGTCCTGCTTTGAGCAGGGGGTTGGACTAGATGACCTCCTGAGGTCCCTTCCAATCCTGATATTCTATGATTCTATGATTCCTCTCCAAGCCTTCATCTGCTTCTCTGCTGCAAACAGCCCTGGCCTTGGGTCCCACATCAGCCTTCAGAGTTTCAGCATCTTGGAAATGGCAGATCCAGGGGTCACTCTGGTCACTTCAGTCACTCACCCTCTCAGCATGGCCCGGATGCCCGCCTTATGGGCAGGGTTGCCCCGTGGGTTCATGTCCGCCTGCCTTGGGCCCCCCTGCTCTAAATCGTGGCTCCAGGAGGGTTCAATGTGTGTATTAACCAACGCTCGGTGTGAGCGAAGCTACGGGTGAATGAAGAAACTCAAAGCCCTGCATGAGCCTGCTGCTTCTGTTCTCTCGATACAGATCATGTGGAAGTGAAACGACCCGGCTCGTCGGTGGAAGGCGACCTCCAAACATTAGTCCCGTGGCTTACTGCACAGTGGGAAGGTGCTCAGCTCCTCCACGGGAGAGGGTGGCACAAGAACCTACAGGGAACTGACCAGTGCAGGGAGGCTTTAGCCGCAGGGCTATGCGGCTGACCGGGGCCTCAGGACCCACCGAGAATGCAGCCCAGCTTGGGGGATTCGAGATTATCGTTCCAAGCTGGCCTTGTACAGCCCTTCACTGCTCGTGCATGTGGGCCACCAAAGCTCAGGCCCCAAGAGCTTTGCAAGCTGAGTCGACCCGAGATTGGGCCATACGGTTCAAGTTACCAGCGTGCCGAGGCTCTGCTCAGAGCACACAGAGCCAAGCGTGTGGGGTCCTTTTTTTTTCCTTTTCTGCTTGCGTCACTCGGAAACGGCTCAAAGTTTCCAAAACAATCGCCCCCGGGCTGGGATGCAGCATGGGAAATCCTAGCCCGAAAGGAATTGGCAGGGGGAATTGATGAGTAATTTTAAAAGGCTAATTAGCCAGGAGGTTAGACCTGAGCCTTCTCTACCATGGCCACTGCTCCCTTCCCTCGTTATCAGATGGATTCTGAAAGGCTCAGATGAGACTCTGGGATCACAGAGCCCTGGAGACCAGCACAGAAAATCTTGGCATAAGCATCTTTAGAAAGACTTTTATTGAAAGCCCAGGTGACTACACTGGAAACAAGGGGGCCACGGGGGGGGGCTAAGGCACGGGAATCCCGGCTCCGCAGGCATCTGGGTTCACTTCTTATGCAGCTGCTTCTGGCGATGATCCTTGAAGAAGTCATTGAAGCCCATGGCCACGCAGGCTAAGAAGCAGGCGAACTCCTGGAAATCCACCTCGTTGTCCTTGTTGACATCCAGGTCGTTCATGATCTTCTGGAATTCAGCGTCGTCCATTTGTTTCTGTGAGAAGCAGGGGGAGAGACGCCGGGTGAGCTCAGCGGCCTGCTTCGACGTGGAGTCCCTGCCACCACCAGGCTGCCCATCGGACGCTCAGCCGGTCAATGGTAGAGCATCCCAATATCCTGGCTATCTCCCTCCCTCCGCCTAACCACTCGCTTGGGTGGTTCAGCTGCTGGGCATGTCTTGTCTAGGAGCATGGCAGCCTGGATCAGACCGGCCAGTATCCCGCCTCCGACAGTGGCTGTTACCAGCAGCTTCACAAGAGGGTGCAGGAAACCCCCAGCTGGCCGATCTGGGACAGTCCACCCAAAAGGCTGTTTTACAGTCTAACTAGTGTAAGTCCGGAAGCACGTGGTTCGCTAGCCCTTCCAAAATATTCACCATCACGAATTGATTGTAGTCTAGTTAAACTAGGAGCACGTTGGCTCTGGGACCATCACTCATGTCTGGGCAGCACCCAACACAACAAGCCCCTGATCTGGTGGAGACCTAGGGGTGTTCTCACCCTCCAAACATTAAATCATGGTACGTCTTCACGTAACCCGAGCTAACCGTGTTTGGCTCTTTGTCCCACTTTAGTGGAGCACCACACCTAGAAGGCTAAGTCTGCTACTGCCTCTGGGTTAACGGGCTTAGTCTGAATCTGGGAGCATGAGCTGAAAGTCCCCAGGCTCTGTTCCCACACGTGACCAGTGCGGGGGCCTTGTTAATCGCAGACTAGGGGGCCCAGTTCTTCATGTGGGAGTGCGTCCGGCATTTCTGGAGAACTCACTGAATAGTTCTGATTGCGGGAAAAGACCAACCTTTATGGCAATTTGGAAAGCATCGTAATTTGATTAGTCCTTGAAACAGGCAGATTTTGTGTATTGAATGTCTTCCCATGGAGCTTTTTTATTATTATTATTGAAATTTTCTTTTTGTTTTTTAAATTTGGTAATTTTTGAAAATGCAAATTGTTTTATTTCCAAAATCAAGGGGATTTCTTTTGGGGGGGGGGGATTTCCAAAATGAACATTTTGACAATGAAAAAAAGTCCTTTTATAATAAAAAAAAAAACATTGTTTAAACTGACCAATCAGAGTTGGAAAGGAAGGAAGGAAGGAAGGAAGATCAGTACATTTTTATGAAAATGTCGGGTTCTGAAAGATGGTCAGGTTTCACCATAAACACTAGTTCAACCAAAAACTTGTGACCATTTTGATTCTTTCCCCTAATATTCACCCCGACTATTTCTTCTCTTAATTTCTTCCTGCTGCAATTGTCTGTCGATCTCCCTGAGGGCTTTGTAGTGGCGCCCATCCCCTCAGTATCTGGGCACTTTGCACATGAAATAGGACAATAGCACGGACCTTCATGGCGTCTGCGGCTTCTCTTCCCATTCAAGTTACTCTTCTATGTGCCACGCTAAGGGCAGACGGGACTATGACCATCTGGCCTGGCCTCCTGCATAACCACAGACCTCTACGCAGAGGAGAGTGGACCAGAGCCCACCTCTCCATCTGGAAACCAGAGCACAAAGCAGATGGAGCCTTGAGCCTTAGACCAACCCGCCACTGGTAAATAATTCCTCCCCGCTCCTTGATTGACACCCTTCATGGACAGGTGGCGCATTCCCCTGGCCCCTTTGAGACATCACCCAACACGTCTCAGCGTTTCAGTCTTTCCCTGCACTGCGGCACTTAGGCTCTCGAAGCTCGGAAGCTCCTTGGTCAGCAGCTCCTTGAGCTCAGCCTTGCTGAGTTTGCATTGGTCACCTTGCTTTGCCAAGTACTTGTCGAGACCATCACAGCTAGAGACTGCTCCAGGAGACCTGCCATCACGGACCGCGCGTGAACCTGAGAAGCGGAAGTAGGAGGCGAGGCTTCGAGCCGGGGAGGGGAGCGAAGGGAAGGTGGTGGCAATGGGAACAGAGTTGTCCTCATGCGCTGACTGCCCCTCGCCCAGGCTCACAGAATAGGAGGGAAGATGGTGCCGGGGGTGTCTCAAACTAGCTCCACCATCTTGGAAAGGGATTTTCACCACCGGCTGCAATGTCCTCCGTGCCGGAGAGGAATGACCACAGCTGGAGCCCGTCTCCGACTCAGGGCTGGGGAAGGGCCTCTGCAGCTGGCGAGGGATTGGCCCAGCTGCACACAGCTGTACGTTCTGGAGCGAGATCTCCACAGCTGGCGAGAGGCCTGGCAGCACAGCTGGGGACAACATCTGGGTGAAGGCCGCAGCAGGTAGTAACGTGCAGCTCTGGCCTAAATCTAGAGCCATCTACCCAAGTGGCCATCGATAGGGAGCCCCGGGGGGAGCAGCTTACTGAGATCAGTGCAGGGGCTGGCCGCCAAGGAGCAGAGATGCTGGTGCACAGCGGGAACTTGCCATTTATACTCTCCGAGCCCTGCCACCCAAATCCCCTGCAGCTTTCCCAACAGCCAGTAACACGGGATCTCATCCCACAGCAACCTCCTCCCAACCAGCCCTGATCTGCAGCTAGTGAGTAAAGGAGATTCGCTCCCTGCCAGTTTTACCCACGCCCCGGTTTTGCCTAACGAGCCATGTGATCTCATTACCGGGGGTGGCTGGCTCTTCCCTCAGGTCATTGGGCCCTGGTGCTGACAGGTGAGGATGTGGAACTGACTGGGCTGAGACTCAAGCTGACACCTGGGCACAGTCTCCGCGGAGGCCGAGGTCAGCTTGGGCCAGCCAGTGCCTTCCTTACCCTCCCTCCCTCGCTAGTCACCGACCCGCCACGGGGGCAGGGGAAGGAGGGTCTAGCAGACGGGGTCTAACCTGGGACGTGGGACACCCGGGCTCAGTTCCCTGGGCTGCCACAGACTCTGAGGGTGACCTTGGACCAGTCTCTGCTCCTCCCTGTGCCTTAATTCCCCCTCTGCAAAATGGTGGGGGAGGGGGGTTTCTCTACATCAGAGAGTAAAATCCCCGGCTGACTGTGAGGGGCCCGGCGGGCGTGGCGGGAAGGGGCCGGGAGAGTCGATTAGCCACAAAGTGACCTTCCCTCCCCGATCGCTCTGGCTGCGGTTTCCCCTTTAGGCCCGTAGAAGGCTGCGGGGGAGCAAGAGCCCAGCTTGTCTCCGATCACAGCTTTGGTTCAGGCCCGGCTTGCCAGCTCGCTGGGGTCAGAAACGGGTCAAGCTGCCATGGTGCAGGAGCCGCGTGGTTTCCCCGTGTGGCTTCTTCCGGCAAGCACAGCCCCAGCTCCTAAGCCCTCCTGGAGCGTCTGCAGACAGGGCAGGATGTGCAGCTTGTGTCCCGCTGAGCTGCAGAGTTCCTGGGCCTGACTAGAACAGGACTCGCCCCAGCGTTTCGCGGCAGGCCAGGTGATCCCCCGCCGGCGCTGAGGCCTGCAGGGAGCTCGTTAGCTGTGGCTGACAGACGAGGCCGTGCTTACAGGCAAGGGAGCCGGATCCCACTGGCCCGGGGGACTCTCCCCAGCACAGCGAGCTCCCAGCAGCCCAGACAGGCAGGCAAGGTCTCCACCATCAGTGCGCTGGGGCTGTCAGATCGGACGCGGGGACCCCCCGCTCAAATATCGCACCCGGGGCAGATGGGGGGGTGCTACCGCCCCAGTCTCCTGGTCGCAGCCCCTCTTGTCACCTGTCACCAGGGAGGAACGTGGCCCGACATGTGACCAGCACTTCAAACAGCCCCTATCAAACCTCACGGGCTCCGCAGAATGGGGCTAATTCTGCTTGCTCTTCAAGGCGCAGCTAGCCCCCAGTTCCCAGGCCCCTGGCAGGCTGGGTGACAGGGCTGAGGTGCCCTGGGGCAGCTGTGCCCTGTTTGCTGCTGATTCCAGTCGCTTGGCTCTGGGAGCAGCAGTGTTTGCTGGGCTGGGTGGCTGTATTGTCAGCCGAGCTCCCACTCCTGTTTACCCAGCCCCACAATAGCAAGAGGCTGTTTGATTAGAAGGTGGCAGCCGCCTGGATCCTGAAACGTGAGCTGGGCCTCCACAGTTCTGCCACAGGGCAGGGCGTGGGGGCTGAGTCATGGCCGGGGCGTCTCTGGGGCAGGTCAGGTGATGGTTCGAGGGCTGGGCCCACGGTCGCTTTCTTTCTCACCTCTCCGACACTGGTTTGAAGCCAATTTATGCTGGGTAGCGAGCTGAGCTAATTCCTCGTGGTGTCATGTCAGAGCCTGGGAAACCCCTTCAAGGATCAGTGTTTCCTAGATTTTCAGAGCAGAAGGAACCATGAGCCCATCTAACCCACCGCCCCAGCCAGAGCATTTCACCTGCTCGCCCGGGTACTCAACTCCGATCTCTGCCAGAGAGGCCAACAGCCTGGATCTGGCCTCAAGCAATGGAAACTCTCCATCCCTGCCCACAGGAGCTAGTTCCAGCCGTGAATCCCCCCGGCTGTTAAAAACTGGTGCCTTGTTCCAAAATGACATTTAGGAACCTTTGTGCCACCTTCTCCACTTGGCTCATGGGCCCTTTAGTACCTGGCGTCTTCTTTAGATCCTGTGATCGGCTAAACAGCTGGAACTCCTCCCGTCTCTCACTTCCAGGCATTTTTTCCAAGCTCTCAACTCAGGGGGCTTGGCGCTGGACAAAGCAGACAGCCCTTGCTCCAGAGAGCTGGCGAGCTTGGTTTCACCCCAGGCCGGTTCTGAGCGACACGGGCCCGGGTAACAAAAGCCACCCTCGCGGTCGGGGCATCTCACAAACAGTTGGTGGTTTTCCCCAGAAAGGCCCGGCTCCCGCAGTCCGATCACTACAGCAGCAGCTCGTGTCTCGTTGTAAAACGATCCATAACTTTCTAGCTTGAGTCATTTGCAGCGAACGGGTGGGAAACGCGACCCTGAAAGGCGCAGAAGCCCCCAGGCGAATAAACGGAGCCCGAGCTTGTTATTTTGTGAAATCTCACGAGCGCAGGGTGGACGACTGGCCTTCAGAGAGAGAGGCCACCAGACATACGGTCTGGCCTGGGGCTGGGGAGAGCTAGCCAGGGCATCGCTCATGCTCCGCCTGCACTCGTGTTAAAGAAAGGGCTTGGGACAGCAGCCATGATGTGCAGCAGCCATCAGCCCTGAAATTCACTAGACGTGAAATCCCTCCTTAATGCAAAGGCTTAGGCATGGCTTCCGCCCAAGCTGCTCTGACTCCAGGCCCTTGTACGGGGGCCGGGGGGGGGGGGGGCGGTGCAATCATCTTCACCTCACTGTGACTCTGGAGGCCGGGGGCACGGAGTGGGCAGGAATTTGCATGCTTGGTTTGCATGCTCCAGTGGTGGTTTGATTTCACAGGGATGGGGCAGGAAGCCACAAAAATTGCAATTTGCATCCAAGCTGGGTGTGCTCGGGGCGGGTTATGCTGTCGGTGTGCTGGGTGAAATTCACCGCTGGACATGGGCAGTGGGGGCGGTGTGGGGGCCAGGAGAACCACAGGGGCCCTGTTTCAGCCCTTCCTGGGGGGTCTGCTTGGCAGAGAGGCGGAAGCTGGGATCCACACAGCACCTTGGCTTTGCAGCTACGTGAGGGAGCTGGAATCTCACGCTGCTCTGCAGGGAGCCTGGCGCTTACACCGGGGACATGGGGCCAGATGACATCGTAGGGACTGACCCAGTGCAGCAAGTTCTCCTCCAGACATCCAGTCCCGACAGCAAACACTGCCTCTGTGCCCAATGGCACCCCATCCACTCTCACACAGCACTGGGATGGGGACGGGGGACCGGGACATCAGAAATGGCCTCCGCTGGGGAGTTCCCAGCAGGATCTGCACCTTCCCAAGGCGCAGGGGTGGCTGGGTCACGGGTCCTGGTTCTGCCAATTGCAAAGTGTGGGGAGCCCTTCTCTAGCTTACATGTAAACGGGAGGTCTGGGTGTGGTGCCCCCTGTCCCCAGCTGCTCCTGCATGCCACCTGGGCCCAGGCGCCCCCGTGCAGTCTCCTTCCCTTTCATCCTGGGGGTAACAACCGACTCCCACCCAATGGGACCCAGAGATCCCATCGCTAGAGCCACGTTCCCTCGCACGCACACGGCGCTGGGGGCTTTTCGTTCAAATCCAGGCGGAGACGCTTCCTCCCAGAGCCTCGGCAATCTCTGCTCCCCACCTAGGGGATGCGCTTGTGTGGCTGGGACAAATCCTGCGGTTTAAATCGGCCCCCGGACACATGGCCAGCTGCCCCCCACACACACTGCGTTCCGCATGCAGCCAGGGTGGGCCACCGACCCCCAGCATCTGCCCCTGCCTCCTGCACACCCAGCATTCACAGGGGACAGAGCAGGGGGCCTAGCTTCGAGCCCCTGCACTTCTCAACCCCGCTGAGCCCTGCGGCAAGGCGACTGACGGCCCTCAGGACACAAACCAGCCCTGCCATAATGGGGCTGGCTAAGTGAGAGGGGAGCCTGGGAGTCCGGCAGACGAGGTGCCCAGGGGTTATGGCACTGGACAGGACGCTCCCCCTGTGGCTGGTGTATTGAGAGCGTGAGCGCTATGGAGCAGGGCCTGTCTCCCTCTAGACCCCAGCACAACAGGGCCCCAGGCTCTAGCCGCCATGAGACTGCGACCAAGAGGGTCAGTTCCAACCTGCCCCCTGTGACGAAGTGGGCCTGTTCTTAATGTTTCCTCTGAATAGTGTGGGGGTGCCTCAGTTTCCCCTATGCAGTTCTTAAGTATCTAGGTGGTGGGGTAAGGGTGTATGATCATTGCAGAGCCCTAGAGGGCAGGTGTGTGCAGGGATCTGGACACAGAGAATGGCCGACACCCTGTTTCCTGGCAACTGATGGCCTGGGCCCTTCCCCCCCTGCAAGGTGAGAGCTGAAGGGTTGGAGAACAAAGGAATCAGGTGACCACCTGGCCCGGGAAAGGAACAAAGCCCAGAGGAGGAGGGGCTGGAGGGAGTTTCAGTTTGGGGCTGGCTGGGACATGGAGTGAAGTGCAGACGTGGTTGTCTGGCTCACTGCCCCCCAGAATGGACCCAGCTGAGGGGTCCCGTTCTCTGCACCTGCAAGCTCTGTTTTAGACCATGTTCCTGTCGTCTAATAAACCTTCTGTTTTACTGGCTGGCTGAGAGTCACGTCTGACTGTGAAGTTGGGGTGCAGGACCCTCTGGCTTCCCCAGGAGCCCCGCCTGAGCGGACTCGCTGTGGGAAGCGCACGGAGGGGCAGAGGATGCTGAATGCTCCGAGGTCAGACCCAGGAAGGTGGAAGCTGTGTGAGCTGCGTGTCCTGAAGACAGGCTGCTCACAGAAAGGCGACTGCCCCAGAGTCCTGACTGGCTTCATGGGGAGCAGTTCCAGAGCATCGCCCAGGGACTCCGTGACAACTGGTGGCAGCGGTGGGATGTACTGTACCCCGTGGACGGCGCTTCCTGCAGTAAGTGACTGGGGAGCAGTAACACGCAGGGGGATTGACGAGGACCAGACGTGCTGAAGGCTCAGAGAGGAGCGGTTTCGGGGGGCGGTTAACCCCTGGGAGTGTGTGACCAGCGAGAAGGACTGTGCAGTAATGGGGTCCCCCTGGGGACTGCAGTGAGCAGTCTCAGGGGCGGAGGAGCCTGCAGCTTGGCCCGGGGAGAGAGAAGGACTTTTGCAGTAACAGGGTTCCCCTGGGGATTGCAGCGAGCAGTCCAAGGGGCGGAGGAGTCTGCAGCTCGACCCTGGCAAAGAGGTGGTGACCTTGAGAAGGGCTGGCACACTAGGGGTTCTCCCTGGAAACCGTGGGGAGCTGAGAACACACGGGCCTGTGAGTCCACAACAACTTGGGAAGAGCGGAGTGATGGCCTGTCACCGTCTCCTTAAGAAGGACATTGTAACCCTGTGCAGAAAGAGAGGGTTGACTTTGGAAAGTTCACCAAAGCAGAGTTAATCGTGCAGCTGGAGGAGGATGACCGCTCTAAGGAACAGATTCCTGACCCCAACTGGGGCTATAGCAGGATCTGGGAGCAGCTGGAGTGGGAGCCAGGCATCCCCAAGACTCCTGTCCCTGACCAGACGAGGGTCTTCACGATCGGGTTCCCCATCGGGGGATCGAGAGGGACGGGATTGGAGCTGAGTCCGAGAGAGCAAGAGGACCGTGGGAGACAGCGAGAGCCCGAGAAAGAGCTGCAGAAGCAGCAGCAGCATGAACTGGCGGTGGGGGAGCGGAGAGGCCTAGGGGACCTCCCCGGGGTGAGTGGGGATAGATCCCGGGGGGCCAGTTCCGCAGGGAACCTCGAGACTAAATTGCTGCCCCTAGTTAAGGGGGGGGGGTGTGGATGCCACCTCACTGCCTTTGAGCAGGCTGGCGATTTGAACCAAGGGGACCCTGCGGAAAAGCCCCGGTGTCTAGCTCCCTTGCTGGGTCCCAAGGCCACAGACTCCATCAGCCAGATGGGTGGGGAGGTGGACACGCTCCCACTCCTGACCTATATGTCTGTGTGGAGTTTCCTGGGGCCAGGCCCCTCGGACTCCCAGTGGGAGCAGAAGGTGATGGTGAATGGGGAGACATTCCTGGGGTGGCGAGATCCTGGGACAGAGAGAACTGGTGTCAGGCCCCGGGTGGTGCAGCCTCAGATGCTGAGGGGCTGTGTGAGCTGGGTGAGGGTCCCAGGGACGAAGCCCCTCGCCCTGCCTATGGCCCAGATCCCCGTGCAGACCCAGGAGGGGTGGGGCTGGCTGGTCGTTGGGGTGCTCCAGGACACCAGCTGCGAGACCCTGTTGTGGGGTGACTGTGTCTCTTTGGGACAGGATCCAGGCCCTGTTCCTGTAACTGCCAAGGGTTTGAATTTGAATCCAGGGAACCAATCGGCAGAGAGGGAATGGTCAGTGAAAATGCAGATGACCTGGCTGGCAGCAGGGAGGAGCCGCTAGGCTCAGGCTACCTGCCTGCCTGTAACCAGACCCCTGGGGCTGGGTGGGACAGAGAGATGCTCCCTGCCCCCTTGCACACCAGACTGGGGACTCTCGCTGGCTCTGATGCATTGAGGAAAGCAGTGGCCTGCCCCCACTGGGACAGCAAGGGCAGCGCTGAGCACAGTGGGAGCTGAGACCCCAGCTGAGTGGGGGGAGACACAGGCAGGGCAGGGGATCTGTGGGGAGTGGCAAGGTGCTTGGTAAGGGAAGTTTGGATGAGCCTAGGCAGCCTTGTGAGCTGATGGCTGTGTCCAGTCAGCAGGGTGGGAAGGCGAGGAGAGCAGGAAGGTGATGTGATTGTGGAACCTACTGAGGGTGTGGAAACCTGTAGCAAGAAGGAAAAGATTCCTGAACTTGTGTGTGGCAAAGGGAAGGAGAATGCTTCTAACCTTTTATCTAGGAAGTCTGTAAGTTTGCATGAAAGGGGATTGTGTAGGAATCCGCCTGATGGGCCAGAGGTGATTCTGGATGTAAGGGAGACCCAGAAAGAGTCTGTAGTTGCTCAGGAAAGTGTTCCCCTAGAGCAAGCCCTAGGTAAAGAGGGTAAGAGCAGAATTTCTGGGAGGGGGTGAATTGTTGCATAGAAAAGCCCTCGGGAAAGGAATCCTCATGGAGTCTTTGCAAGCAGTTTACTGCCACTGAAGGGTGTGAAAGTGATTTAATCAAGAAAGTTTCAGTTCCTAACAGCCAGAAATTTTCTGTTGTGAATGGATCCACTGACTTTCCTGTTGAAAGATCCAGTGTGGAGAGCTTTGAGAAGGTCTCAGATGGAGTGAAAGCTGTTAAGAAAGGTATACCGTCCTATAACCAAGTGGCTGTGTTTGGCCAGCTTGTTGGGGAGACAAGGTTGTTGGGAAAGGGATGTCTCCATGCTAGTTCTGTAAGTGAACAGTATGTGGCCCAGGTCAAGATGGGGGCCCTTAACCAAGAGAGCCCGAATTGCAGCCCTCCAGACTGGAGCTCTGGGAGAAAACCCAATCCCAGTTTGACCCCCTGGGGTTTTGGGGTGGCCAAAGGGCATGGGCTGCAGAAACCTTCCCACATGCAGCCTGCTAGTGCTATCGACCACCCCCGACCTAAGGGAGGGCGTGAAACTGGAAGGGCCTGGTGTAACTCCTACCAAGGAACGGGAGAGATGCTGGGGCATCCATGGGAACATTGGTGGCTTCAAACTTCCCCAGGTCACCGGGTAAAGTGACCCCGCTCAGTTCGATCTCGAAGGGGGGAGAGATGTGACGAAGTGGGCCTGTTCTTAATGTTTCCTCTGAATAGTGTGGGGGTGCCTCAGTTTCCCCTATGCAGTTCTTAAGTATCTAGGTGGTGGGGTAAGGGTGTATGATCATTGCAGAGCCCTAGAGGGCAGGTGTGTGCAGGGATCTGGACACAGAGAATGGCCGACACCCTGTTTCCTGGCAACTGATGGCCTGGGCCCTTCCCCCCCTGCAAGGTGAGAGCTGAAGGGTTGGAGAACAAAGGAATCAGGTGACCACCTGGCCCGGGAAAGGAACAAAGCCCAGAGGAGGAGGGGCTGGAGGGAGTTTCAGTTTGGGGCTGGCTGGGACATGGAGTGAAGTGCAGACGTGGTTGTCTGGCTCACTGCCCCCCAGAATGGACCCAGCTGAGGGGTCCCGTTCTCTGCACCTGCAAGCTCTGTTTTAGACCATGTTCCTGTCGTCTAATAAACCTTCTGTTTTACTGGCTGGCTGAGAGTCACGTCTGACTGTGAAGTTGGGGTGCAGGACCCTCTGGCTTCCCCAGGAGCCCCGCCTGAGCGGACTCGCTGTGGGAAGCGCACGGAGGGGCAGAGGATGCTGAATGCTCCGAGGTCAGACCCAGGAAGGTGGAAGCTGTGTGAGCTGCGTGTCCTGAAGACAGGGTGCTCACAGAAAGGCGACTGCCCCAGAGTCCTGACTGGCTTCATGGGGAGCAGTTCCAGAGCATCGCCCAGGGACTCCGTGACACCCCCATAGGGCTCAATTCCCACTCTTCCCTTCCCCGCCCAGACCCATTTCATTCAGGCCACCAAACTGGCAACAAAGCCCCGGCCTGGGCCCCCCAACCCAGGAGCAAAGTCGAGAGAGCTCCGAGGAGCGGAGACTCAGGCCCATGGTCGTTACCACCCTGGGCTGGATTTGAACCTGTGGCCTAGAGGCAACTGGCTCTTCTCTGCTGTAAGCAGCAGCACTAGGAGCCTCTGTGCCCCTCTGCGAGCACGGCTGCTCTGAGAGCAAACAGGAAGGGCACGGCGGCACTCCGCAGGGGGCTGAGAAAACCCAGCCAGGTTATCCTAGCCGCACAGGCCTGGCCTCCGGGCCGTGCCCCGCACCGCGGGACTCCATGAACACAGCTGCCCACAGCGTGTGCCAGTGGGCTCCTGGCCTCTGCGTCCATGACGTGGGCTCCTGGCCTCTGCCCACGCCAGGGCGGCTGGGAAGGAAACGCCGGGAAGTCAGGACTCGTGAATTCCCCTGGCGCGGACGGAGGGGATCGCAGGGGGGAAGGGCTGTGGGAGCCCGGAGTCCGGGGCAGGAGCGAACGAGGGTGATCATCACCGAGGCAGGTCAACTGCGGCGCAGCCATGGTGTGATGAGCCGTGCGACTGCGGTGCTTACACATTGTGCTCTCCTACGCGCTTTAAGCCACGCTAGCTGGCCCAGCCCGAGCCTGCCAGCTCCTGCCCCCCCACTCCACACACACCCTTTTGCCCGGTGCACTGAGGTTCCCACGGCAGGCGGGTGAGCGACACTACTTTGCACTAGGGCGTGGGAAGCAGCGAGCGCCCTGGCTTCCGCTGCATCCTACCCATCCTCCCCCTGGGCTGTTGGGGTGCAGGGTGGCTCCAGCCCAGCCCACAAGCAGGCACAAGAGGGGGGGCCCCAATCAACAAGACCCCAGGTTAACCTCCCCGGGCCCTGTCCATGAGCCGTGTCCCCACTCAGAGCTGCTCCAGGCAGCAGAAACTGCGTCGGGGAAGGCTCTCGCTTTTACAGGGGCCAGAGGGGGGGGGACGGTGCTGGATGAGCAGAGAGAGGAGGACGCAGGGCATGAGCCAGCTGGCAGGAGCGGTCCTTGCAGCCGCAGCAGGGAGGTGGTGCCGGGATGGAGAGGGAGGCTGGAGAAGACAGAAGGGGGCTCCCCTAAAGGAGGGGACTGCAGAGACGCAGACTCTTGCGCCGAGGACAGCCAGAGAAGTGGTGGGGTGCTGGAGGGGTTTGAAAACCCAGGCCCCTCCAGGGCCAAAGCGCCGACCCAATATTAGCTGTGTGGGTCTCTCCGGGGGCTCCCCCATTGCAAACGCCTCCCCCTCAGCCAACACCCAGCTCCCAGCCTCTCTGGCGTCTCCCCCCATGTGCCAGGACGCGGTGCCCCTGGGGGGCGGGGGACTCTCACTCCCTGGGCTCCCAGCAGCTCTGAGCCGCTGAGGCTGTCTGCCCCCCAGGGTGCCCCTGCCCGAGTGCTGGGTGAGAGAGCAAGAGTGTGTGTGCTTGTGTGTGTGTGTGTGAACGCATGTGCACCGCTCTGGCAGGGCTCTAGCAGGCTCCATTCTCCTGCATGCAACTCCCCCCGCCCCCCCGCCATGCACAACACCACATCACCTAGCTCCTGCACGCAACACACCGGGGATCCACAACTCACGCCCCACAAAGAGCCTGCGGTGCGGACACACAGAGAGCCACACGCACAGCACACGCATGAAACACGCCACGGCCACGCAACCCCATCTGCCCTGTGTCTCCCCCGCCGGGTCCCGTGCCGGCCGGGGGCTCTGGCGCTGTCTCTTGGCTCCGGGCGCTTTGTGCTGAGCGATGGGATGATAAACCCAGCTCGGGAGCACATTGCTCACAGCACCGGCCCGGATGCCTGGGTCCCACTGAGAAGGCAGGGGGAGGTGTCTCCTGCGACTCTTACAAACGGTGTCTCACAACCGTGGGGGCTGGTTGGTGGAACCCGTCACCCAGCAGGGGGAGCAGGTCCCCCTTCATTGCCCCCCCCACCCCAGAAAAAGGGGTGGGTTGGTAGGGAAAGGTAGCCCGCCCTGCCCGCCCTGCCCGCCCTGCCCAATGTATCACGTACTGCGTAGGATCTTGGCAAGGTGCAGCTGGTTGGGACCTGGAGAGGTCACCAGCCCCCAGTGCTGAGACAGGGCCAGGTGAGCCCAGCCCAGCCCTCATGGTGGCTTGTCTGGCCCAGTCTCGGAAACCTCCAGGGCCGGGGACCCTCGGCCGCCTGCTCCAGAGCGAAATGGAGCTTTTCCGAGGTCTGACCTCCGTCCCCCGGGCTGCAGGTGCGGCCCTGCCCCTGGTGCTACCTGCAGGGCACGGGCCCGGCTTGCTGGACCAGCCCTGCCCGGGCTTACAGACTGGTCTCGGGTCCCCCCCAGCCTGCCGCGGACTTTTACCTCCCCTCCGAGGTCAGGTGTGAGCATTTCTGGGGTCTGGGGGGCCACCCGCCCCCCTTGGCACCAGCCCCAGCGCTAAGGCAGTTCTGGGCAGTGTCACCGTCCAAGCTGCCCCCATGGCTCAGACCCTCCATCCCGCCTGGTGTGTGCTGGATCCCCTGCCCCTGCCCCTCCTCCCCGGTCTGCTGGATCCCCCGCATCCCCCCCCAGAGCCCACCATGAGTACTGGATCCCCCCGCCATCACGCTGGATCCCCTGCCCCTGCCCCTCCTCCCCGGTCTGCCCTCCCCATGCCGTGTGCCCTGGGTCCCCTACCCTGCCCTCCCCCTCTGCTGTGTGCTCAATTTCCCCCCGCCCCCCAGTGCTGTGTGCTGGATTTCCCCGCCCCCCGTGCTGGATTTCCCCGCCCCCCGTGCTGTGTGCTGGATTCCCCCCCCGTTGCTAGATTCCCCCCCCCCATTGCTGTGTGCCTGATTTCACCCCCCCAGTCCTGTATCCCCCCTCCCCCCCCAAGCGCTGGATTCCCCCTCCCCCCCAGCGCCCAGCCAGGCCGCTGGGCTCGGTTAGCAGCAGAAGTGGTGGCCCCTGCCCCGGCCTTGTGGTTTCCCAGGCAGATTCCAGGGCAGTGACTCAGCCGCCCTGGCCCCGCTGCCAGGAGAGGGGCCGTGCCGTGCCCAGCCCCCTCGCTCTCTGCACGGCCCCCCCCAGCTCATGAGTGCCCCGGAGCCAGGGGCGCCCACGGGGCATCGGGGCTGGGGGCGAGCGGGTGCCCACGGACGCGCCTGGAGGGTAGCGGGTGCAGCTGAGCCAGGGCCCTGTGGGGCAGCCTGGGGGCTGCTGCTCTTCCAGGTGCCTGCCCAGGGCGGTGATGCCGGGCTCGGCCCGGGGGGGTCATGCTCAGGGTGGGGCAGGGCCCCTGGTCTGCAGGGGAAGCTCCTTCCCCACGAGGCCTGCGCTCTGCTCCCAGCAGGATCCGTCGTGGGGGCACGGGGGGTGAGGGGGGGGATAGGGGACAGCTGGGGGGGCAGCGTCTGCACCCCAGGGGCAGCTCAGGCCCTGGCTCTAGCCCAGGCAGACTGCGATCTGCTCCCCCCACACCTCCCCCACCAGTGGAAAATCCCCAGCAGGACAGCCAGGCTCTCCCAGGCCCCCGGCCAGCGCCGCGGGCGGGGCCCCAACCCGGGGCCGGAAGCGGGGGCTGCTGCTCTCGCTGCTGGGCTCTGAGAGAGGAGATCCGGGAACCCCCCCACCCAGAGAGGGCCCAGTCCCCCAAGCCAGATCCAGGATCGGCTTCCTCCACACACACACACACACCCCTGGGCCCGATTTCTGGCAGCCTCAGACACACACACACACCCCCCTGGGCCTGATTTCTCGCAGCCTCACACACACACCCCTGGGCCTGATTTCTGGCAGCCTCAGCACAGAGACCGAGGGCTGCCTTGGGTCCCCTCTTGCTGCCAGAGAGAGGGGCCCTGCAGGGCTGGGCCAAGATGCACGGGTCGTACTTATGGGGGGCACAGCTAGACTCACAGGTCGGGCTGGAGGGGCACTGGCCGAGCTGGGGGGAGCGCAGGGCTGGGCTAGCAGGGGGCTGTGGGTCAGGATGGAGGGGCACGGCAGAGCTGGGGAAGTGCAGGGCTGGGCTAGCAGGAGGCTGTGGGTCAGGATGGAGGGGCACAGTAGAGCTGGGGGAGACCAGGGCTGAGCTAGCAGGGGGCTGTGGGTCAGGATGGAGGGGCACAGCAGAGCTGGGGGAGACCAGGGCTGGGCTAGCAGAGGGTGCAGGGCGATTAGTATGTATCCCACCCCATGCAACCAACTCGCGCCGCTGGGGGGGAGGAACCATTGTAGTGCTGAGGCCTGGGGTCCAGGCAGGCACCTGGGGCTGGGGAGACAAAGGCCCCGCTGTCCCTCCGAGCCGCCTTTCGGGGAGGATTTTCCCCCAAGGAGGGAAGTGCGATGGCAGGAAAAGCCCTTGGAGTTGGGTCTCTGGGGAGCCAGACACGCAGGACGGGAGGGGGCCCCCGGCTGGATCCGGGCAGGGCCACCGGGCCAGATCCAGGAGCACGGGGCGGATTTTCCTGCCCCAGAGCCTCTGGCAGCGAGAGGCCAAGTCGGGTTCTCCACGTCCGCCAATGGGATGCAAAGGGAAATCCATCCCCCGTCCAGGGCACCCCCTGTGGGCAGGGCACCAGCACAGGGGGCCGCCGCAGACCCCCGTCCCTGTGTGCGTATGAATCCCCCCACGTGTCCGCGCTGCAGTGGGCTGCAGACACACGAGGCACTGAATTAGGGGCTCAGTCGGGGGCGCCGCACTGCGGGAGGCACCGTCCTTCAGATGAGCTTTACAGTGGATGTCCTGCCCCCTCCTGCTCATCCCCGGTCTTTGGCTCTGTTCCCAAGAGCTGGGTTCTGAACCCCGGTGTCCTGGCCACGTCCCAGCTCCGCTCAGTCCATTCTGCCCCTCAGCCCTGCCTGCAGCGTCAGCTGGACGCCACCCCCTGCGCTGAGCCCTGGCCTGGACTCTCGCGCGGTGTTGCTGTGGGCCTGTCAAACAGCTGCCCCTGCCCTGCCCTCCCCAGAGGTGGCTGCATTGCAGCAGTGAAGAGTAAAACTGATTAACGACATAGATGTGGCTGCCCCTTTGCAAAGCCCTTTGTGTTCTCGCTGGGCCTGGGGGGCTGCAGAATCAGCCGACCGGTGCCCCCCATCTGCGGCAGGGCTCACACGTCACCCCTTGCCTCAGCACCTCACTCGCACCGAAAGTCTCTGTGTCACTCAGCCGGTGCTTTTCCCAGCTCTGGTTTCACACGCAGACAATTTGGGCCGGATCCTCCAGCCGCTGAAGTCAGGGAGAGCTGGGACTCTGCCGTCACTGGCAGCAGGGTGGGGCCCGTTCCCCCAGGGGAATGTAAGAAAAGAAAATGGGGGTGTCCCACCCACACCCCTGGGGCTCTGGCCCCTGATACACCCCCCCAAACACACCCCAAGATCTTTGTCCTCCACACCCTTGGTGCTTTGACCCCACTACAGGCCCCCCCCCACACACACACACACACACACACACACATGCACCTGGGGTGCTGCCCACCAGCCGGGAGTTCCCATTTGCACTGGGCTTTCGTGTCTTTTTTCTCTCAAAGACGCCCCGGAGTAGCCAGATGAGTCACCTGGCCCCACCCTGGGCACCTGCCTTCACTTGGCTCTGAGCCGCTCTGCAGTGTGTGGGAGGAGGCAAGCAGGAGGGAGGGTGTGGCTGTGTCTGGGGGGCAGCTTCCCAGGCACCGGACGGAGGGGGGCACAGGGGAGGTGCCCACCAGGCTCTGGTTACCCAGGGTGAAATTGGGGGTGTCGTACCAGTGCCGGGGGGGTGAGCCCACTGGGTGGGGTTCGCAACAAAGGAACTGTCAACCCCAGATGGGATTAAAGCAACAACGGAGCCTGCAAACATCCCCTGTGTTGCCCCTCAATCCTTCCCCGCAGCCCCCCGCGATCCCAAGGGATTAAAGCTTTTCAGCCAGTTTTTCCACTGAGGCCTGAGGGGACAACTGCAGGGACACCCCGCTCTGCTCTCGGGGTGAGGTCCTGGCACCCCAGCTGGGGGCAGGTGGGCTATGTGGGACCAACCAAGATTTGAACTCAGCTTGCTGGAGTCCACCGCGCCGTACACCACGGGGACAGACAAACGCCCGGGAACAGCCAGCCCCCCCCAGCACTAGGCGTTCGCCCACCTCCCACCCTGAGCATCCCTGTCCCCAGCCCAGCAGAGACGTTTAATGCCCAGTGCTTGGGGAGAAGGACGAGAAGCCGGATACGAGTCAGCAGTGTGCCCTCGCTGCCAAGAAGGCCAACGGCACATTGGGCTGTACCAGTAGGAGCGTTGCCAGCAGATCGAGGGACGTGATTATTCCCCTGTATTCGGCACCGGTGAGGCCTCACCTGGAGTGTTGTGTCCAGTTTTGGGCCCCCCACTAAGAAGGGATGTGGACAAATTGGAGAGAGTCCAGTGGAGGGGAAAGAAAATGATCAGGGGGCTGGGGCACGTGACTTACGAGAAGAGGCTGCAGGAACTGGGGTTATTTAGTCTGCGGAAGAGAAGAGCGAGGGGGGATTTGACAGCAGCCTTCAGCTACCTGAAGGGGGCTCCAGAGAGGATGGAGCTCGGCTGTTCTCAGTGGTGGAAGAGGACAGAACAAGGAGCAATGGTCTCAAGTTGCAGAGGGGGAGGTCTAGGTTGGATATTAGGAAATGCTATTTCACTCAGAGGGTGGTGAAGCCCTGGAACGGGTCCCCTAGGGAGGTGGTGGAATCTCCATCCTTAGAGGTTTTTAAGGCCCAGCTTGGCAGAACCCTGGCTGGGATGATTTATTTGGGGTTGGTCCTGCTTTGAGCAGGGGGTTGGACTAGATGCCTCCTGAGGTCCCTTCCAACCCTGATATTCTGTGATTCTAAGGCCCCGCGGCTGCCTATGTCCTGGGGGATGCACTGCAGCCCGGCTGGTGCTGCCCGTTCCCAGGGACCCATGCGTGGCAGCTGGCATCAGGGCAGCATCTCCTCCCTGTGCAGCAGATTCCTCTGTGTTGTTTGCTCCTAAAACACACTGGGAAACTCCTAAAACACACTGGACCCCCCCTGAGACATCGCACCCCCCAGAGCCATGGGGAATGCTGCCTGTCAGCCACTGGGCCCAAAGCAGTGAGCCTCCGGGCCTCTGCTCCCACTGCAGCCAAGCAGTGGCTTGTTTGTCAGTATCTCGTCCCCACACAACCTGAGGGTCTTAGCCCCAGCACCAGGGTCAGCAGGAATATCCTTGGGGCTGCTCCATACCGGGACAGGAGAGGCCACGGGGCCCCAACCCTAATGCCAGCTCTGCCACTCATGTGCTCCCTCTGAGCCTCAGTTTCCCCATCTGGACAAAAGGGGGTGACAATACTGTGTGGACAGGGGGAGGTTGTGAAGATGAATTAGCAGAGAGAGGCAGACCCCGGGCCTGCTTTGCAACACTTCCCCCCACCCCCACAGGTCCAGACTGCCCCAGCTCGGCCTCTCCCTATTAGCCAAAGCCCACGGGCCTGGGCGTCTCTCTGTTGACTCCAGTTGGCATCGGGGGCCCGGGTTTATTACAGGTGCTCGGAGCGGGGGGGTCAGTGCACAGGGCCTTGGGGGGCAGCTGCACCCGCTCTGAGCCCCCACGTGTGATGGGGACTGGCCTGCCGAGCTCACGGCTGCTGCTAGTGTTTGCTGACACCTAGTGGAGGCACTGGAGCATGGCAGGAGCTCCGGTTAATAGTGAATCGGGGGGGGGGGTGTGAGAGACCCACTGCTGCCTTCTGCTGGATGGGATCACAACTGCCCATCCCTGTGTCATAGCCCCTATGTTGCAAACAACAGATGGAGATTCTCCATTAGCTCACGCGGCAGGGCCCTGGCTTTTAGAGCTGGGGTTGTGGGCTCGGTTCCCAGGGGTGCCCCATCTGCACCACGCAGCGACAGCCCAGCGGACTGCGGCGTCTCCGTGGCTTCGCGAGGCCCCGGAGGGCTGAGTCCTGCCGATAGAGAGGAGCCGGGGCCACGCCTGCAGAGCGCCCCCTGGAGGTGTAGAGCTACAGTATGGCTGGAATAGCTGAGTCCAGGCCAGGAGTCGGGTCACACCTCAGGCGCTGCAGGCTGGGGGGCAGAGGGGATCACAGGCCCTGCCTGCGCCCAGCCTCCCCCAGCTCCCAACTCAGCCCCATGGGCCAGGCCAATAGAAAGCTCCAAGACCAGGCCCGTCTCTCCTGGCAGGAGATATTTAGGTCCTGGCTGTCCCTGGCCTGGTTGTGACCCCCCCCCCACACACACACACACACATCTCTTGGGGTCCCCCTCTGTGCTGGAGACCCCACATCCTTCCCTGGGGGGACAGAGCACAAGCCCCCCTGAATCAGACGCTCCTGTTCAGATCCCTCCCCCAGGCGCCAGGTCCCGCCCATCCCAGCCCCCTTCTGCGGGTGGGAGCCAGGGGGCATGCTGCACCCTGGGGATCCAGCCCCCTCAGACTCTGCATTTCCACCTGTCCAGAAGGGAAATGACCCATCGCTCATCAGGCCCCCCATGAAGGGACCGGAGCCTTTATTACCGTTAGTGAGGGGGGTGGGGAAGGGCTGGGAGCCAGGACTCCTGGGTTCCATTCCCAGTTCTGGGAGGGCAGTGGGGTTGAGTGGGTTAGAGCAGGGGAGCTATGAGCCAGGACTTGTGGGGTCTGTGTGGGGAGGGGGATGGACTAATAGCTAGAGGGAATGGGAGTCAGGATTGAAGGGTTCTGTGCCCAGCCCTGGGAAGGAGCTGGTGTCTAGCAGTTAGAGTGGAGGGCTGGGGAACCAGGACTCCTGGGTTCCATCCCCAGCTCTGCCCCTGACTCACTGTGTGACACTCAGGAAATCGCGTCCCATATTGCCTCAGTGTCCCCCTCTGTACAATGGGGGTAACACACGATAATGACCAGGGCTACAGTGTGTGTGTGCACACGTGTGTGCACCGCTGCCTCCTGCTGCATGGGGCAAGAACTGCTTACCTGTGTGTCCGAGGGCAGGTGTGTACCTTGGAGAAGGTTCAGTGACGTGCCAGGAGAACAATGAGAGGATCAGAAAACCAGCCCTACAGCGACAGACTCAAGGAGCTCAGTGTATTTCGCTGCACGCAGGGAAGGGCCAGGGTGACTTGCTCACAAGTACCCACAGAGGGAACAAATATTTGACCAAGGCCTCTTCAGTCCAGGAGAGGAAGGTCTAAGCCGACCCAGTGGCTGGAAGTGGAAGTGAGACGACTCCAGACTGGAAACAAGACGTACGGTTTTAGGAGGGAGGTGGTTACAATTTACCAACGTTTATGGTCAATTCTCCATTGCTGCCCGTGTTTCAATCGAGATGGGCTGGTTTTTAGCAGCTCTGCATTGGGAATTGGGGTCCGGCCGTTCTCGGGCCTGGCCTATGCAGCTGGTCAGACGAGCCAGTCCCAATGGCCCTGTGGGGCAGGCCATGGAGGCCCTTTTGGAGCAGGGGACTCTGGGGTCTCGCCCTGCTACCAGCTGAGGGGGTTCTCCGGCACAGCATGGTCAGGGACACGGGCCCCGGGCTGACGGTGATATTCTCCAACCTCGCGGGCTCAGCTAATGAGCCCTGGCACGGCGCTATGAGCTCCTCGCCCGCCCGGGGGAAGGCAGACACAGACACCAATCCCACTCCAAACTTTATTGTTATGAATTTCACAGTCTGGCTCAAGCGCCAGCCCCTGGAGGGCGTTAGGGAAGGTCAGGCGAGCCGCATGGGCCCCACAGAACTGTTGCAATGGTCAGCAAAGGGGAAGGACAGATTTCTTACCAGCTCGGACGGGTTGCTTTCTAACCAGCATGGGGGTTGGAATCCCGAGCCAGACAGAGGTTTGAGAACGGGAACCATTCAAGTCGTAGATGGGGGACAATGCCCTGGAACCCCCACCTGGGGGGCAGCCCAGCGGGGGCTGCAGGAAAGGCACTGAGGGCAGAGTTTGGCACAATGGATCCAAGAAGGAGAGTCACCAAGGGGCTGCATCCCTCCCTCGCCCCGGTATGGGCCTAGACCCCCAGCCAGTCCCGCGGGACTTCTACACAGAGTGACACGGCAGGAGACAGCATGGCTGGGAACTTGGATTGTCCCACTTGGGGCCTTGGCGGGGGGCTGGGGGGGGGGGAATTTTACCCCTCCCTGCCAGCACAGATCTCTCCAGCCTGGAGCCAGGCAAGGCTCAGCACTCAGCTGCAGATCAGGAAGGGTTAAAACCAGCACAGCCTCCGAAGAGGAGAACAAAAGGGCCCCATCCCAGCCCTGCAGGACCCCGGTACACCAGCACCCTGAATCCTGCAGGTGGCTGTGCCCTCCCCCCGAGGGGTTAGCCCAGCCCCAGAGACACCCCAGGGCGTTTGGCGGGAGGGCGGCAAAGGTCAATACAGCATCAGCGAGCTACAGGGGGAGCCTGGGAAAAGCAGCGACCAGGCTGTAACTGACTGGCATGTGCGTGTCTGCATGTGCGTGTCTGCGTGTGTCCCTGCTGCCCCACTCCTTTCTGGGACAATGCGAATCTGCTTTCTTGGCACGTCAGACCCACTGCAGCGTGTGTCACATAAGCCCTGTACTGCAGAGAGCCACAGGTGATTCTCCTCCATTAACTACGGCTCTGTGACTGCCAGCAGCACGGGCCCTGGCTCAGGGATGAGGGTCCAGGAGGCCACGGATCTGCCACGTGACGCAGCAGGTGGCTTGCTAACAAGGCCAGGAGGATGATATCTCTGCTGCCCTGTGGGCCAGCCCAGCAGTGGGGGGAGGGAAGAACGAGCCCCTCGAAGGCAGCTGCCCTCAGTGCTGGCTATTTCCCAGGGCATCGGTGTTAGCCAGGGCAGCGCTGGCTAAGGGGGGTTGCTGATGGAGTGGGGGCTGAGCCCCAGCTGGCAGGAGATCCGCTCTCCCCGGGAGGAGCCAGCCTCAGAGGCGCCGTGGGGGGCAGGGGATCACTCATGGCCTCGGGAGAAGCAGCAAAGGAGGAGATCCGAGCTGGGATCTGGGGGGCTGCCGGCGCCCTCAGGCCACGCTACTTGGTGAACTTGGTGCCGTGTTCCTGCTGGCGGATGAGGCAGGCGATGGGGCCGGCGATGCCGCCGATCAGGGTCCAGTACTCCTCGAAGCTGATCAGCCCATCCTTGTTCTCGTCCAGGTCACAGATGAGCTTGTCGGCCGCGCGCTTGTTCCCGGTGTCCTGGGAAGAGAGCGCAGAGCCGTTTGAATGCCAGGAGGGGCTGGGGAGCCCGGGGGCGGCACTCTCCAGCCTGGCACCTAGGTCAGCCGCTGCCGGGGCACCCCCTCCCGAGGGGCAGGGAGCTCAGCACTGGAGCTGGGGGTGGGGGTCACCGAGGTCCCTCCTCAGGCTGCCAGCAAGGAGGCTGGTTGGGGACAGCGTGAGGTAGTGTTGGGCTCACACTCACACACTAGGGTTCCCCGTGACGGGACCGGGCGCTGCCCGTGGGCTCACACTCGCACACTAGGGTTCCCCGTGACGGGACCGGGCGCTGCCCGTGGGCTCACACTCGCACACTAGGGTTCCCCGTGACGGGACCGGGCGCTGCCCGTGGGCTCACACTCACACACTAGGGTTCCCCGTGACGGGACCGGGCGCTGCCCGTGGGCTCACACTCGCACACTAGGGTTCCCCGTGACGGGACCGGGCGCTGCCCGTGGGCTCACACTCACACACTAGGGTTCCCCGTGGCAGGGCCTCGTGCTGCCCGTGGGCTCACACTCGCACACTAGGGTTCCCCGTGATGGGACCGGGCGCTGCCCGTGGGCTCACACTCACACACTAGGGTTCCCCGTGACGGGACTGGGCGCTGCCCGTGGGCTCACACTCGCACACTAGGGTTCCCCGTGACGGGACTGGGTGCTGCCCGTAGGCTCACACTCACACACTAGGGTTCCCCGTGACGGGACCGGGCGCTGCCCGTGGGCTCACACTCGCACACTAGGGTTCCCCGTGGCAGGGCCTCGCTCACACTCACACACTAGGGTTCCCCGTGACGGGACCGGGCGCTGCCCGTGGGCTCACACTCGCACACTAGGGTTCCCCGTGGCAGGGCCTCGTGCTGCCCGTGGGCTCACACTCGCACACTAGGGTTCCCCGTCGCAGGGCCTCGTGCTGCCCGTGGGCTCACACTCGCACACTAGGGTTCCCCGTGGCAGGGCCTCGTGCTGCCCGTGGGCTCACACTCGCACACTAGTGTCCCCGTGGCAGGGCCTCGTGCTGCCCGTGGGCTCACACTCACACACTAGGGTTCCCCGTGGCAGGGCCTCGTGCTGCCCGTGGGCTCACACTCACACACTAGGGTTCCCCGTGGCAGGGCCTCGTGCTGCCCGTGGGCTCACACTCACACACTAGGGTTCCCCGTGGCAGGGCCTCGTGCTGCCCGTGGGCTCACACTCGCACACTAGTGTCCCCGTGGCAGGGCCTCGTGCTGCCCGTGGGCTCACACTCACACACTAGGGTTCCCCGTGGCAGGGCCTCGTGCAGCCCGTGGGCTCACACTCACACACTAGGGTTCCCCGTGGCAGGGCCTCGTGCAGCCCGTGGGCTCACACTCGCACACTAGTGTCCCCCTGGTCTCACCGTCAGCATGTGGTTGAGCTCCCGGCTCAGCATCTTGCGGAAATCCTTCTTGCTGATGCGCCGGGGTTTCTTGCAGCACCCGCTGGCATATTTGTCAAAGTTCTTCACCAGCACCTGGAGGGCCCATTCCAGCTCCGACGAGTTGCCCGACATCTCTGTCTCCTTAGTTCCTGAAACGGTAATGGAGCCGATGCCTGAGCAGGGCAGTGGGGGGCTCATTGTCCCAGCACCGGTGCAGCCGGGCATTAGCACCAGTCCGCGCTGCCTGGTGGGCATCGGTCACCTGCTGGGAAAGGCCGAGTGCCACAGACTCTGGCAGTGACCCCAGTTCTATGGAGCAATGGACGCAGGGCTCTCCTTTCCAGGGTGTCCCCGTGAGAGTTCACCTGATCTGGGCCGTCTCTGATCTTGGTTCACCCTGGCCCATCCCTGGTCAATATCCCTCTGAATACGGCCCATAGTATAACCTGCCTGCACCTCTCAGTGCTGCAGGGCTCGTTATTCTATGGGCCGTATACAGGATGTGTGCCCAGAAGCTGGGCAGCAGGGCGCTGTGCCAAGCACACCTGGCAGGACAAGCCCAGCGTGTGACTCGGTCATTACAGGTGGAAAACGGACTCGGGGATTTCAAAAGGGGGTGCAGGGATGGACTGTACAGATGTTAGTGGGGAGGCTGCTGGAGGCTCTGGTGGGGAGCGATCAGGGGACATGGGAGACGCTCGGAGGAGGCAGGGGGTGGGAGGCGCTGAGCCAGGTGGAGGTTTGAAGGGGAGAATGGGGCAGGGAGAGGGAAGCAGAGAAGCCAGGTCCAAGCAGCAGGAGAAAGTGCAGGCCCCCACCGTCATGCTGCTGCTCCCAGTGAAACCCCGGTAAATCCGGCATCGCCGGTGTCAGGACAGCTGCTTGGCCTTGGAGCAGAGCCTCTCTCGGGTCACTGCCTTTGTCTCCCTCTGTGCCACCCGGCAGATGCAGCCAAATGCTCAAATGGGAGCAACAAGAGAGGGTCCTTTCACCCCCGTACCGTCCCCTTGCCTTATGTCCAACCAGCCCCATGCCGGAGGCTAGTGTGCGAGCCCCTCCCCAAACCAGGGGGCAGCAAGAGCAGAGGGGGCTTGTCCCCTTTCCTAGTGAGTCTGGTTCTCCTTAAGGGAGAGATCCCAGCCTGACAGGCCCCCCACCCCAGCTGCTGCCCTCTCCCTGGGAGCGGGTGGGGAGCGCCGTCTGGCTCCTGTGCGTTGATCTCTTCACCCTGGAGCAGCCCAGGGCTCAGCCAAAGGGGAAAGGGACAAGATGGGGCACATCCGGCAGTCAGGCCTGGAGGATCATTTCCATGGTGTGGAGCACAAAGAAACACCCAGGGAGAAACGGAGTTGGGGGCGGCTCCAGCCTGGGAACTTGGCAACAAGACTGGGCTGACAACAGGGCCCCAAGCGAGCCACTGGGGACAGAGCCAGCAGCCCAGGGTGAAATCACTGCTGCCAACACTTGCAAGTTTATCACGGTTCCTTGGTCCTGCCTCGGGGTGGGGGGCCGGACTAGTGGCCTCGCCAGGAGTCTATAATCAGTGACAATTCCAGCTGTTTTTAGCTCTTGGGGCTGTACGGGAGAGTGGGACAGTGTGCCCCGGGGGTGCCCCAAAGGCTCCGACACTGGACAATGAAGAAAAAAAAACCCAAATGTTGCCGGGGGCGGGATTTTAATCTCAGCATTTTTAAGGCAATCCCATGGTTTTGGGATGTTTCCAGTTGGCAGGCCGGGGGAATTCTCCGGCCTGGGTTACACAGGCACTCAGGCTGGATTTTGTTAGCTGTCCCTTTGGGGTTTAGCATTTGATGCCAGGATCTGTGACTGGGGTTCTCTGGCCGGGGTCGTGCAGGTCACACGGGATAATCAAATACTCCCCTCTGGCCTCACCCTTGTGCATGAATCTATGAACTCCTCTGTGCTACAAGACCTCCTCAGGCTGCGATGGGAACAACACCCTGACCCCTTTGGAGCGAACGTACAGCTCCCAACCCCTGCCGCTGTCTGGCTCCTCCCCTTTCCTGCCACTCCCACCTCCTTTCCCCCAGGGTCCTGCCTGCTCCTAGCTACCGAAGACAACAATAATTACCCAGCTGGCGTAACCTGCTGCCCAGTGCTCATCTGAAAGGAATGAGGCTGGTTCCCAGCAGATCAGAGAGGGCGGCGAAGGAGGAGGAGGGGAAGATGCAATGGGCTGTAATTACCCACTAGTCCTTGTCTTGCCACACCGCCCTGGGTGACATCCCACCGGAGATGCTTCATGCCAAAACCCTCCCGACTGGAACCCCCAGCCCGGCCCGGCCCAGCCCAGCGGCATGGCACAAGGCAGGGCAGGGGATGAGGCAACCCTGATTGCACGGGGGAAGAGGGAGCCGCCCGGGGAATGGCAGCCCTGGCACGGCCCCATTGCAGCCAGCGGAGCCGCCCCTGCGTGTGCAGGGCAAGGGGCAGAAGGCCCCCGAGACCCAGCTCCTCTCTAGACAGTGGCTCACCCAGGGGGAGCAGATCATGCAGGCAGGGGGAAGCTCGCCCTGCCCCTAGTGGGCTGTGCTGGTTTGTCCTGCTATGCGGGAAGTGCAGGGGGGCCTCTGTCCCCAGCGCCTTGGGCAGGACGCAGAGTCTAGTACGCGAGGGTCTTTACCTGCTGCTGCCAGGCGGCTCTCAGCTAGTCCTTTCGCCTGCAGCCGAGCCTGCAAAACCCCAGCCTCAGACTGGATCCCTCTGGGGGGAAAGACAAGCCCCCTCGGGAGAGAGCTCCGCTCTGCCCCGCTCCTCTGGAGCTCCCGGAGCCCGGGGCGCGCGGCACACTCAAGCCGACAGGCAGGGCTTGCAGCGTGGCGTCCGCATCCAGCACAGGATGTGCGGGAAGGGAAGTGCATCCCATTGTTCGCCTTTCCTCTTTCCTGCCCGCAGGCGGCCACTGCCAGGGGCCGGCCTGCTCCGGCCAAGCGCACCGCCCGCTCACCGGGCAGCACCCTGCCCAGCCAAAGGAGTGTGGCCATCCCATGCTGAGACCTGCCGATTGACCCCGCTGAGGATCTGCCCCTAGCGTCCCAGGGCCCACACATCACCCCTGTCACCCCATTGGCTTCCGTGGGTTTGCTGGGTTCGGCGAGAGCAGGACCCGGCTCAGACGAATTGGGCACAGGAAGGCGGCTAGTCCATTGCCTCTTCCCTGCCGGCACACGGTCGCCCTCTCCTGGCAGTGCCTCCCCCCACTTCGCCCTGCTCTCGCTCCAAACGCCCCATGCGATGCACTCTGCTCCAGGAGGGAATCCGCCCTAGGCCATGGGCCTCGCCACGGGGACACGGCTCCAGATGAAGTGCTTGCATTTCCCTGTGCTCTGTTCCTAGGGTGCCTTTTCCCGGGCACACAAGTGCGAGCTCCAGCCCATTCCTGCCCATTACGTCCCCTCAGAGCCCCCAGGGGAGCTCCCAGTGAGGCAGGAAGGGATGGGGCTGGAGCAGCGGAGCCAAAGTCTGTGATACAGGGGCCATGGTCCACCAACACCTGGCCACCCCCGATGGGTGACAGACAGGACGGGGTAGGAAGCTGTGACATCAGCCCCACGCCCAACAGGACAGGGCATGGGGACAGATGCCCAGGTCTGGGCTCAGGGTCGGCTTTATCTCTGGGGCAGGGCTTGGAGAGTCACAGGCCAGCAGAGCGCGTTACGACTCCCTCCAGCCTCAGAGGAAAGCCACCCACTGCGGCCAGCAGCTAATGGGCTTGATCCCCCAGCTCCGGTGGTAACGCCCTGGGCTTCGCAGGGAGAGGTTGGGGGTCAGTCCCTGCTGCCAGCCCACCCAGGAGCGTTGCTGCAGGAGCAGAGGAGATGTTGCTGCTTTAGAAAACATCTCAGTGAGAGCATCCCATGGAGACCACTAGCACACAGCCTATCCTGGGGTCCCTGCGCTTGCTCCCCAGGTGAGGTGCTCCACCCCAGAGCCTGCATCAGAGACACTCTCTGTTAGTGCTGGGCATTCTGCTGCATCTGCCAGAAGCTGGGAATGGACGACAGGGGATGAATCACTTGATGATTCCCTGTTCTGCTCATTCCCTCCGGGGCACTTGGCACTGGCCACTGTCGAAAGACAGAATACGGAGCTAGATGGACCATTGGTCTGACCCAGTATGGCCGTTCTTATGCTCTTATTCGCCTCCCGTTCGTTTCTTTCACTGTTGGCAGCTGTCCCTTGCTTGGGCTCAGATCTCCTCTTCTCTGTTTGCACGAAACATCTGGGACCAGATCCTGCACTGGTGTAAATCGGCATCCTTCTCCAGAAGTCAGAGACTTGTAGCACCCTGGCTGAAGTCAAGGGAAATATGCCGATTTACACCAGCAGTCCAACTGGCCCCTGATCTTTTATCTTCTGCTTGTCCTTCTCGAGTCCCTATCTCCTTGCTCTCTGTTTCCCCAGCTCTGGTCACTCCTTCGAAGTCTCCAGTTGTCCTCAGCCAAGGCGGGCCATAGCCCCCCAGCTGTCCTGAGCTGGCTTGGCAGCTTTCCATTCATCTTGTGCCCATCCAGCCCGGGGAGTCTCTTGCAGGAGGAACGTGATGAGGTTTGGGCCGACACTGTCTCCGTCACTCCAGATCTGAAGCTATGCGCCAGGATCCCATTCATAAAGGCTTGGCCTTCAGTGGCAAGAAGCGCCACTCATTGGGCTCCTCCTGGCAATGGTTTGATGCGCCTGCATGGCGGGGCTGTTCCAGGTTAAGCCAGCTGGGCGGACGGGCTCTCTGCCAAACCACCAGGCCTGACCAGAGCCTTCTGGGACCCCTGAAGCAACCAGCGCTCACTTGCTGGAAGCTGGACTTTGGGGTAATTCCCAAACACGGCACTGCCTTGTGGGATGGAGGGAGGGGGACTGAAGTGAGCTGCTCCAGCAGAATTTGGGGCTTGGTTTAGCTTCAAACCAGCCCTGTCCTTGGGCAGGAATCACCGAACCTGGAAGGTGGCCAGCTCTGTGCCGTGACGTACCATGTGCCGCACCCAACCGAGAGCACCAGCGTTGGCTGCCCTCTGGCATCCAGAGCAGGGGTGGGATTTAAGGCTGCATGGAGCCCTGATCCTGCAGAGCCCCCTTTCCCCCCCCGGAAAAAGACTCGTCTCTGCAGCCCTCTCCTCCTCCCTTCCTGGGATGGAGTCTGCCTCCCCACCCCATCCTGCCCCCCATGGACTCTCCTCTCCCTCCCGCTCCTGCTTCTTGTGCTTTGGTGCAGCCCAGCAGGCATCAACTGGCAGATCTGCCATTGGCGGCTCGGTGTGTGACTCGTTGCCCTGACCGCAGGACCCGGCTCTAAACCAGCCTTCCTTGGTTGAGAGCAGCGAAGGCCAGGCACAGCAGACCCCGGACTGAGAGGGCTGGACTTAGCAAAGGCTTTGTCCTCAAGCTCAGGATTCCCTACCCAGCTGCTTCTGCTGCAGATACCCATCCATCTAACTATTGCATTTCGAATGCTTCCTTCGCTGTGCTGCCGAGCCCCCAATTGCCTCCTTACACCAGTCTGAATTAGGCCCGCTATTAGCCAGTCTTACCCAGTAGCCATTACAGCTGGGCAGAGAAGTCCAGCTGTCACATGGGTGTGGGTGTGGGGGAGCTGATGACTCTAGGCCCCTTGGCACAGTACAGGGGACCCGAGCCGAGTTTCTGAGCCCACCTACGGCTGTGCCCATGTGGGGTGGCGTGGGGGCACTGGCCAGTGGCAGGAGAGCTGTGTTAGCTGGCAGAGGGCGGGGGCAAGCAGCGAGGGTGAATGGACGCCGACAGGACGCGGAGAGGTTCATGCTTCTGTGTGAATTCTGCAGGCGGCGTCGGCGGGAACTAGATCAGATAAGCAAGCTGGGACCTGCCGTTCCCCAGGGGAAGGCGGCCGGTTTCCCAACACCCCTCGTCTCGCCCTCTTCTTTCCGTGCCCGCCTCCCTCTGGTGCCGCGTCTCTGTTCCTCCCGCTTTCTCTCGTTCACAGTCCGCTCTGCGAGCACACAGGACCCAGCCCAGTACACAGCAGCATCTGCTCATGCCAGGGCTGTGTTGGCACAAACCTCAGCCCCCAAATATCCCCAGTGTGGAAGGATGGGTCTGGATTTGGTCGCAGAGCTCCCTGCGTCCCACCCCACCCCCAGTCATACTGACTGACCCCAGAACCAAAGGGTCATGAGGCTGAGGGCACAAAGAAGGGCTCACTGATGCTGGGGCATGGAGACTAGGAGGAACTGAGGTGCACCGACGCCTGAGGCCCCTGCAATGGAAGGGAAGTGATGAGGGAGAGAGACCCAGGTGATCCTGGGGGTCTCGATTGCTCATGGCACCCTGCCCCTGGCCCGCAGCGGGCTGAAAGGCGCTATGCCTCACCTCCCTCTCGCTACCTCTCACCCCACCTTCCCTTCCACGGGGGCAGTGTGGGGCTGGGAGCCAGGAGCTGCAGAGCCCCCTGGAGCCCCTCCTGGTTGTCACACGGATAGACTGTGCCCTTGGGGCGAGTCACTTAGTGCCTCCATGGCCTGGTGTGTAACTTGGGGAGAAGACAAGGAATTCCCCTGGCTTCCCGGGCTCTGGCCGGGCTCGTGAGCTAAGGACTGTGAAGCACTTTCACGTTCTTACCCGCTATCACAGCCATGGGATTATTGTTCGTTTTCATGCAGACCCATTTCTGGCTCGTGATAATAATGATCAATAGTGAATAAGGAGAAGCTCTTGCTTCAAATTCAGCCTACCCAGAGGTCATCTCATTGTTGCCAGATCTGTTGATCTATCACCTTCCCAACATCTGTCTATCTGTCCTCAGACACACCCATCTCTCCATCCCACACCCAGCACCGTGGGGTGTCAGCCCTAGCTTCCATACACCCCTTCTCGCTTTCGGTCTCTCCCCTTTACTCCTTCCTTCTCTCTCTGCCCCATTCCTGTTCTCTGATGTCTCCTCTTCCCCGCTGCTCTAGAGCGGGGCCCACTCCTGGTTCCACGGGTGCGTCCACACAGCCCGCAGCAGCGTGCCAGCCCGGGCCGAGGGGTCAGGCTCGTGGCCCTCAGGCTAGCACTCCAGGACCAACTGGGCACGCCAGGCTCTGAACTTGTGGCTCAGGCTGGGGCTCCAAGGCACTGGTTCAACTCAGAGCACGAGCCCGAGTCCCGCTAGCCTGGGGCGGCCCAGCCAGGCCGTGTCGACGTCCCCGTCGAGCCCTGCGCTGGAACGTCCTGCTGCTGTCGACAGGACAGTTTGCTGCTGGGCCTTTAATCAGGAAACAGGGCAAGATCATTCCTTTTCCTGGCCCCGGTCCGCTTACCTGGCATGGCTGCAGTCTGCCCTGCCTCGAGCAGGGCCCGTCTGCCAAGAGCGGAGCTCGCTGTGGGTCTGGCTCTCCCCTTCCGCCTGCTCCTGGATTTGCCGAGCAGCCAGGCTGAAGAATGTGCCTCCCACGCCTGCTCTATTCTGCGCACGTCTCGCGAGGCCTCGTCTTGGCTTTTAAAGAGACACAGCCCCACTTGGCAGCGGCTGACATTCCGGGGGCGTTCCTGCCTGGCTTTGGGGTTCCCGGAAACGGCTTCAGGAATTCAGCCGATTGCAAAACACAGGCCTGACCGTCTGAGCAAAGCAAGCTCCTTCCCACGGGTGATGCACAGTATCGCTCCCGTGAGGCCCGGAAAGCCTGGTCTAGACTCAGAGGTTCCACCAGCATAACTTTCCGTGTGTGAACGGCAGCTACCAAGTGCCAGACCCATTTCTCCCATCTGCAGTTCCCTGGCCCTAGATGGGCGGATGCAAGCCATGCAGCTGTGTCTGGGTGGGAGTTGCACTGATCGGGTGGCAAGGCAGACATATCCCACAGGAGCAAACAGCCCCACAGGGCATCAGTGACCGCAGAAGAGAAGACAAGGTCAAACTGATGTTAAGTCAATGGCAAATTTCTGTTCACCTCAGTTCAGGAAGCAAGAGACATTTCCCTAGGACCGCCCATTGTCCTGCTGCTCTGGGCCCTGGCCATGACTGGTGCTTGGCACTCCAGAGGAAAACGAGGAAATCCCACAGTTACAAAGGGTGGCTCAGATTCTGAACCCAGTAATGGAGGGGCAAATAAGGGTAACACCACTGACTTCAGCAGAGCTAGGACCAGATTCTCATCCCAGTTACACCAATGTAAACTTTAGGCAACACCATCCAACTCAGGGACATTGCATGACAAATTCACCCATGTGAAACTAGAGCAATTCAATTCGCAACAGTGGAATCCCTCTGAATTTGCACTGGTGTCACTGAACTCACAATGGGGCCCTGTGGTTTGAGCACAGAACCAGCCCCAGTCAAAGCCCTGCTCCCCCAGAACCGGCTAAGCCAGACAAACCATAATTATGGGCTTTTTCATTGTTGGCCATTCGGCAGTTTACAAATCAAGGACTTTGGGTGCATTGGAGTGCCTCTTGGCCGGCATCCGCACTCACAAGCTTGCCTATGTAATTAACTGCATTTAGCAAGTTGTGTCCCTTTGTACGTCGGCTTTAGAAACGCATTGACGAGATGCTGAGGTTAGATGGGTGAATTTCTTCTGAGATGCAAATTTGTGGGTACAAACTGGGCCACTTGGGTAAAAATACAGGGCTATTAACCTGGGGGAAAAAACAGGTTTTGTTTGTGCAACATCTTGCCAGATTTTTATGTGTAACATAAGTTTTAAAGGAACAAAAGCTAGTCATCCTCTGAATGTGCCATCCCATTCATGCAATACACCACAGAAGGGCGGAAATCCTGTCCTGATCCCTCCAGGCAAGCAGTTCACGCCTTGAATCGTGAGGTTTCGTTACTCCTCTGTCGTTGGCAATGTCATAACTGCATCCAGCCCTTTGTTTTAAAAGCCAGCCCGGGGTGGGTGTGCTCAGAGCAGTTGCATATGCAATAAAATTCCCAGCCAGCTGGTTGTCCATCGAAAGAACTTTTCTCACTGCTGACCCAATCCACTCACACCAGCTGGAAGGGTCAAAACCAGCTTTGGATTCTCCTCAGTGGCCCTGACGTGAAGTGAAGTCAGAGAGATGCTGGGGGTCTGCCTGCCTGGAGCAGTTTGCAGAGCTGGGTTCTTGGGGTGCCCAAATCGAGCCACCAAGGGCCAGGTGTTTGAAGAGCTCGGGGCTAGATGTTCAAGTGCTCAGCACCTAATGTTCTCAGCCCTTGGGCCCTGGTGCATCTGGGCCTGGGACCCCAACCTGCACCCAACTATGAGCTGACCCCTAAGGGACAGGTTTTTCAGGCCTGTTAGGCTCCCCCTCCACTCCAGCTGAAGTCAAGGGGAGCTGCAGATGCTCGGTACCCAGCTCTTAGGGTCAGGGGGGTCCATTAGGGGCTCAGATAGTGCCTGCCACCACAGGGTCCCGATCCCCAGTTGTCATCTCTTGGAAAAGCTACTGCAGTACAAACAGTAAGAAGAATTAAGAGGGCCCTTTCGATTAGTTGCCTCAGTGACCACAACAGGTTACGGGCAATTTCCTGAGAGCTCCTGGCGAGGCTGAAGGTGAAGCTAAGGGCAGGTGCTCATAGGGAAGTGGATTTGTTATTATTCTTTGTCTGACCATAGCTAGGGTTACCATACATTTGTATTTTCCCGGACATGTCCAGCTTTTTGGTTCTTAAATCGCCATCTGGGAGGAATTTTTAAATATCTAAAAACGTCCAGGATTTTGCCATTATTATTTTTCCCCAAAGAAGAGTTGATCATTCAAGAAAGCGAGTGAACGTTGATCATTCAAGAAAGAAAGTGAATGCTGATCACTCGAGAGAGTGCCCGCTTTTCCCCCCTCGCTCCCAGCGCTTGCGCTGCAAAACAGCTGTTTCGTGCGGCTGGGAGGGAGGGGGGAGAAGGGGAAAAGCGGCGTGCTCAGGGGAGGAGGCAGGGCCGAGGCGGGGATTTGGGGAGGGGATCCAATGGGGCAGGGAGGGGGCGAAGTTGGGGAGGGGTCTTTGGGGAAGGGGTTGGAATGGGGGCAGGGAAGGGGTGGAGTTGGGGCGGGGCCGGTGTCGTGATCAAATACTCCCTCCCCCCCCCTCCCCCCGGAGTATCCTCTTTTTTGAATGTTCAAATATTGTACCCCTAACCGTAGCACCCTGGGGGCCCTCGTCAGAGACCAGCACCCCGTTGTGCAAGGTGCTGTACAGAGGCCGATTCTGCATTTCTCAAGAGGACGGTGAGTGCAGAATAAAAAATGTTCTCCCCATGTTGGGAGACGGGGGCGTAGAAAGGCACAAGAGCCGCACACTGGCACAAGCGTACAGCCATTCCTATTAACGTTCAACACACTGAAGTGTCCAAATACGGTGGGCGCGGAAAGCCACAGCTGACTCACCGGGATTTATTGCTTGCCCCCTGACTGGGGCTGGCCCTCATTTTTCATCCCAGGGCCTCCAAAGACTTTCCAAATGTTCCTCACGGACGGCTCCTGGGGCAGGTGACTATTGCTGGAGCCGTTCCTGGAGAAATAACTTGTAAGTAAGTGGCTGAACCAGGAGTAGAATCCAGGAGCGCTGGCTGCTGGTCCCCTGCTCTATCCATTACACCACACTCCCCTCCCAGAGTTGGGAATAGAACCCAGGCATCCGGCCTCCCACTTTCCCCTCCTCCATCTCTAACCATCTGGCACGAATGTAAATGGAGGATTCTCTGTAGCTTGAAGCCTGTCAATCATTACTGAGGACTTCAGTAACTGAGCCAGAGGTTCTGGGTCTGTTACAGGAGTGGGTGCATGAGATTCTGTGGCCTGCACCATGCAGGAAGTCAAACCAGATGTTCGTGATTGTCCCTTCTGACCCTTCAAGTCTATGAGACACATTCCCTGTCTATAAAAGAAAAGGAGGACTTGTGGCACCTTAGAGACTAACAAATTTATTTGAGCATGAGCTTTCGTGAGCTACAGCTCACTTCATTCGATGAAAGCTTATGCTCAAATAAATGTTAGTCTCTAAGGTGCCACAAGTCCTCCTGTTCTTTTTGTGGGTACAGACTAACACGGCTGCTCCTCTGAAACATTCCCTGTCTATGTAATTAAAGATACCCCACACCCTTCCATTTTAAGTTCCATTGATTTATTGTCATGGTAGCAACAATAAATATTCATTCTCATTGTGAAATGTGCCCCGCAGCGAGAGAACAGTCACACACAGCCTGTTCCAGGTGAACCGGGTCACTACACCCATTGACATGCTGCAGGAGCACCCGACACAGGTGTGACCTGCCAACCTTTCCCCAACCCCCTTGGGCTCTCCCATGTGCTCCAGGCGGGGCCTAGAGGGAGTTTCCTCTCCACTGGGATGGCTTTCTATTGGATTGGCATTGGCAAATAATGTGAATATAGTGACTCAACCCCACCTCCTGCAAACTTGGCTCCCCCCTCAGGTGTCCAGCCCCCGAAGTCTGATCTGCGAAAACACCCATCAGTCAATCGTGCAATTGCAGGGTTCACATGGGACCACAAGGGAAGGGTCAGCTCAGTGGGCGAAGGAGGGTGCCTCGGCGGGATCTCAAACCAGACAGCCACGGGGATGGGGATGTTCCCCACTCGGACACAGTTGGAGTGGCTCTGCTCTTCCACAACCTAATTTTGCAGCCAGGGGCCCCATCCGGCTCCCCACAAACACCAGTGAGGGGGTGGGAGCTGTGGCTGGCCAAGGACGATTCAGCCTCTCACCCTCCCCAGCCAGGACCCAGTTGACCCAATGTGGGCTTGGCGCAGGTTGTTTATTCTGGTCAGTGCTTTGCCCCCCGGTTGCCACAGGAGAGCTGGGCACAGCTCCGAGGTCTCAGGTGGCAGACACCGGGCACCTTGCTGGGTCTGGGCCCCGTGTGGGGAGGGTCGGGCCCCTGAATTCCACCCGGGGCATGAATGACCCTGAGACACGGCAGGAACCGGCACCTCTGCTGGGCTCCATGCTGAGAACACCCAGAGCACCGGGCATTACACGGCTCCCCCCTCCGATGGCCACAACCCGGGACTGGGCGTCACTGGAAACTCGGCTCCCGGCCCCACCTCGGCCCCCAGGGCCTGAACCTTACTCGCCTGCAGCTTGGAACTCAGGTCCCTGGACGTGGTTTGGAAGATGGGCCCCAGGCTCGCCCGTCCCATCTCCAGCCCCAGACCCTGCCCCTGTCCTAGGGCAGACCCAGACCCCGCCCCCATCCTAGCTCAGATCCAGACCCCCCCATCCCAGCTCAAGCCCAGACCACCACCCACAGCTCAGGCCCAGACCCTCCCCCCCACATCGTAGCTCAGGCCCCATGCTCCCCCTCCCAGCTCAGGCCCCGACCCCCGGCTCCCAGCTCAGGCCCCAGGATGCCCTCCCATGGAGCCAGCGAGCCGACCTGCAGCCTGGGTTTTGTTCCCTGGCTGAGGCTGGGGTTACCCCGCCGGGTCCCTCCCCGGGCTCTTCCCCCCGCGCCAGGGATCCTGCTGCGGGCTGGGCTCTGTGCTTCCCGCTCGCCGACACAGACCGGAGAACAGGGCCACGGAGATTTTTTTTCCAGTTGTTTCTTTTATTGATTTATACAAAAACCTTAGCAAGCGACACAAGCGGCTGCTGGACCGGCTGGGGGTGGCAGGAGGGGGAGGTGTTTTCTCCCCAGTCCCAGGGGTAACAGTCCCAGCTCAGGGAGGAACGCTTAATACCAATAATACTGTGCCCCGTGTCTGGAGCCTGATGGTCCCCTCCCCCCAATGGGCTACAAACCAAGGTGCAGAGGAGGGAAGGGACTGGCAAGGCCAATGGCAGAATCAGGAGCAGCACCCAGACGTCCTGGCTTACCGCAGGTCCCCCGCTCTAACCACTAGCCTGAACTGCTAGAGTTGGACTAGAACCCAGGAGTCCTGACTCGCAGCCACCCCCTGTGGTCACCACTGGCCTCTGCTTCCTTCCAGTGGAAAGTTCAACCCCCACCCCCAGGATGCGCCTCGGTGGGGTCTGGGGTCAGGGTTGGTGTCAAGCGTGTCAGGGGTCCATGGAGAGCAGGGACGCTGGGGTGCGCAGTGCCCCTCCCACCCCGCAGAGCCGTCACGTGCTGGGGCTCTGTTACAATTCTGAGTGTCCAGTTGTCGGGGTGGGGGGTGCTTGGGGGTGTTGCATGCTCGTCGTGCTGCAGCGGGGGGTGGGTCATGCTGCAGGGGGGTCTCCCACCCCCACCCCTCAACCCTGGGACCACAGTGTCAATCTAAAGAGCCAGGGTAGCCCCCTCAACATGGAGCCAGCTGAACCGGTAGCTGAGCCCCACACTCCATAGACAAATCAAAGATCCCAGACACACAACAGCCTCATGTCACACCCCGAGCTGCCCTCCACCCCTCCCTGCCTCCCACCCACCTAGAGCCCTGGTCCCACATCTAACCCCAGCTCCTGGCTCCCTCCCCTCTCTTTCCAGCCCCCTCTCCCCGTAGGCTTGAGTAATAGTTTCCACCCGATGCAGTGAGCTGCCCCAGGGTTGGCAGGGCCAGGTGGCTGTCAGCCGCTTCCCAAACGCCCCTCCCTGGAGATTGGCAGCGACCTGTAGGAATGGAGGGGCCAGTGCCCAGCTCTGAACTGCTCGGGGCAGTGATCCAAGGAGAGATCCTGGAAGAGGAGGAGGGGAAGGTATCAGGGCTGGGCAGATGGAACCACAGACTCTAAAGGTTCTGGAGTAAAGTAGCTAAACCCCTGCACTTTAAGGTACCAGAGCTGGGGGGAACACCCCCCCAAGAATGTCAAGGTTCTAGAGCAAAAGAGCTAGAAAATGGCACATTTTAAGATTCCAAAACTGGCAAGGTTCAAATCTAGGGCTTAAAGTTCCTCCACTAAAGGGATCGATGTCCGTGAATTTAAGTTGCCAGCGCTGGAGGACAACACCCCCCCCACCCCCCCACCCCCCAGCATTTGTAGGTTCCATCGTAAGGGTGAATGAAAAGCTTCTAGAGCAGGTGAGCAGAGGGGAGGGAGGTTTCTAGAGCAGGCAAGATGGGCCCCAGACTGAAAAGGTTCCAGACTCAGAGGAAGGGAGAGAGAGCCCAGAATGAAGAGGTTCCCGAGCTGGGGGAAGGAGAGAGGAAACGTGCCGCAGGAGGATTAACACTGCATTTTCAACACAACACATCATGGCTGACAGTCTTGCTCGCTCGCTCTCCATGCAGATGGTCTGAGGCCTCACGGTCCGTGTCTCCCCTCAGGCCTGTTACTTCTTCACTCGGCAGCCTTTGGCTGCCTCCCCGATGATGGCCCAGTACTCGCCGAACTCCAGCTTAGCCTCATCAGGGTCCCCAAGGCACTCGATCTTCTCATCCAGCGAGCAGACATGCTGTGAAGGAGAGTGGGGCGAGCCATCAGAAAGCAGCAGAGACCCTGGGTGTGGGGAGCAGGGAGCCACCCACCCAGATGGGAAGGGGGATGGGAAGAGGAGGTGCAGTGAGGGAGGATGTTGTTGGGGTGGGTCTGCTGGAAGAGATGGGGGCGCAATATGGTAGAGGTAGTGAGGACGCAGCAGGATGGGGCTGTTGCTCAGCTTGTGGGGTTCAGTGGGGAGAGAATGTTGCATTGGGATCTTGGGGGGCAGTGGGGTCAGGGTTCGTAACACCACCTCAACTTAGTGGGCAGCCATGTCCCCCACCCTGCTGCATCACCCCACTCCACCACGCATGGTCCCCCCTCCCTGCGGGATTTCACCCCTGGCGCTCTCCACCGTGGCTCTGCTCCAAACCCTGGACATCAGCGGCCCGTCCCAAGACCGACACCCTTGCAGCCCTGCTGCGGGGTGGGGGGCGGTGCTGAGGGCTCCCCTCACCTGCGATAGCTGAGGCAGCTGCTGCACCACCAGGTCCCTGAGCTCGTTGGGGGTCAGGCACTCCTTCCGCCCCTTCACCGCGTAGCGGTGGAAGTTGTTGATCACGATCTCGATCGCCCTCTCCACGTCGGTTAGCTCCTGGCTGTCCTAGAGCCCCACAGGCAGGAGGGGGAGACGTTTAGCGGGGGAGGAAGCAAGGAGGCCCAGCTGTGACGCAAGCAGTGGCTCGAGACCAAGGGAGAACGCCCCAGCCCCACTCGCTGAGATCCTGGGGAAGATCAAAGGCTGCCCAGATCGCACATCAGCCTGGCTGAGCGATCTGGGGCTGGCTCTGCCTCTTCCCGGGAACCGCAGTGGATCAGCTCAGTGCTCCGTCTAGGCTGGCATCTCCCCACCCTGCCGCACCACAACCAATGGTCCATCTTCTCTGGCACCCCTCCTCCATGTCTCACCAGAACCATGGCCCCCCTGGTCAATGGAGCTAGTTGACACCAGCTGAGGATGGTCCTACCTCCTGCCAGACCCAAATGAGAAACGCTGTCCACCTCGTCCAGCCTGTTGTCCCCAGCAGTGACGAGTGCTCGATGCTTCGCCTAGCTGCTTCAGGACTCTGCCAGGAGGGAAAATTCCCACCTGCCCACCAGCTGCTGATCAGCTTTGCCCTGAAGATCGAGAGCTCCTATCCAAGCTCCTGCCTAAGCAGACGTGGTTCCATTGGTCTGCTGCCAAGAGCTGCACCCAGAATTGAGACTGGATCCTTCTGGCTCACTGTACAAGTAGCAGATGGATCAGTCCCCATAGGGATGTTGGTGCTCATCTGAAATGGGTTTTAGCTTCACCCATGAGTAGGGCACCTAGTATCTACCAAACAGAGCACAGCACAGTCGTCCTCTCTTCCCCCCAGGAGGCTGAAATGGGGGGAGGGGAGCAGTTAAAGATGACCAGATTTACATCCCTCGGAAGGTTTATCCAGAATTTCTTCTGCCGCTCTCACGAATTCCCCAAAGCTGCATGTCAAGGGAAGAGCTGCCGCAGTTTGCTCCAGCATGGAGGTTCTCCCCTTTACGCACAGCTAAGCCCGTATCTACCAACAAAGGGGTTAGCTATTAAAAATGACAGACCTTCAGAACAGCTTTGAGCAGGTCTCCTACAGGGACCTGATCCTTCCTAACAGGAGCTCAGATCAGGGGAGTGGCCAAATCCTCAGCTGGTGTAAATCAGCATGGCTCCTGGCCTCAGCACTGATCCCAAGGCTCTGGGAATAACCCTCCCATTGGAGCGCAGAGCAAAGCAGGAGACTTTCAAGGTTGTTTCCTTCGTTCCTTTGGTTAGTTTAACAGTTGCTGAAACAACTTTTAAACCAACCCAGAACAATGTGACCTTTAGCTTTGCAAGAGCTGGGAAATGCCCCCTGATTTGCCGTGCTTTCAACTGGCCCACGGCAGCCTGGGAGCCCTGCTCTGCGTGGGACTCACGAGAAAACAGCGTCTCAGATTTAAACAGGTATCTAGATGCTGAAGATACTTGAGACCAGACCCTCAGAACAGCTGATCCAGAGCCCACTGGAGTCCGGGGGGTCTCTCCACTGGTTTCAATGGACTTTGGATCAGGCCCCTAGAGAGTTCCTTTTTTCATCCTGACGTCACAGGAGCTAGAGATGGGAAAGACCCCAGAAGTCCCATCTCCCTGAGCCAGGGCAGGACTGTTCCCAGTGCACTGCTGGTCCCAAGTGCAGGTGAGGATCCGGGTCCCTTCAGATACATCCTCCAGAAAAGCACCCTGCACAGCCAGAGGGATCCCACAAATTCTCCCCATGGGACGCGGGATGGCACAGGGCGCGCTAAGGAGCTAATGGCTCTTTCATTGACCTTGCGCTTCTTGTGACAGTGACACTGGCCCATGCTGCCTCTCTCCGGCACTCCGGTTCCTTGGCTCGCTCTCCTGCTTGGCTTTCCCGTGAGATGCTGCTGGGAGCGGTGCAGGGGGTGGACCCGGGCTCCTCCTATGATCCAAGCTGAGTCAAGGCGTTGGGTGAACTCCCAAGAGCTGGCTTCACATCAGGTGCTGGGGCTTTGCTGGTGTGGGAGAGAGAAGGGGGGAAAGTCCCCAGTTAGTTCGCAGCTCATAGAATATCAGGGTTGGAAGGGACCCCAGAAGGTCATCTAGCTCACCCCTGATCTTCCCTCCGACGCTGGAGTTTTAGATCTCAGGGCAGCAAGGAACGGCACTCTGGGATCGCAGGGAGCTGCTGAAACATGTCCCGTGCCTCTCCCCTCGCAATGTGTTGGGGCAGAGCCAGAGGGGAGCATGTGAGGGAGGCGGGGGGGGGGATACCCAGCAGGTGCGATCCCCCAGCCAGAGTCAGGAAGGGGCTGGGAAAGGAAGAAGCCACTTACCTGCTCCAAAGGCTCTTCTGGGACAGGACGGGGCGGGCCGGTCCCCCGCCGGGTTTTATACCGCCGAGAGGTGTGAGTGGGAGACACCTCACCAAGGTATCCGCAAGTTATGGCTGTGGTGCAAGGTGTCTCATTTCATAGCCTGGCACGGGGCCAGCGTGGGGCCGGGGCCCCTCCCACTCCACGGCCAGGTTTGCCATTCCCAGCCCGAATCACCACCCAGCACAAACAGTACGAGGGACACGGGACGCGCCAGCTTGTGGGGGCAGCTCACCTGCCCCCACGCCCCCGCCGCAGAGACACAAAGGGGAACCTGGGAGCTGGGCCCTGGCCGGCTTCGAGCC